>NC_137943.1:11986869-12334369 GCF_963969265.1 Rhamphochromis sp. 'chilingali' | reverse complement strand
GTGTGTTTCCTGTTTTACTTTGAAGATCTTTGTCCCATGTCAGTGTTTCTAGTCTTGCTTCCCTTGTCTCGTTCAGTCTAATTACTCCCAGCTGTGCTCTCCTTCTGTGTCTCATTACCCTTGTTATCCCTCAGTGTATTTAAGCCCTGTGTTTCTTTCTGTCAGTGTCGTGTCCTCCCTCATAGCTGTGTGTGGTTCTCCCGTGTCTCCTGGTGTATTAGTTTCCCCCAGTTGAATTTGCATTGTTTTGTATCACCTTTACTTCTGCTCAGCAAATAAAGCTGCATTTTTGAGTCAAGTTCCCATTTTGGTGAGTTTGCGTTCTCCTGCTTGCACACAGCCGTTTTGTGACATACTTGCTTTCACAATGTCGTACTGTATTCAGAATAAGCAAACACCACCCTTTCTGTAACTCTCTGGCTGTTAAAAGCAAACGATTGTGGGAAGATTCACTTGCATTAAGTCCACCAAAGAGCAGTGGAAATTATGCTTTTCAGGGGTCAAATGTTGACTGAGTGACAAAGTTTGTGTGACTGCCGAAGGAAACTGCAGTGAGTTCACCGCAAAGAGGAATAATTGTGAAAGAAAAAATGGCTGCAGTGAAAGTTTTTTGTTTTTTTTGTTTTTTTTAAATACTTATGACCAATGTGAAACCAAGAATAGCACAAACCTACACCTACGCAGTACCCATTAACGATTTTTCGATACGTTTTGACTGCCAACATGTCATCTGTGTGTGCAGAGCTCTATCCAGGAGAAAGGGACTGCTGCCAAGAGCACGATGAAAGGCTGCATAATTTTGTCTCCCGGGTTATAAACCACACCGCCTGGTAACTCCAAAGTTCTCTAATTTACACAATGCGTCAGATGGCCTTTAGTCTTATTAATATCCTGGTTTTGTTCAGCTCGTGTTTGTGCAGCTTCACTGTGAGCAAAGCCACACTGAAATGTTCATCCACTGCAGTTCTTTAACAGCTTCAGGGGTGTTACTACTATTGTTTTCAGTGTGTGCATGTACCATCATACCCAAAACATAGCCATCATGGTCCCTCGTGCCCTGATACTTCTGCCTTTCCTTTGTTTTTCTCCCCTTTTCTTTGACTTTTCCTCACTTATCCTCCAACAGTTCCTTTGTCTCTCTTCCCTGAGGTCTAGTGTGTGAGCAGGTAAATCTTACTACAGCTATGAGGTCATGCAACCGGCTTCGACTGGATCTCTGGCTAGCACACCTGCTCTCCCTCGGCTTATCAGCCAGCTGCATATTTAAGAGTCGTTCACTCAACATCAGGTTATACTGCTTCAGTAGTGCTAACAGCTTCCAGCCCAGCTTAGCGTCTTTGCGTCTGGTCTCCTCTTTAATATTCTCCAGTGGGCTCAGCTCTGGAACAGCTCCCTCTGCTGCACTCCATCCATCATCAACAAAGTTCTCCCACTAGTTTTGTTCTTCATCTGTATGCTAAACGATTCCAGTAACTTGTCACGTAATTGTTATAGGGTAACTGTCTGTTTATGACTTTGTAAATTATCTAAACCTTCACTGTCACATTTGCAGGTAGAAAAAAGCAATATCACCTGCTCTATAAGATTTTGCCACAAAATGTATTGCTATAATGTGTTAAGTGTATTTTTAATTCCTCTTGAAGATGTAGTGCTATCTCGTGAAATTCAGTGTGTATCGATTACATTTTTCATGTAAATTACCAAACCTTGCTCTTCAGTTTATGAGCTACGGAAGAATGTCCTCTTTTTTTTTCTTTTTTTTTTGTCTCTCATAAAATTCTCCAGTAAAAATATTGTTTGGCATCCTTGTTCCTTTTTCTGAATTATTGCAAAACAAGATTAATAAATGAGGATTTTGAATAGGAACCAAGCAAATTGCTCAGGACAATGAAGTTTAAATCAGTTCATATTTCTATTCACAGTGAAGACCATCCACTGAGCACTGAGGCCTCGTTAGAGCAGTAATCATTAAGGTTATTAGGAAATAAATCTCCTTGTCTTATCTTCAGTAAAAGTATTCAAATAATATTAAATATTATCCCTGCGATCTACAGCGCTGAACCATTTAGTGTCAATGTCATTATAAGTATCACTTTCACACAATGCATATCTTATTATAGACAAAATTTTGATGAGCTGAAGGAGAAAACTTAATAAAACTTGCCTCATGATGGCCCAGTATTAATTTCATATCACTGTGATAGCAGTGATAACAACATGAAACAGTCACGTCAGCTCTCACTGTGTGGAAAGAAAAAAGATGATCTGATGATCCAGGATACCAACATTAATTCCTGAAATAGGAGAGCTATGTAATGCAAAGACAATGCTGACACACACACGCGCACCCACACACACACACACAGAAATACACAAACATGTTACATTTAGTGAAGTTGCGTGGACAGTGTGTGGGATGTCAGAACTGAAACCACACAGTCAACAGTTGCAGGCTATAAAATTTGAACTTTGAATTGTGTGTCTGTGTTAAGGTGAATGTGTGTGTGTGTTTGTGGCCATACAAAACACTCCACTGGAAAGATGTGAGAGGAACATTTCGTAACAGGAACATGCCATTATTCATCTAGATAACATATCTTGATATTGGGTGGCGCAGTGGTACCATTGCCTCAATCTAGATCTCATCTAGATTATCATATTAAGATTTGGGACACATCGTCAGTGGTGGACCTTGGATTCATCGGGTGTTTCAGCCATTATCACTAGACACCCTCATCCAAGGAGGCCCTGCCGGGGTTGATCAGGCCCTGGAGTGTGTCACTGGTTTATGTTAAATTCGTATTTCTCTTATTCTTTCTTCTGTTTAGTTTTCTACAGTTTATTTTCTCCTATCTATTCACTGCAACTGCAACGTCTTTAGCATTTATGGAACCTCACTTCTTCAGAGGGATAGAAAAGGTGATAAAGAGAAGTAAGACAAACGGGACAAGATAGGAGAGAGCAGAAAACAGAGCCGGAAGGGGCCAGCTCTGGCTTCCCACACCTTCCCGCCGGATCGGGCTGTACGCTCCACCTCCCAACTGCCTCCCAGAGAAGGGGAGAAGAGCAGAGGGGAGAAGAGCAGAATATTTTATTTTCTCTCCTGGTTAGCTGACTGCCTTAGCTGCCCAAGGGATGTCAGCCCTTTTTAACCATAGCCAGTGACTGGTCCTCTCAGCAGTGTTAGCTAATTCTCTTATAGCCTGCCGTTGTGCCTGTCCTCTGATCCCTATCTCTCAAAGCAGTGGAGAGCAGTGAGTAGTCAGATGTAAGGGGTCTGGAATTAGTTTTGAGGTCAGATTTTGAGAAAAATAATCTGGTGCCAGCAATGAAGGACTGAAATAATTGTCATTACACCAGAAAAATGCATGTCTGGGATAAAGGAGACACTTGGACATCTTGTTTTTGGCACAAACCTCTGTTAGACACCATGGTATAACCTTTGATTCTGGTTTTACTTTGGATGCACATGTCAATGTCTGTTGTTCATTCCTGTTTTCATCATCTAAGAAATATTGCTCCATTAAACTCCATTTTGTCACATTCTGAACTGGAAATTATTATTCATGCTTTTGTTTCGTCACAATTGAATTACTGCAATGCACTATATACATCTTAGCAAAACCTCCCTAGAACGGTTGCAGGTTGTTTAAAATGCTCCTGCAAAATCCTCCCAGTTTTGACATGTAACTCCAATCTTGATGCAGCTACATTGGCTTCTGGTTTATTTCAGAGCGCATGATTCTTTTACTGACTTGGAGAGCTTTTCACGGACAGGCACCAGGTTATATGAGAGGGTTTCTGCACCTATATTACTTATAAAACAAATGAAAGAATGTTTAAATAATTCTTTACTTAAAATAAAAAAAAAAGAATCTACAGGGAAGATGTGGCATCTCGTATTGGTACAAGGCTGAGTGGCAGCTTCATACATAAAGAAAATTACAGTTGTCAAGGCAACAGAAAATTAAAAATTAAAGAAAGTTAAAAGTCTTTAATGTTTAATAGACACATTTAATAGGGCATAACTAACTAATTTGATTTCAGAGTCAAGAATGACTGTCACGACCTGCGGGGTCGGCAAGGCACTGATCAGCAATCTCTCTCCCCCTCCCCTGTTTTGCCGGGGCGGAACTCATGGCGGGTTCACGCCCTCGGCCCACGCCCTCCCGGATCATGCACACCTGGGCCTCATCAGACCAGCTGGTATATCAGAAGGAGGAGATCAGCTGTTCAACGCTGGATTGTTGTGAAGACTCCTGTCAGTACACGTCGAGCCCTAGTTTCCCACACTTCCGACTCAGAAAGTAACACTTGTCTCTCTGTTCTAGATTCCCCGGACCCGTCCCCGTGTTTCCCCGTGTGGAGCGTGTATGAGGTGGCTGGTCACTAGCGGAGAGAGGTTGGCGTGAGCGTGTGTGTGATCCCCTTGTTTTCCCTGGAGCCCTGGAACCCGTCCTCGCACATCTTGTATATAGCACTGTCCTCGCACTGCCTGTAAATACACTTGGTGAAGATATTTGTGAATAAACTGTCTCTGTTACAACACACTCCGGAGTCCTGCGAGTGGATCCTCAGAGCAACCCGTGACAGTAACAATCCAGCCATACTATGGATCCAGCGGACTCAGCTCTACAACCCACCCCTCCTCCAGAAGCCGTGTTGGAGCGACACGAGCAGATGCTACAACACATTAACCAACAGCTGATCGCACTCACTCAGGCTCTCGCTCAGCACGTTCCGCTGCCAGGTCCCGCTATGCCACCCCCGTCTGCTCCTGCACAGCCGCCGGCCCCGGAACACTCCACGCCACCAGCCCCCGCTTCCGCGGAACCCCTGGAACGAGCTCTACCGTCACCGGAGCCATTCGCTGGTGAGTTCCACAAGTGTGCTGGTTTCCTAACGCAGATTACGTTGCAGTTTAGGCAGCTGCGGCGAACGTATGAAAGTGATGGAGCTAAGATAGCCTTTTTCGTTCAGTTACTCCGCGGTCAAGCCTTGAACTGGGCCCAAGCAGTGTTACGGACTAGCCCGGAGATTACCTATGTTGATTTTCTCTCAAAGTTCAAAAGTGTGTTCGAAAGGGGCACCGGAGCTGAGGCAGCGGGCCACCGTTTGCTGAACTTAAAACAAGGAAGACGGAGTATGGCGGACTTCTCTGTGGAGTTCTGGACACTGGCTGAGGAGACGGGATGGGGGCAGCCTGCGCTGATAAGTACTTTATTGAACAATGTTTGTGATGTCCTTAAGGGCGAACTGTTAATGAGGGAGCTGCCCAAGACTCTATCGGAGGTGATCGCCTTATGTGTTAAGGTTGATGAACATTTGAGGGCGCGTCACCGCGCCAGCAACTACGGTTCCCAGAGGCCTGTGGGGCGTGCGGAGTCAGCTTCCGGCGGAAGCGGAAGTAGCGATCGGGAAGTGGACCGCGGCGACGAGCAGGAGCAACCCATGCAGATCGGACGCTCTCAACTCTCCCCGGAGGAGAGGGCACACAGATGGCGATCCGGTGAGTGCTTTTACTGCGGCCGCAAGGGCCATCTCGCCAAGGTCTGTCCTGCTCGGCCAAAAGACCCCGCCCGCCGGTAGAAAGGAGGATACGGGTGGGCGAGGTCTCCTTTTCACATTCTCCTCCACGCTTCATGCTAGCCGCTAAAGTGACTGTCCACTCTGCCTCTCACTCTCTTCAGGCGCTGATTGACTCTGCTCCGCACCAGAGTCATCATAGATGCGTCCCTGGCTCTCAAACTTAAGATTTCCGCACGGGCATTACCCCACTTGTTGCAGGTCACCGCTTTAAACGGTCAACGTCTTCCCGACATAACTCATGTTACAGAACCCGTGTCCCTAACGCTGTCTGGGAATCACACTGAACTGCTGCAGTTTTATGTCTTTGAAGCCCCTCTCACGCCCCTGGTGCTAGGATTTCCATGGTTACGCCAGCATAACCCCGTGCTCGACTGGAGGGAGGAGAGGGTTCTGGGGTGGGGGGAGGAGTGTCACATGACCTGTTTGACAGCAGCTACTCCCGTTAAAGCAGCTAAACCACTACCACACGAGCCCCCTGACCTTTCAGCTATCCCGTCAGAGTATCATGATCTCAAGCAAGTGTTTTGTAAGGACCGCGCCCGCTCTCTTCCCCCTCATCGCCCGTACGACTGCAGTATTGATTTGCTCCCGGGTGCACCCCTTCCCACTAGTCGCTTATACAGTCTCTCTCAACCTGAACGTGAATGCATGGAGAAGTATATTAATGAATCCTTGGCTGATGGACTGATTCGCCACTCTTCATCCCCTGTGGCTGCCGGGTCCTTTTTCGTCACTAAGAAGGATAAAAGCCTTCGGCCATGTATTGATTTCCGGGGTCTCAATACCATTACTGTTAAGAATAAATACCCTCTGCCGCTTTTATCCTCCGCCTTCGAACTCCTGCAGGGGGCGACCATTTTTACTAAGCTCGATCTGCGGAATGCTTACCACTTAGTCAGGATGAGAGAGGGTGACGAGTGGAAAACGGCCTTCAACACGCACCTGGGCCATTTTGAATACTTGGTCATGCCGTTTGGACTGACTAATGCTCCAGCTGTCTTTCAGAGTCTAGTCAATGATGTTCTCCGAGATTTCATCGATCGTTTTGTGTTTGTGTACCTTGACGACATTCTCATCTTCTCCCGCTCTCTCCCGGATCATGTACATCACGTCAGACAAGTCCTGCAACGCCTCCTGGAGAATCGGCTGTTTGTTAAAGGGGAGAAGTGCGAGTTTCATGTGAGTACTGTGTCGTTTTTGGGCTACATCATTGAACGGGGCGATTTAAGAACCGATCCAGCTAAGGTACAAGCAGTCTTAGACTGGCCCACGCCGCCTAACCGTAAGCAGCTTCAACGGTTCCTCGGTTTTGCAAACTTTTATCGGAGGTTCATTCGTGACTACAGCAAGATTGCTTTGCCACTAACCCGTTTAACTTCCCCTAAGGTGCCTTTCTGCTGGGATGATCAGGCTCAGGAGGCTTTTTCCCGGCTAAAGAAACGTTTCGCGTCGGCGCCCATCCTCCGGCAACCGGATCTCAAGCGGCAGTTCGTCGTGGAGGTGGACGCCTCGGATGTAGGGGTCGGAGCAGTTCTCTCCCAGCAACTAGACGGTAAGCTCCACCCTTGTGCTTACTTCTCTCGTCGTCTCTCTCCTGCAGAGCAGAATTACGACATTGGGGACAGGGAGCTGTTGGCAATCAAACTCGCCCTGGAGGAGTGGCGCCACTGGCTAGAGGGCGCAACAGAACCCTTTGTGGTATGGACTGACCACAGGAACCTCGAATACATCCGGTCGGCTAAACGACTAAATGCTCGACAAGCCAGGTGGGCTCTGTTCTTTACCAGATTCTGCTTCACCATCACCTACAGGCCCGGCTCCCGGAACGTGAAACCCGATGCCCTTTCCCGCCAATTCACCACCTCAGAGGACCCCACCCGTGAGGCTCCCATTCTCCCTCCCACGTGCGTTATCGGGGCCCTGTCATGGGAGATCGAGTCCACCATACGGGAGGCCCAGCGGGCGGAACCGGATCCAGGTACTGGTCCCCCGGAGTGCTCTTTGTTCCCACGTTGGTTCGCTCACGAGTGCTACAATGGGCCCACGGCGGAAAACTCACCTGTCATCCGGGCGTTCATCGCACCGTCACCTTCATCAAGCGGTTCGCCTGGTGGCCTACATTGGCCAAGGACGTCCAAGACTTCATCGCTGCCTGTCCAACCTGTACCCAGAATAAGCCGGTCAACCAGCCTGCTGCCGGCCTACTTCATCCCTTGCCTACGCCAAGCCGCCCCTGGTCCCACATTGAGGTTGACTTTGTCACTGGTCTTCCGCCGTCATCAGGTAACACAGTCATCCTCACAGTTGTCGACCGTTTCTCTAAAGCTGCCCACTTTGTCGCTCTCCCCAAGCTCCCCACTGCCCTGGAGACCGCCCGGCTTCTGTCAACTCATGTGTTTCGCCTCCACGGGATCCCTGCTGAAGTGGTCTCGGACCGAGGCCCACAGTTCACGTCACGTTTTTGGAGGGAGTTCTGTGCCTCCTTGGGGGCCCAGGTTAGTCTCTCGTCAGGTTTTCATCCACAGACCAACGGTCAAGCGGAACGGGCCAACCAAGAACTCAAAACAGCTCTCCGTTGCTTGACGTCCACTAATCAGACCACCTGGAGTGAGCAACTGACGTGGGTGGAGTACACTCACAATAGCCTTACCTCGTCGGCCACAGGCGTCTCCCCGTTCGAGGCCTCCCTGGGGTACCAACCTCCCCTGTTCCCTGCCATCGAAGGTGAGCACTTTGTGCCCTCTGTTCAGCAGCACCTGCGGCGGTGTCGGCGCGCGTGGCGGGCCACTAGAGCTGCCCTTCTTCGCACGGCGGACCGGAACAAACGGCAGGCGGATCGCCGCAGGTCCCTGGCCCCGGCCTACTCACCTGGACAGAAGGTTTGGCTCTCGACCCGGTATGTGCCTCTCAGGACGGAGTCGCAAAAGCTCTCCCCCTCCTTCATTGGCCCGTTCGAAGTGGACTCCATTGTTAACCCCGTTTCTGTGCGTCTCAAGCTCCCCAGGACCATGCGTATCCACAACGTGTTTCATGTCTCGCAGATCAAACCTCACTGTTCCAGTCCTCTGTGCCCTCCTTCCGGACCCCCTCCGCCCGCCCGGGTCGTCGCTGGCCGTCCGGCCTCCTCCGTGTCTCGGATTATGGACGTCAGGCGCCGGGGCCGTGGCCTGCAGTATCTTGTGGACTGGGAGGGCTATGGCATTGAGGAGCGTTCCTGGGTCCCGCGGGCGGCTCTGCTGGACCGGGCCATGGTTCGGCGGTTCCATGCGGCTCACCCTGGGGGGCGCCGGGAGGCTCCCGTTGGCGGGGGGGTACTGTCACGACCTGCGGGGTCGGCAAGGCACTGATCAGCAATCTCTCTCCCCCTCCCCTGTTTTGCCGGGGCGGAACTCATGGCGGGTTCACGCCCTCGGCCCACGCCCTCCCGGATCATGCACACCTAGGCCTCATCAGACCAGCTGGTATATCAGAAGGAGGAGATCAGCTGTTCAACGCTGGATTGTTGTGAAGACTCCTGTCAGTACACGTCGAGCCCTAGTTTCCCACACTTCCGACTCAGAAAGTAACACTTGTCTCTCTGTTCTAGATTCCCCGGACCCGTCCCCGTGTTTCCCCGTGTGGAGCGTGTATGAGGTGGCTGGTCACTAGCGGAGAGAGGTTGGCATGAGCGTGTGTGTGATCCCCTTGTTTTCCCTGGAGCCCTGGAACCCGTCCTCGCACATCTTGTATATAGCACTGTCCTCGCACTGCCTGTAAATACACTTGGTGAAGATATTTGTGAATAAACTGTCTCTGTTACAACACACTCCGGAGTCCTGCGAGTGGATCCTCAGAGCAACCCGTGACAATGACACCAATATTTATTGCATAAGGCTTTACATTCAGTGACAGAGAACCAAGGCAATTGATAATGCTGGGAAACTTTATCGAAGACTTATGGAGAGGCAAAAAGCGTGAAATGTACATGGTAGATTGGCGTGTCTATTACACATTTTTCTGTGATACTGGGTTGAAAAGACATATACAGCTGAAAGTCATCAGCCTAAAAAATATAAGAAATGTTTAAAAAAAAAAAAAAAAATTAAAAAAAAAATAATGTCAGCTAAAGGAAGCATGTAGAAAGAAAGTAATAATGGCCCCAAGATTGAACCTTGTGGAACCCCATAGGTTAGTGAGAAGATCCTATCAGATAAGTAAAAAGAAAACTAGTCTGACGCAGAGACAGAAAAAACAGTCAAAACCTTATGCCTATTAAGTAAGGTTTTATGGTCAGTGGTATCAAAAGCTGCACTAAGATCAAGTAAAATAATTACAGAACAATCTCCTGCATGAAAAGCCATTAACAGATCATTATAGACCTTCAAGAGAGTGGTCTCAGTGGAGTGCTGCTTTTGAAAGTCAGACTGAAAGGGGTAAAAAATCAGTCATTTCCATAATAAAGATCTGAAGTGATTTTCTACCATTTTTTTTCTAATAATTTACTAGCAATTTTTAAATAGGGTGATAATTATTACTTGTGCTGGGTTTAAGATTAGTTTTCTTTAGTAGGGGAGTTACCTCAGCATGTTTAAAATAGGATGGAAAACAACATTGCCTCAGTGAGATGTTAATGATAGACAGCAATAAAGGACCAATGCTGACGAAACTCCCAGATAGGATAGAAGAAGGTAATTTGTCTAAGGAGCACTTCAATATTACTGAAGTTAAGTCATTAAGTGAAATTGGTGAAGAAGAAATAAATGACTCAGTGCACTGAGGACCATCTTCATAAGGTGAGCGACTTGAGGAGATTTTCGATCTCAGGTTCATCGCCTTATTTACACAGTGATTGAGAAATGTGTCACAGTCGTCATCAGAAAGTAGCGCGGCATGCTGATGTTGAAGAGAAACAATGTGGTTTATAGTATCAAATAATACCCTGGGATTAATCTTATGACAGTTCATAAGATTATAGAAATATAAGGATCTAGCCTTTTTGACTGCCTCATTTTAAGAGCAAAGGAGCTCTTTGAAGAATTCACAATGGTCAACAAAACCAGCGGACTTCCAAAGACGCTTTACTTTTTACAGGAAATTCAGAGGTTGATTATGTAACCAGGGTATGAGACATGTTAGCAACTGAGCAAGCATTACTTTGCATAATTTTAATAAAAACACCCACTGGGGCACGTGTAGAGTCCAGACAGAGAGGTACAGCTCACTGCTGTGCCTCTCTGTTGACCTCCTCTGTCCAGAATTTTAACCAGAATTTTCAAATTTGAATTTATCACTCCATCAGACCTGTTGCCACTGATTTTTAGTCCAGTTCTTGTGTAATTTAGTACACTTCAGCCTTTTCTCTCTGTTTCCCTTACTTAAGAATGGTTTCCTGATTGACAGCTACCTTTCCAATGAGACCATTTCTGATTAGGCTTCAGTGAATACTAGATTGATAAACTGAAGGGTCTGTGGTGCCTGTGTCCTGTGTCAGGGTTTGATGTACTGCTTACTATTTCTTAAGGACATGACTTCCAACGAGTGTAGATAGTTTTGATAGTTTCTAGGCCTGCCACGTCTTCTTTCATCTTTGAGTTTCCAGAAGGAACGATCAATATGAATGCAGAAGAGGGTTCTAAAAGAATTAAGGTGGTCTAGCTTCCTGAGTTTGAGCACCGACACCGTCATCTCAGCCTAGATTCGCTATAGCCTCCATTACTTTATTTTTATATCATTTAAATGGAATTCCAAGCCACAGAAACATCATAAAAGAAATCAGTCTCATGAGCTAAGAGATTCATGGCTTCCATGACTTCAACCTGACTGCCTTCAGCTTAATTTCATTTGCAGACAGAGTTGTATTGATCTTCTTATCTATGAAAACAAATAAGTGTATTTCCCAAAATGTACATAACACAGCACAATAATTCCAGTTTCCATTAAGCGGATAAGAGAGTAAACACTAAGGAAGTACCTGAATTACTAATTCTAAAAATAGATGACATGAAGATGAATGAAGAAAAATAAGAGAGACTGAGAGAGGGAGGCGGATGGATGTGGGAAGGACAGTTATTTAATCAGGAAGTGCAGAGGATTAGTGAGGAGAAGGTGAGGGCAACTAAGAAGAGGATGAAGAGTAGAAAAGCAGTTAGTCCTGATGACATACCTGTGGAGGTACAAAAATGTTTAGGAGATAAGGCAGTGGACGATTGTTTATATTGTTTAACACAATTCTGGAGAGTGTGAGGATACCAGAGGAATGGAGAAGAAGTGCACTGATACAGATTTTCAAGAACAGGGTTGATGTTGCCACCTGTAGCAACTACAGAAGGATAAAGCTGATGAGTCATACCAGGAAGATATGAGAAAGAATTGTTGAAGCTGTGTCAAGGAGAGCGGTGATGAACAGTGAGCAGCAATATGGCTTCCATGCTGAGAAAGAGCACTACAGATGTGGTGTTTGCTTTGAGAGTGTTGATGGAGAAGCTTGGAGAAGATCAGAAGTCGCTTCACTGTGTCTTTGTGGATCTAGAGAAAGTGATAAGGTGTTAAGAAAAGAAGCATGGCACTGCAGGAGGACGTCAGCTGTCACAGAGAATTATTATTGTTAATAGACATAACGCCCTGGGAACTGGGTGCATCCAGCAGGGTGATTGGTTTAAGCTACTTTAAGGGTTTCTTCAAAATAAGCATGTGTGTACTGCCAAAGCTGCATCAGAGACCATCTGTGTCGAGGTAGACCTGCAGTCTTGTGTTATAGATGTATTCTGGATTACTGGATGTGCAATGCAGGCTTGGGTTTGTGTCAGATGTCTACTGGCATTGGTAATGTTGCAAGGATCATCTCTTTAGGATTAGATCACCAAAAACAGATGCAATGAGGGGAAGTAGTTTTGACGTTTGCAGGTGTGCAGCAAAACAAACGAAATGGGAACATTTAAGTCATGTAATTCATATTACAAGCCAACAGTTTTCAATCCAAGGTAATTTTAAAAATGTTTTATGGCAACTGCTTTGAACCTTGGAGTGCAGATGCCAGTAATTCAAATTCTGCAGTATGTGCTGGTAGTTCTTTTTCTCCACAGTTTGAGAACAACGTTGGTGAATATCAACTGGTAGAACAGCTGATCACTCACACCCACCACATTTCTGAATAAATGCCTTTATTTATTTTATGAGCGTCACATTAAATTTTATTTTTAATGATTCCACTGTGACTGCTGGGAGACAACATCAGCTTCTTCTTTCAGGGTCTTTTGATCCTTGTAGGGTCCAAAGGCAAACTTGTGCTGGGTGAGGGGCCAGACAAAGAATGAGTTACAAATACCAGGGCTTAGCTCATGGGGCCTGGTCGTGATCAGCCTGAAGGGGCAACATGGGCCTCTTGTGGGTTCACCACCTGCAGGAGACGCCGTATGGGTCTGGTGCAATGTTTGTCAGGCAGGTGTAAAGGAGCTCATGGAATAAGGAACACCACTTCTATGGTGGGGAAGGAGCCTGAGTTAGTGTGTGAGGTGACAGAAACGAGCCAGATATCGTCAGGTTAATTTCAATACATGGCTTGAGTTCTGGAACCATCCTCCCGGAGAGGGACTGGACTCTGATCCAATCTGGAAATGCCCATGGTGAAAGGAGCTGGGAACGGGTGGATGTACTGCGACCAAGAATAATTGGCAGAAAATGGATGGATGGATGGATATAAGCATCATCACAGTCAATTTTGATCATATTCAGCAGACTGACATTTAATTTTTCATCCCAAATATAACTTGCTTTTAATATCACCATAGGAAATCATGTAAATTCAATCTGACTTGATTCAGGCAACCTAAACATCTTTGCTCCTGTAAAAATATTTAGCAGAACAGTTTAGCGTTATTGTTTCAGTTATGGCCACATCATGAAATCTTCCCAACAGCAAAGAGTGAACATGAACTTTCACAGGCAATTAACAGCTGTTTAATCCATCTGTTGAAACAAGTGAGTCAGTAACCACAGAGAGGCAAAGATGTGGTGCCAGAGGCGAACTGATTAATTGATAGAAATGACTAGCTTAATTGTCATCACCGCCATGCAGTGTCATGATCTTTACCACAAAAGCTGCCAAACTCCACTAATTAGAATACGTTAACTGTGAAAACCACACAAACCACAGAGAGTGAAAGCAGAGACAACAGCTTGGTAATGTTTTTCCCACATTGCTTTCAGACGTCTCACAATTGTTCATCATTTAGTTTTCTGCCTCTCTTGTAGATAAAAGCCTGCAAACGTGGGGGTCTCATTAACCCTGACAGACTGTCAAATCTCTGCCAGCACCTGTGGCACTTCACTGACTGCTGAACATGTGATGTCACCACCATCAGTCTCAAATGTACAGAACAAGACAAGTGAGTTGTTTCTGCAATTTATTCATAACATTATGCATGAACAGTGGAAAAATATGTAGGTCTGCCTTTTTAATATGGCGATTAAAATTGATTTTTTTAACCTTCTATAAACTCGGGGCCCCACAAATCTTTGTTCAGCTCAGTAAACCCAAATGGCCAGATTTAATGAACAGCCATTATCTCCTATGTGTTATGTTTCCATGTTGATGGTTAGCTCAGAGCGGTTTTTAAACACTTTATCAAATAGGTGATCAATATATTTTTTTAAAAACTGTGTTAAAACATCAATTTTGCTGCAGTGCATGTTTTTTTCTGTTTTTTTCAAACATGTTTGAAGATGGAGTCATGGAGATTATTTCTTTAACTTAATTAAGTCTGCGAGATCTCTTTCTCGCTCCCTCCCTCCTGACTGTATCTCTGTCTGAACATTTAAAGTCGCCGCACACACAGTGAGGTCTGCAGGCGAAAGTCTGATGACCTTATCAGTTTATGAAGGCACAGCATTCAGTATGTGACGGATCCAGAGTTTAGGTTTTACTGTCCCACCTAATTTTTCATATTTAGGTTTTGCATTTGCCAAAGTTACAGCGTAAACCGTTACTTTAATTCAAATCAAATCAAATCACTTTTTATTGTCACATCACATGTGCAGGCACACTGGCACAGCACATGCGAGTGAAATTCTTGTGTGCGAGCCCCACAAGCAACAGAGATGTGCAAACACAATAACACAAACGAGCAAAATACAAGAATGGCCAACCTGAAACTAATAAATATATGTACAATATATAATAGTGTATGCATTTCTGGATGTGTATACTAAATATTTTCCTACGTGTGTGTGTGTGTGTGTGTGTGTGTGTGTGTGTGTGTGTGTGTGTGTGTGTGTGTGTGTGTATACACATTTTTACAAATTAAATAGTAAAAAAATAAAATAAAATAATAATAATAATAATAATAATAAAATATATAAAATATACAGAGTTGAATATGTGCAAAACAAGTGGCATTTATATACAGTGTGGAGTACATAATGTTGAAGTTCCAGTAGTGAAGCTGAGGTGTCTATGACGTGTTCAGCAGTCTGATGGCCTGATGGAAAAAGCTGTCTCTCAGTCTGCTGGTACGGGACCGGATGCTGCAGAACCTCCTTCCTGATGGAAGTAGTCTGAACAGTTTATGGCTGGGGTGACTGGAGTCCTTGATGATCCTCCCCGCTTTCCTCAGGCACCGCTTCCTGTAGATGTCTTGGAGGGAGGGAAGCTCACCTCCAATTATCCGTTCAGAGCACCGCACTACTCGCTGGAGAGCTTTGCAGTTGTAGGCGGTGCTGTTGCCATACCAGGTGGTGATGCATCCAGTGAGGATGCTCTCAATGGCACAGCGATAGAAGGTCCTGAGGATGCGGGGGCTCATGCCGAATCTTTTCAGTCTCCTGAGAAAGAAGAGGCGCTGCTGCGCCTTCTTCACTGTTTTGTTTGTGTGTACTGACCACGTAAGATCCTCAGCCAGGTGTACGCCAAGGAACCGGAAGCTGCTCACTCTCTCCACAGCAGCGCCGTTGATGGTGATGGGGGTGTGTACTTCTCTGCACCTCCGGAAGTCCACTATCAACTCCTTTGTCTTTGCGACGTTGAGGGTGAGATGGTTGTCTTGACACCAGTGGGTCAGGGCGCTGACCTCCTCCCTGTAAGCCGTCTCATCACCGTTGGTGATAAGACCCACCACTGTAGTGTCGTCCGCAAACTTCACAAACTAATTAAGGTGATTAGTTTGTTTTAGTATAGAATATGACATTACACTGTGTTGTAAATGTTGGTGCGCACATTTAGTTTGCATTGTTCTGTCAATGATTTATAACTCGCCTTACTTTTTTTTTCTCTTTTCTTGAGTTACCTGTCTGCTATTTGTTTGCTTTAAACAAAAGAGGCTGGAATTGCTTTAAATGGACTTAAGCATCTACTCAGACCATATAGGGGAGGGTGGAGCTTCCTTGCATTAGATTAATTTTTTCCCAGTGGTTTCTAACTTGGGGTGATTAGCAGTGTTGCCTCACAGCAAGAAGGTCTTGAGTTCAACTCCACCAGCTGGCCAGAGCCTTTCTGTGTTGAGTCTGTGTGTTCCCCCCTTTTCCTGCCACATTCAGTTGGTGGGGTTAGGTTAATTGGTGAATCCAAATTGGCCACAGATATCAAATCAAATCATATGATACGAACGTGAATGGTGTTGTTTGGGACCAACATTTGTGGTCATTTGTTCATGACCACCTTGAGCAATAATTTACATAATCATGTTTGTAGTTAAGCTAAGAAAAGCTGAGTAAAAGCGCCTGTTCAACAGCTGCTTTTACGTTTGCCTGGTTCTTAAAAGATTGACATAGCTGTGATGTGACCCTTGAGTTGAAGCCTCGTCCAACTGCAAACTCAAAGGGTATCAACATGTCACTCACAAGGTAGGCCATCCCTGAAGCATACCCTTCTTTATCATCCTTTTTGACTGGAATGAGGACCACTCCCCAGAAACCAAGTTTATGCGTACACCATCTATGCTGCATATCAACTAACTTTCCAACAAGGAAATTAGAAGAAGTGTGACTCTTATATAATAAGTGAGATGTTAGGATGAAAGGCCAGCTGGCTCAAGCACAGATATCATGACAGACTTTTTAGAAAAGTGGTGCAACAAGACTTTACTTTCTGATTTCAACACTGACTGACAGCAGTAGGATATTTTAATATTTCTGCTTCAGTTGCTTTTCAACTAACTTTCTCTGTTTATCTCTTTCACACAAAAAATTATTTTTGAATTGTTTTCCAATTTTTGGTGCCCTAGTGTTCGTGAGAAATATTAATTCCATTACTGGCATAACTCACAATGGTCTCCATTTATCATATTTACATTTAACAATAATTTGTTATCACTTTAGTTTAGTTTGTACCAACCCCCCTTTTGCCAAATTCAAATAAATGCAGCATAAAACCTGCTACTTTTCTTTTCTTAAATAAACCAGAGGAAATCGGTACCGCGACCACGTCTATACAACCCAAGTTATCAAGGCACCCATTATTATTATACCAGATTCAGTGTCACAGTCTGCATTTATATACTCACGTATACCAGGCTGCATAATAACCTATCCTTTCCAGCTCTGAAATAATGAACCACTATGAGAAGACCTTATCCTCTGATAGGCATTAATGGGATGTAGGACTTTATTGCTCTCATTACACTTCTCCCGGGATAAATTGCACAGTCAGAGCCGGCAGAGGACTTGGCAAGAGCAGGAAAAAGCAAAAAGGAAAGGCGAGTGCACGTCTCCCCGCCCCCCAAGCCAGGCCGAGAGAATGGTTAAAAAAAAAGGACATTTATCATTTCTTCTCCAGCCAGCCAGCCAGCCAGCCAGCCCTTCTCATGGTTTTTACAAAGTACACAGCACAGCAGATTCTGCAATATTCTTACACACTAATTAAGCATTGGAAACCTACCTACTTCTTTGTTCATTGTAAACAATTGTACTTTCTGTAAAGTGGTTTGAATTAAAGAGAAAAGAAAAGTATGTTTTGTTTTGTTTTTTTTCTTCAAGATCTGTTCACATGTACTTAGCAAGAGTGAGTACACAGCGTTAAAAAATGGTACTTAGTGTAGTGAGGAAGGCGAAAAGCAAAGAGAGCATATGAAGGTAATATTGAAGTAGGCGCAGTTTTGAAGTGGTGAAAGGCAAAGGCATGAGTGCAAGCGTAATAAAAGGTAATAGGAGAGATGTCGAGCAGGCGGAGGACTTGGCTGGAGCAGGAAAAGGCAAAAGGGGAAACGCGAATGCGCATCCCCGCCCCCCAAGCTAGGGCCGTGGCAGCGAGATCGTGGGGGTTCGAACTGGCGGCGCTCTGTACCAGAGTGCTCTGCCACACATCATACGCCAAACGGCCGGCCGAGAGAATGATAAAAAAAAAAGGACATTTATCATTTCTTCTCCAGCCAGCCAGCCAGCCAGTCCTCATGGTTTTTACAAAGTACACAGCACAGCAGATTCTGCAATATTCTTACACACTAATTAAGCATTGGAAACCTACCTACTTCTTTGTTCATTGTAAACAATTGTACTTTCTGTAAAGTGGTTTGAATTAAAGAGAAAAGAAAAGTATGTTTTGTTTTGTTTTTTTTCTTCAAGATCTGTTCACATGTACTTAGCAAGAGTGAGTACACAGCGTTAAAAAATGGTACTTAGTGTAGTGAGGAAGGCGAAAAGCAAAGAGAGCATATGAAGGTAATATTGAAGTAGGCGCAGTTTTGAAGTGGTGAAAGGCAAAGGCATGAGTGCAAGCGTAATAAAAGGTAATAGGAGAGATGTCGAGCAGGCGGAGGACTTGGCTGGAGCAGGAAAAGGCAAAAGGGGAAACGCGAATGCGCATCCCCGCCCCCCAAGCTAGGGCCGTGGCAGCGAGATCGTGGGGGTTCGAACTGGCGGCGCTCTGTACCAGAGTGCTCTGCCACACATCATACGCCAAACGGCCGGCCGAGAGAATGGTTAAAAAAAAACAGACATTTATCATTTCTTCTCCAGCCAGCCAGCCAGCCAGTCCTCATGGTTTTTACAAAGTACACAGCACAGCAGATTCTGCAATATTCTTACACACTAATTAAGCATTGGAAACCTACCTACTTCTTTGTTCATTGTAAACAATTGTACTTTCTGTAAAGTGGTTTGAATTAAAGAGAAAAGAAAAGTATGTTTTGTTTTGTTTTTTTTCTTCAAGATCTGTTCACATGTACTTAGCAAGAGTGAGTACACAGCGTTAAAAAATGGTACTTAGTGTAGTGAGGAAGGCGAAAAGCAAAGAGAGCATATGAAGGTAATATTGAAGTAGGCGCAGTTTTGAAGTGGTGAAAGGCAAAGGCATGAGTGCAAGCGTAATAAAAGGTAATAGGAGAGATGTCGAGCAGGCGGAGGACTTGGCTGGAGCAGGAAAAGGCAAAAGGGGAAACGCGAATGCGCATCCCCGCCCCCCAAGCTAGGGCCGTGGCAGCGAGATCGTGGGGGTTCGAACTGGCGGCGCTCTGTACCAGAGTGCTCTGCCACACATCATACGCCAAACGGCCGGCCGAGAGAATGATTAAAAAAAAGGACATTTATCATTTCTTCTCCAGCCAGCCAGCCAGCCAGTCCTCATGGTTTTTACAAAGTACACAGCACAGCAGATTCTGCAATATTCTTACACATCAATTACACATGGAAACCTACCTACCTACTTCTGTCTTCATTCTAAACAATTACACTTTCTGGAAAGTGCTTTCAATAAAACACAAAACAAAACCATCTTTTCTTTGCTTTTTTTTATTCAACATCTCTTCACGGTGTAGTGAGGAAGGCCAAAAACAAAGAGAGCCTATCAAGGTAATATTCAAGTAGGCGCACTTTTGAAGTGGTGAAAGGCAAAGGCATGAGTGCAAGCCTAATAAAAGCTAATAGGAGAGATGTACACTGAAAAAAGTCTAACATGCAGTCATTCATTCAATCTAATAAGTGCCATTCAAAACAGAATAAAACCATTGATTTGATTGTGAAACCCTTTCTTTTTGCATTTTAAAATACCACTTTTGATTTGGATGAAACTAAATATCTGTACAAAGGACACAACGCAAAGTTTTTGATTTCTCTCAAAACATATATTTCTTTTCATGTTGAACAGATAATATCTTTAATTTGAGTCAAAGTGATTTGCACTTGAACACGCCCACCAGAAATAGACCGGGACCCATTTTTATTCTGCATGGCTGCTGGAAACATCGTGTCACATCTTTGATTAATTTCATCTGAAAATAAACGTAAGTAAAGCCAAGTGTGTTACAAAAGCTTTTATAATTTGTATTGCCAAAATTGCAGAAAATAACCCCATTTAAGCTGGGTCGACAGCCACCCCTAATTTTTGCATGATTGTAGCTGCTAGCTATAAGCTAGCTAGCTATCCTGCGCAACGTTAGAACTGGTTACCAGAAACCGACCATCACAGTCGGGAATGCAAGTTAGGCAAAAAGCCGTTTTTTACCAGTATACTAACTAGCTAGCGTTACCACGATGCATCGGTGGTGGATACAGCTAGCTAGCATAAGTTCATAGTTCATAACATTCATAGTATAACTCCGTGCTCCGCTTCGTTTGAATTTTTCTGGTGAGCTCGCGGTTTCTAGACACAAGCTTGTGTTTGTGCGCGCACGTTTGTCTCTCTTCATATAAATATCTGTGTGTTATGTGTGTGTACACCGAGCGCAAAAGATAATTATTAATGTGCATGATTTAGAGACAGAAATAACACGCCAGCATATAAGATCAATGACATAAGACTAATTCCTTCAATTGACTTTCAGGCGCGGCTCGGAAAAATGTGCATTTTCTGAAGAAATTGTAATTTTAACAGCAAAAAATTGACCCTATGCCAAACTTAGTCGCTAATGGCTGGTCTGTAGACTGTTTGGTATGTCATGTTACGTATTTCTTGGTTTTTCTATGTAATGTGTTTTATAGAGAAGTAACATTATTCTTTTTTTTCTGTATGCTTTCAGAACCACAGATCGCTCCATCCATTCCATGGCTGAAGCATACATTTTCATTTAATCTGAACAGGTATCATTTTGCATTTACACTGCACATCCTTTTTAAACATTTCATAATAATCTAGACTCTCCCTCATTATCCTCTCATTCACCTTGCTGATGTGTTGAGGACTTGATAAAAGAATACATGGTATGTCCATATCTGTTCTGTCTCTACATGAGATGCAGTCTCTTGATGTAAATTTGACAACTCTGCTATTAAATGCAGTGATTAATGTAGGACAGCAACGATTAATCAACTCATCAAGTTAATATCTTAGGGTTCTGTATTGTTTTCTTTTTTTTTTCTTGGGCTTTGTGGAACATTTATGAAAATGTTCCACCATTGATTTAATTTAATGATTATGCAATTCACAAATCTGATTAGTCAAATAATTGTTCTAATAGTCTGTGACCAAACAACTATCAAAATAGTAGTTTATTATGGTCAAAGATTTATCAGGTGTGCCAGACTTCAGTTCTTCACTTGTACATTTTGTTCCATATTTTACCTCAAGATATCCCAGAAAGATGAAGCTGAGGAAGAGCTGCAGAGTACCACCATGCTACTCTTCGTCTTCAGGGACAACTCAAGCCTCCTACATCAGCCTCGAGACATCGGGATAATCATTGATGGTGTGGAAGTCCTGAATGAGTTGCCTTCTGTGGCAGCTGGAGTGGCAATGGTCTTTGGACTCTGTTATGCTCTTAATATGGAATATCCACGAGGATTCAGGTTCACCTTTGAGGCTCTTCAAAAGATTATGATGGAGCTTGACTTTAACAAGATGACCTCTAAGATTCGCAAACTTAATTGTGAACTTAACACTGCACAGTAGTGTGTTTGCATGCATGTGTGCATGTGTATGTGCACATGCATGTGCATGTGTGCTTGGTTGGCCTGCAGTGGTATTCTACATTCAAAATTTATAAGAACACCCATTTGAAAGGGAGATTTAAGTTGATTTCATTGATACATGTGTAGATTTTTTTTTTTTTTTTACATTGTACACGCTCAGTGCACATATAAACATTTTTGAGTACTTGCAAATTGGTTTAAAAAGAGTTTTTATAATGGTTTTATGCCAGTTTTAGACAGGTTGCAGATTTTATACTGGTTTTCAAAAGATTGCAGGTTTTATACTGGTTTTCAAAAGATTGCAGGTTTTATAAAACAAACATTTCTCTAATCATTTCTGCTGTAGCACTAAATCTGTATATTACTAATATAATAATATTAGTAATATACGCCTCAACATACGCTCATCATATTCTGTGATTATAGTTCAAATGGTTTGGAACAATAAATAATTTTGAAATAATTGGTTGGCCAACTGTCTTGTTTTTTATAGGAAATGCAGAGCATGTTTGAACTGAAATAAAATGAAATGTAAAAAATATAGTTTGAATATATGTAAATCAATTACCTGGCTTCAACACAAACATATTAGTTCATGTTAATTTGGTTCGATGTGAATACATTAGGTTGGTTAAATTTCAATATATTAGCTTGGTTCAATAATTAAAATATGGTTCTATGTAAAAAAAATCAATTTGGATCAATGCAAAATTTAAAGTTTCAGTCAAGTCTAGTAATATTGTTTATATCAACATAAAAGTATCAGGTCATATCAAGTGACTCAATTTGGATTCTATAAAGCCAAATATTTTGGATGTGACAACTGGACATCATTTTTTTTTTATTTGAATAGGGTTATTCTTTTTACAGTGTATGCAGCGACATTAAATACCATAACCAACTGTGGGGTTTGGATTCATCTTTAAGGAAATATCTGCACCATTTAAACACCAAGCAGGCTACACACCAAACGTTCATTCCTTTGTATTATTGTACAATATAAAGCACGTCAAGGAACCTCCATTGTTAAATAAAACAGCGCTACATACAGTGAGGTAAAAAAGTATTTAGTCAGCCACCGATTGTGCAAGTTCCCCCACCTAAAATGATGACAGAGGTCAGTAATTTGCACCAGAGGTACACTTCAACTGTGAGAGACAGAATGTGAAAAAAAAAAAATCCATGAATCCACATGGTAGGATTTGTAAAGAATTTATTCGTAAATCAGGGTGGAAAATAAGTATTTGGTCAATAACAAAAATACAACTCAATACTTTGTAACATAACCTTTGTTGGCAATAACAGAGGTCAAACGTTTACTATAGGTCTTTACCAGGTTTGCACACACAGTAGCTGGTATTTTGGCCCATTCCTCCATGCAGATCTTCTCGAGAGCAGTGATGTTTTGGGGCTGTCGCCGAGCAACACGGACTTTCAACTCCCGCCACAGATTTTCTATGGGGTTGAGGTCTGGAGACTGGCTAGGCCACTCCAGGACTTTCAAATGCTTCTTACGGAGCCACTCCTTTGTTGCCCGGGCGGTGTGTTTTGGATCATTGTCATGTTGGAAGACCCAGCCTCGTTTCATCTTCAAAGTTCTCACTGATGGAAGGAGGTTTTGGCTCAAAATCTCACGATACATGGCCCCATTCATTCTGTCCTTAACACGGATCAGTCGTCCTGTCCCCTTGGCAGAAAAACAGCCCCATAGCATGATGTTTCCACCCCCATGCTTCACAGTAGGTATGGTGTTCTTGGGATGCAACTCAGTATTCTTCTTCCTCCAAACACGACGAGTTGAGTTTATACCAAAAAGTTCTACTTTGGTTTCATCTGACCACATGACATTCTCCCAATCCTCTGCTGTATCATCCATGTGCTCTCTGGCAAACTTCAGACGGGCCTGGACATGCACTGGCTTCAGCAGCGGAACACGTCTGGCACTGCGGGATTTGATTCCCTGCCGTTGTAGTGTGTTACTGATGGTGACCTTTGTTACTTTGGTCCCAGCTCTCTGCAGGTCATTCACCAGGTCCCCCCGTGTGGTTCTGGGATCTTTGCTCACCGTTCTCATGATCATTTTGACCCCACGGGATGAGATCTTGCGTGGAGCCCCAGATCGAGGGAGATTATCAGTGGTCTTGTATGTCTTCCATTTTCTGATGATTGTGGACTGTGGCTGTGGACAGGTGTCTTTTATACAGATGATGAGTTCAAACAGGTGCCATTCATACAGGTAACGAGTGGGGGACAGAAAAGCTTCTTACAGAAGACGTTACAGGTCTGTGAGAGCCAGAGATTTTCCTTGTTTGAGGTGACCAAATACTTATTTTCCACCCTGGCTTACCAATAAATTCTTTACAAATCCTACCATGTGGATTCATGGATTTTTTTTTCACATTCTGTCTCTCACAGTTGAAGTGTACCTCTGGTGCAAATTACTGACCTCTGTCATCATTTTAGGTGGGGGAACTTGCACAATCGGTGGCTGACTAAATACTTTTTTGCCCCACTGTAAATACAACTCAATTGAACTGAATTTTCTCCATTAGCTTTATGCACTTTCAAAAAGCAGTAAACTGTGTGTACAAAAGATACAGAGATAATCTGTTTTTCTTTCAGTATACTCTCCTCGGACACTTTCTCAGGTACAGCATGACAGGGACCACTAAAATCCCTTCTGTGAGACCCTCATTTGCCTTCAGAACTGCCTTAAAATTCAACAAGATGCTGGAAACATTCCTCAGATATTTACAAAGCAAATTTGATTGAGATTAGGAGACTGTGAAGGCCATTTGAGTGCAGTGAACTTATGGTCATGTTCAAGAAACCAGTTTGAGATGATCTGAGCTTTGTGACATGGTGCGTTATCCTGCTGGAAGCAGCCATCAGGTACACCACGGTCACAAAGGCATGGACATGATCAGCGGCAATACTCAGGAAGGCTGTGGTAAATAAAACGATGTTCAGTTGGTGCTAAGGGACCCAACGTGTGCCAAGAAAGTATTGCCCGTGTCATTACTCCACCACCACCAGCCTGAAGCGCTGATACAAGGCAGGATGGATCAATGCTTTTATGTTGTTTACACCAAATTCTGACCCCACACCACCTGAAAGTTGTAGAAAAAACTGAGACTCATCAAACCAGACTATATTTATCTAGTCTTCTATTTTGGTGAGTCTGTGTGAAATTATAGTTTCCTGTTCTTCAGCTGACAGGAGTGGGACCTATTGTGGTCCTCTGCCTCTGCAGCCTGTCTGCTTCGAGGTTTGATATGCACATTCAGAGATGCTCGTCTGCGCAACTTAGTTGTAACAAGTGGTTATTTGGTGGTCATTCTCCTTTAAACTCTGACATTTTAGCGCAGACCATCATCTGCGGTAAAATCCCAGCAGATGAGCAATCTCCAAAATCCAAAGACCAGCCTGTCACAGCACTGGATCTGTGACCCAGTGTTTTGTGGTTGTGGATTAATTGATATTCCTTGATTATTGTTATTCATGGTTTTGATTCTCATTATTGTTTTCTGTTTATGTTATATTCTTAGTTCTAGTCCTTAGGTTTTGTTACCTTACCTTTCCAGTGTTCCACGTTTCATGTTAAGTTACTCTTGTCTCTGTGCGTAATGTTCGCTGTCTCTGCGTTCGTGTGTTTCCTGTTTCACTTTGATAGTTCCGTGTCCTTTGTTAAAGTTTTCAGTTTTGCTTCCCTTTGGTCTCGTCTTGTCTGGTCAGTTACAGCTGTGTTCCCCGCCTGTTGGCTGTTTCCTCATTATCCTCTGTGTATATATAGTGTGTGCTCTCCTTTACCCCCCGTCAGATTGTCTGTTCATTGTTGCCTCCTTGGTGTTTATGTCTCAAGCGCCTCACGCCTGCTGCTCAGGGGTTTTTTGGGTAATGTTTTCTACATTCCTCATGTTGTTTTGTTAGTTTAAGTCCCTACCATGATCCGCTTTTGTTTGCATTTTGTCTTTCACTATAAATAAAACTCACTCACAGCTACTCACTACCTGCACTTGGGTCTGCTCTCTCTTCTCTCCACACGGTCCGCCATGTCAGACTGACACAGCCAGTCTGGCACCAACAACCATATCACAGTCACCTAAGTTACCTTTCTTCCCCCATTCTGATGCTCAGTGTAAACTTCAGAAGGCGATCTAGACCACGCCTAAATACAATGAGTTGCTTTCATGTGATTGGCTGATTATATATTTGTGTTAATGATGAAGGTGTACCTAATAAAGCACTAAACAAACTTGCCTAAATGCTTTTAGTAATTGGTTATTTTCTCTCACTGGAGCCTTTTGACATTCTCTGTCTGTGGAAGTGAAAACAAACGGATAACGTGGAGAGCTTCGCTCACTGTGTGTCACAGTTGGTGTACAGGTTGTTTTTAATATTCTGTCTCATAACAAAAGAGCCACATAAAAAATACATACAACAATGGTGAGAAACTACACATTATTTATATGTGATTAGTGTGGGATTGTGAAAAGGCGCAATCAAGTGTCATCAGGCATATGTTTGGGTGGATGGGCTCTTTATTTTAACAGCGTACAAGTAAGATTTATTTCTGCCTGCTCTCTACTACTGTGGTGAAATGCCACAAAGGCAAAAAGGAAGAAGAGAAGAAACCTAGAAAGAAATAGCCTAAATATTATGTAAAAATTATGTCAAGTGTAATGCAGGCATCCACAAGTCAGTGCAAAATCTCACATGTATCTTATCAATCACTTTTATTTGGTTTATAATCTGATACAAACACATTTCCCACAGGTCGCCACCAGTAAATTAATTATGGGATTGTGGGAGATGTAAGCCACCTACAGTTACCATTTGCCCACCTAATGGCCAAAGTTAAAGGTCAGATGAAAATTGCATATACTGTCCTGGGGTTCCATCTCTTTATATAAAAGCAGACCGATCCCAGACCGTCATCTTTAATGAAAATGTGTTCTAATGCATCAACTGCTGAGGGAAAATGGGTCAAAATGCATTTAAATGATCGCATCTGCACTTAAGCTTTTAAACAGCCTCTTCTGAAATGCATATTTCCATCTCCTCATAATGCTGGGAAACCAGTATTGATGCTGCCGGCTTTCTGTTTGTCTAGAATACAAAGTCTTAAAACTTGTTTTTTCAACAGGGCCATGTGATGTGTTATGGTCACCATAGTATCTGCAGAAACATCAGAAGCCAGTGTTTACTATAAATGTACCACCGGTGCAGATGGTGAAGTCCATTGTCCGAAGGGAATGCAACACCTCTGATTACATTTTAAATGTTAAGCAGCTGAACTGTAAGAGAGCGCAGCCTGATGTACAACGTGCTGTTTTTCATAACAGGAACACTCTCACCCAAAAGAATGAGCTCTACAGTAAAACACGTTCAGAGCTTTAAATGTGGTTTGCTTTTGCTTGCAGAGCATCTAAAGTTCCTCTGACGTTATACAGCTTAAGGTCGAAACTCTAGCTGACTATCATTTTGCCTGCAGCAAGGTTAGCACAGTTGCAATTTCAATGGACATAATCCCAGCAGTGCTAAAATCAAAAGAACGTGTTCTGGTCGGGACCAGAAGCTTTACTTTTTTTCTCCACAACATTACATTTGGATTTTTATTATTACGCCACAAAAAGTTTGAAACAAAATGGGTGAAATGGAACTGACGGACAGATTAAATGTTAAGGGCAAATAGTGACCCCAGAAAAAAGGCTGCATTATTAGTTTTTTTGTGAAATGAATGAGTATTTATATATTTAAAAAACAACATTAAAGATGTTCCAGACAGACAGGGATTCAATGTAAGATGAATATATGGTACCTGTCTGCCGAGTAATTAAATAATACATTAATCATATATTTAAATACATGTCAAGGTTGAGTGTCTGACTTCTTAAAGCGATCAGACGCCCTGATATTGCCTTAAAAGCACACAGTGTTCCCTGACAGAAAGATCAGGGCATTCTGTTTGAAATTCATTGAGTCTGAACTGAGTTATCAGAGTTTTATGGGAGTGTGCAGACACACTGCATCTTTAAATCAAGTCTTGAATATCATCATTCGGCTAAGCCCTTCTCGTCCTTCTTTGCCACTCTCTCTCTCTTTGCTCTCAGGTGGAGTTTGGGTAGGGTTCTGGTTTTGTCCTGGACTTATGTGAGGTTACTGCTGTCTCTAGCTCCAGCTAGCACCGCTGCTTAACATCTGTTCATTACACTGAGATTCAAAGGGCCAGGTGAAACTTCCACTATTTCCCATAATTTGACTTTGCCTTCTCGTTCTCAAGGTTTGGCTGTTTCATGTAATAAGTAAAGACTTTCCTGAAAAACTACGATGGCTGCTGTTTGTCTCGCTTACCTGGAAATTCCCTGCATGTCTACCGTCCACTGTCACTGCTCCCCGCCTCACCCACCTGAGAGTAAACAAGGTAAGCACGAGTAAATAAGAGCAATAAAATCTCAATCAGACTTTCTCTCTGGTGTCCCGATGCTCAGCCTCTGCACTGTAATTTCATTCTCTAATTGTGTTTGAGCTCTTTTAATAAACTTGCATTGGTCTTCAGGGTTTTGAGTTTGAGTCCATTTATTCATGCAAATATGACACTGAGATACTTCATAAAATCTTTGATATGTTAACTAACATTGAAGACATGACAATGAAAGTTAGATGTCACATAAAGCAATGTAAAAAAAAAAGAAAAAGAAAATTTGCACCATAATCACATCAATGTGGATGATCACAGCTAAGTGTAAGTGAAATGTTTAGCAAGACATTTTTTATTCACTTAAGTAAGCCTTTAAAAGTCAGAAGCAAAGGAAAATGGGAAAAATGTGCAGTGATTTATTGAAAGACGTGCAAACACACATGGAAACACAGTAGTAGCGGCAAAGATTGGGTTTTACGATTCTTCAACACAGCCTGAACTTGCTTGGGCAGCTTTATTGTAATTTCTCTGAGTAGTCTTTAGGAATAGTTCTGCAGGGTTCTCAAAGGACATTCAATGCTCATCTTTGGATGTTGGCTGCCTTTGTTCCATTTACCGTCAAGATGATCCCACACTGCTTCATTAACATTGAGGTCCTGGCTCTGGGGAGACAGGTCATTTTATGAATCACAAGTGGACTTCATCCTGCTATCCCACTTTGACTTTTCATTTTCACTCACATTTCTTAAAAGGCCGTTTCCAAAGGAAGCGACTCAGATGCACAGAGAACGAGACTGGCAGCAAAAAGATTGAAGAGTAAAACTGAGATTTAAACACACAAAGGGAATATCTTCATTCTCTGCCAAGGACTCATTACTCCACATTTATTCAATATGCACACTGCAAACTGGTGCTCTTACTATAGTAAAGTGAGAAAGTGATATTACTATAACTAATGTGATATGATTAAATATGTGATTAATACATGAGAAAAGAAATCTGCCTCCACAATAGTCATAATGTCAAGAGAAATACTATTAATGACTAAAAGAAATCAAAAGAAGAGAAGGACATTTCTTTTTCCAGATTCAAGTACTGGTTTGTTTCATTTATTTTCCTTTTTTTAGAATTATTTTACCAAAAAAAAAAGAAGTCTGATTATTAAAAGAATTTAATGTAATGATTTACCAACTGGCTTTGTAGAAACAGTGTTGCCTCTACACATTACAGACAACTGAGTTAAAAAAAAAAACCCAACAACACAGTTTTAAATTGTTTCTTTAAACACTTTGTTGCTTGTGCAGTGTGTTGAGGAGAACTGAGGAAACAAATCACCGTCAGTATGGACAGAGGAGGTCAGGAGAGTGTCTACATCCATCTTTAAAAGACACTGGAGGCTTTGTCATCGTTTGGGGCTGCATGTCAGCCAGCAGTGTTAATGATCTTGTCAAAATCAATGGAATAGTAAACGCAAAAAGTATGGCCATATTTTAATCCACTGTGTAATATCATCTGGAAAGTGTGTGATTAGCAAGAGTTACATCTTTCAGCACGACCGTGATCCTAAACACACTGCCAACGATTCATCCATGAAAAGAAAAACACACCTTTGACACTATCAGTCATGGCATCCCCAGACCTCAACATTACTGAAGCAATACAGGATTAACAGAGCAGAACAAAAGGCAGCCAATATCCACATACTGTATTTCCACGTGTATTTCACTCAGTCATTAATCTCTGCACCTAGTTCCCATTTCCTAGTAACATATAAAATATAAAAATATTAAGAAACGACGTGTGATTCAGGACTTTTGCACAGTACTTTGTCTTTGTGGTTTCTTGCTAACTGTAGCGTGTCTTATCACAAAAATATTTACGAATTTATACATTGAAGATAATATTCAATCAGAATTGATCAGAATACATTAATAATTCCTAAGGGCATTATGTGACAAACACCCCATGACTTACTTTGTCAAAGTAAAAGACAAAGAAATAAGTAAGAAAAAAGTTGAAGAAAAAAAGGAGGAACAACTGGTTGACGCATGCGCACTTAAGGTAGACTACAAATGCTTCCGAAGGACTCAAAAACAATCTGTTAAATGTGTTTTCTGTTAAATTTGAAGTGAGAATAGCTGCTTTGTTGAGATCTCACCGGACTGATTTGTCTGCCTTCATTGTAATTTCCGGATAGCCATGTGTATTTCACTCAAAAGTCAACGTCACGACAACGGGCTCACTGATTGGTCGCAGGAAGCAAGGGGGCGTCATTTGTCATCTCCCATTGGTTGTAATGTTAAATCTCCTCTCTCTGATTGGCCGGGAGCATCGCTTTGCTATTGGCTGATCTCACGCACCGACAATTTGAAAATCGGCGTTCAGAAGTGCAGGAGCAGCTGACACACAAAGGTTAGCACAAATGTATTTTAAAACAGTGTTAAGAGGTTGATTTTAAACCCGGATCGCATATTTAGCTTTGTTGTTTGTTTAGGTTGAGTAGTACAAGCACGGCTGCTTTTGAATTCAGACTTTCTTAAACCATAGTAGCGTTTCCTCTTTGTAAGATTCATGCACTCTGGCAGCTACAGTGTTATTAGTTTTACTGTTAATTCATGTTAAGTATGTTTTTGTGCTCAGAGTCGCTGTGATGTTATCGGGAGAGGACGGCGCACAGCTTCAGTGCACTGTGACGGTGGAGCAGCTCAACAGCTCGGGACAGGCCACCCGGAGGAAGGTCATCCGCAAAGCCTCAGTAATTATGGGCCGGAATGAGTACCAGGAGATCATCCTGCGAGTCCACGACGGCAAAGTGCCCCAAAGCTACCATCTGAAAGAGTTCAAACTTTTCACCAAGTTTGCCAGAGATGGGAAGTGCACCGTGAAACTGGTCCCTGAAAACATCCAGGTCCTCATGTCAAACTGTCCAACTGACCAGCTTAGCCTCTTTCTCAAAACCCTGAGCATCAAACACCAGGCCTGGCAGGGCAGCAAGCCTCTGAGCAACCGAGAGAAGCTCAAGGCCGGCCTGCCCTGCAGCTTCGAGGCCATCAGCCCCCTGCAGCAAAAAGACATCCAGAAAGTCAAGGAGCTGAGAAGCAAAGTGGCTCCTAACGGACTGACGGACCGCAGTAATAGGATGACCGCTGCAGGTACAGGACAGCAGGTCAAACGCTCCAGGAGTGACTGTAACTTCAGCCCAGTGAGTTGTACACACAGCACTCTCTCCCATTTACATTCAGGTTGCGTCACAGCAAACTGCAGGACTGTTTCCCACAGGAGGCACTGGTGTCCTGAACACATTCTCTCTGTTCACACTGTGGGTTACACTTAAACAAAGATGACAGCAGATATTGTCATTGTTCCAGGTAAAGGCCAACCCGAGTAAGAAGCCAATCCTCTCCTTACCATCACGCAAGCTTAACAAAGAGCAGGCTGCTGTTCTCAGTGCAGTGCTGAGTGGCAAGAATGTCTTTTTCACCGGAAGTGCAGGTAAAAAGTGCACAAAGATAAAGCTTCACAGTGATGACACTGAGAAACTACTTGTTTTGTCTGACTGTTCTGCTAAATTACAGGCTGCATCTTGCTTATAAAATCCCTCTTGTGACATTTTCATCAACACAGCTTGGTGTAAATATTGCTCGGTTGTGTTTTCAGGTACAGGGAAGTCCTTCTTGCTCAAGAGAATCATGGGATCTCTTCCACCAAAGAGCACTTTTGCCACAGCCAGCACGGGAGTGGCTGCGTGTCACATCGGAGGAACAACGTTACACAACTTTGCTGGTCAGTCAATTATCTGAAGTGTGTTAATATAATCACTGTGACTATCTGGAGCTCAATTTATTTCCCACAGCATCAACAAGATGACACAAATAATTGGTCAATTTACAGGTATCATTTTTTTAAAGCTTGTTCTAAAACTGAAATGGGAAAATTGGTTATAAGCACAAACATAATTATTCTGCTGATCCTTTTCTTGGAGTCAACTGTTAGAGCAGCTCCTTTTCTAATCAGAAGGTCTGAAGATCCTTGGCTCCCCAGCCTGCATGTATTAAATTGTGAATACATCAAGATGCTGAACCTTGATTTGCTTCCATTGGAGTGTGAGGTTAAGTGCTTAGCCTTAAGCAAACAAAAAAGCACTCAGATTAATGTGCGTGTGGCAAGAACACACTTTGAATGCTCAAATTGGATAGAAAATGTAGAAAAACTTTATATAAGTACAGACTGCTTAAAATTACAGGTTTTAGTGGATATAGCTGATAAATATGGATAATCGTTTTAGCTGTCCTTATAATTGGCCCCTTCTTTGTTTCTTTACTCAGTTAATTAAAACCACATCCTTGGACTCATTTCAATGTCTGCTTGATGCCCCGTTTCACTTTATGAATCTTTAAATCTTTGAGGCGGGCTCCTCGGATATCTTTTCACTTTTTAACAGACCTTTTTAATTAAATCTTAATATACAGTAGGATGTGAGCTGAGTATTTGCAAGGGTGTTAATCATTTTTGTTCTTCCTGGCTATCTTCTTTCCATTCTCTGAATCGTTGCTCTTTCCAGGTATTGGCTCAGGCTCTGCCCCAGTGGAGCAGTGCATCGAGCTGGCTCAGAGGCCCGGGGTGCTCCAGCACTGGACTAGCTGTCGACACCTTATCATTGATGAGATTTCCATGGTGGAGGCTCAGTTCTTTGACAAGCTCGAGGCAGTAGCTAGGTGAGGATGGTGATTCAAAGATGGGCTCCTGGACTGAGATCGAAAATGACTTTGTAATGTTAATTTATTCCAAAATGTACATACTAGCATAGTCCATAGCAAGTGTTTGCTTAAAGTTTGGTTTTGTTAGAGCTGAAGTCAAGAAGATCTTTTATTTTGTTAAATATTATTTTACTTCTTTATTTTGATGGCAGTAACAAGTCAGTTTAAATTAGATCTGCAGTATTGTAAAAATTGCCTTAAAACAACGCACACATGTGGACCAAGAATTAAATACACTAAGAAAATCTCTGAAAAGAGAAATTTAAAGCAGTTCTATCTAAACAAACCACAAGGCTTGTGAAACAATGTTCTTTGGACAGATGAGACTAAAGTGGAGATGTTTGCTCATAACACACAGCACCACACAAACACAGCATGTCAGCACAAACACATCAAAACTGGTGGTGTGCTGATTTGAGCTTGGTTTGGAGCCACAGGACGTGGACACTCTGGTGTCACTGATTCTACCACAAACTCCTCTCTGAGTCGAAGTATTCTAGAGTCAAATTTGTCTGACAGACAAATGCTTGGCTAAAACTCTTTGAAATCTTGCAGGTCGGTGAGGAGGTCTACCGAGCCATTTGGAGGGATCCAGCTGATCGTTTGTGGTGACTTTCTTCAGCTGCCTCCAGTTTCTAAGGGAAAAGAAAAAGCCAGCTTCTGTTTTCAGGTCAGATCATAGTGGAGCCTCTTAGAAGTTGAGGTAACGCTTTATAATACAGCTTGTAACTAAGGGTCTAACTTCCCACTTTTTAAAATTTTAAATGACAATGTAAAAATATTTACCTACAAATAAAACAAAGACGTAGGTACACTAGAATACGGCGGTAACAAGTCAGGAAAAAGCATTATTAATTATCATGCAAGTAAATTTAAGTGTGCTTAAATAATTGGACGTAATGTGCAAGTACTTTTGAAGTGTTGCATAACTTTGGGTGTTTTATAGAAAAGGAAACCCATATTACTCTGTTATTCATTTTAAGTAATTTTAAATGGTGCCCAACTTCCAGGTATTTTACAGGATAAGAGACGGTCTTTTCCTGTACACTCGATTTGAAAGTTATGTTTGAACAGTGACTGTGAAAGGAAACATACGCTTGCAAATTTTGATGGTATTTACTTTTTTTTCTTGTAAGTTGCTAATGGAAAATGGCCCATATTGCATTTAATTTGCTAAAATAAAAGGACATTTCAATAATAGAACATCCATTATGCACGTCCACATATGTGATGTAAAAAGGTGAGACTGATCCACTCCATGCTACGCCCGTGTCCTGAAAAGTACAGCGTATTTGTGATGCACTATAAGGAAATATTGTTGGTTTTTTTCTGCAAAATTATCATAAAATTGCCATAACTTAAATTTTCTTAGAGTACAGGTTGCTGTAAAAGTCTAACCCCCTTACGCGCTTATTCTAGTATTTGTATGTAAATAAACTTGCATTGTAATTTCAAATAAAATAGTGAAAATCCATTTAATTACAGAGTGATTAGGCCCTTAGTTCCAGGCCTATTATTTAAAGTAAAAGAAGTTTGGAAAGAAACTGGCTTACTTAGAAGAGCAATTTTTAAAAGATGACAATATCATATTTAATGCATTTATTTGTGTAAACTAGATGTTAAGGCTGTGATTTCTATGCATTGTTAAGCATTTACTTTTCTGGTGCTGAGAGACTGCACTGAGTCGTTGCATTTTTCAACACGTCTATTCTGTTCTGCGTATTTCCTCGAGAGCATTAATGCATTTTTGGGGAAGATGAACTTTTCCACTTTCTGACCCTTCAGGCCAGGAGTTGGCGTAAGGTGATCCAGATCAATATGGAGTTAACGGAAGTGCGGAGGCAAACAGACCAGAGCTTCATCTCCCTCCTGCAGGCAGTGAGGGTGGGGAGGTAACCCTGTTTCATTATCACATTTTGTTTTGTTCAACTAATGCAATCTCACCTGAAATTGTATTACACCATGTTGTTTCCACTTATGTACGTATGTTATAAATGTCCTCGAGGCTGTTAAGGTTTTTGAATTGGTCTGATTGGGCAGGAAAAGTTTTAAAGGAAGGTTGTGGTTTGTTTGTTTGTTTTTTTTTGTCAATTAACACAATTCAGGGTGACGGAGGAAGTCACAGCCAAGCTGATCAAAAGTGCCAACCATCAGATTGAAAGGGACGGTATCCTAGCGACCAGGCTGTGCACACACAAAGATGATGTGGATCTCACCAACGAGAACAAACTCCAGCAATTACCAGGTCTGAATTCTTCTGATTGCCCCGCCCACAAAAAAAAGAAACACGTGTTACTTTGTTTGGTTTGGATCCAATTGAAAATGGACAACCTTGTTATAATCCATTTCCTCTCAAGAGTGTGGTCTGTCCTGCCTGGCAATTTGAGAAATGTTTTATTTATTTATTTTCCAAACTGTTTCATTAACTGGCATAGACATTTCTGATCGTCTGAACAAAAAACCATAACTTTGTGAAAAGCTCAACTCTGACTCTTTTTCCTGCTGTTTCTATACATTCAAGTTGTGTTTACATGTTTCTGCCTCCCCAAATGCCCAGTTTCACCCAAGATGAACCCCAAACAGGTGCTTTCAGTCTCAACAAGGTGCTGATTTTGTCATTTCCTGTAGTGGTGTACCAGTATTTTCATGGACACAACTATTCAGGAAACTTTGGAGTGTATTTGGCCGACAGTAGCAACAGATTTTTATATGTATGTTTAAGGTCTTCCCTTTCATTTCCCCCATCACATTTACTGTCTGTTTACACATTCCTTTAAGAAGTACCACTAGTTTTCAGTTGAATTAATCTCTCACTGCTCCTTAGGGTCAGCGCGTCTGTTTGAGGCACTAGACAGCGACCCAGTGCTGGTCAACACTATAGATGCTCACAGTCCTGTCGGCAGGCTGATCCAACTCAAAGTGGGAGCTCAGGTGTGTGTGCACGTACGTGTGTGTGTGTGTGTGTTCCCAGAGAAACCATTTTATTTTACACAAACCCTTTTTAACACCTGCTTTACTGCTTGCTTGTATTTTTAAGGTCATGCTAACAAAGAACTTGGATGTTGCTCGAGGTCTGGTGAATGGAGCACGAGGTGTCGTGGTTGATTTTGAGTCTGGAAAACATGGTCCGTACCTAGCTGTGAAAATATATTTGTTAAAAATCCTACGGAAGCAATGGCAAGACAGGATTGCATATTAGTTTGACTTTTTTAGGAAACACACTTGTCTACATCCTTGGCATCTTGTCCAATGCTGTTTGTTTCCACAGGACTCCCACGTGTGCGTTTCCTGTGCGGCGTCACAGAGGTGCTGAAGCCAGAGCGCTGGGTGTTTAAGTCCGGTGGTGGGATCCACCTGAGCCGACAGCAGCTGCCACTCAAATTGGCCTGGGCCATCTCCATCCACAAGAGCCAGGTCAGTAAACATTCGGTGCTCACTTCCCGATGATGACCTTATATTTTCTTTGTAGAGCACGTTGTTTGGTGTTGTCATGGGACACCAGTGTTTTATGTGGGTTTGTCTTTGATAAACTGTTTACATGATTATTTAAAAAGTTAAAATTAAAAAATGAAAAATTAGTTCAAAACTGTGAAGCACGGTGGTGCACTGTTGCCTCACAGCAACAAAACAAACAACAAAAAAATGGCATGATTAGGTCTAATTCCAGCATCATATTATTCACTTTGCCTCCTGGTTAACATGAGAGTGAGAGGAAGACAGAAGGCAATTTCAGAGGTGCAGATGGTGCTCATTTTTGTATTTTTCTTTTTAAAAAGAAAGCTTGAGTATGTTTATATTTGGATTGTCTTGCATGCCAAATTATGTTCAATGGTCCACCGCCTTGCAACAGCTATAAAATGGATTGTATTGAAATGTTGTACAAGCAGAGCCTGTTAGTTGCCTTAAACTCTTTGGACATGTTTGCACTTGTTACTGGAAACATATTTCTCTCCTTTTGTAACTATAAAAATATTGTTTTAAACTTGATCTAGTCACATGGTTTGCAGATGGTGAACATTATACCTGCTAAACATCTTTTTCTCTCTGTCACCAACTTTGAAAAGCTGCACTTTGTCAGTGTTCAGTGTAATAAATTAAAAATGTGGGATAAAAAATTAGAAAAAGGAATATATGGAATATAATGAATATTTAATTTACTCTATGTTCCACTACATGGAAATATTTGCCATCCAATATATTTATTGCTTTTATCTTTATTAGTTTGGACCAGTTACAAAAATGGAACAGTGGTGGCTATGCAGTAAAAACTACATAACCTAATCGCTACAATTGCTGACTTTATTTAAAAAAATAAAATAAAATAAAATAATTCACATTGTGATCAATTTAAAAATCAGTTAATCGCAGATTCCTGTTTGTCACTATGAGCGAAGTACAGAGTTCCTCTGTTTAACATGTTCTGAATGTTCAGCTTGATTTCAAAGGCTTTTTATTGTCTATAGCTGACATTAGCAAACATATTGTAAAAGTAACAAGTTGTTTTGGCTTGTTGGACACACCACTAATTTAGTTTTCTTTTCACATCTTAAAATATACCAGAATAATATCTTTATAAATGTAAGATTTTTTTGATTTTTTTTTTAATTTATTTATTTTTAATTATCTCTTCATTTTCTGAGATTTTAACACAAATTTACTTGACTGGCTCTCTGTTAAAGAGTTGGCCAGACCAGGGTCTGTCCTCTTCCTCTCTCTTGTTTTCTCCCTTCCTCACTGTTCTAATGCCACCTAGAAAGCACAAAAACAACAATATCACATAGAAAGTCCCACTGGCCATTTTAAATCTTATAATGATCGTATAACAGGCAGGGAAAACTAAGTGCAACAATTCAATTTGAAGGAAAATTGCTATAGAGGCCCAATCTAACCACAAGCTGTAACTCAACAATTGGCAATCTTCCGCTCTGCTGCACCAACACACTCAATATCCTAACCTCCATCTGAGAATCTAGCTAAAGGTAAAAGGGTCATCTCTGGATAATTGGGTTAATTGGTAATGACCAATGAGTGCAAAGGGGTGATCTACAGCAGACATGTCAGGGCACAAGGATGTAAAAATTAGATTCCATACCAATGTCCTCATAGTGTGACCTGAATAAATTATAATTTCAGGTTGGAGGTGTATACGCTGGTCAGGTGAATCTGAAAGTTGATGCTCCTGGCCTGTCACAAATCTTATACTGTAGACTAAACAATTACCCTTTGTTTGTTTCCCTCCAGCTAACAAAAAGCTGGGATCTTGTAAAATTTAAAAATGCAATGATTTTATTCACAACAAAACAAAAATACACATCAGATGTTTAAACTGAGACATTTTACCATGTCCTGAAAAATATTAGCTCGTGATGAATTTGATGGGGGCGGCAAATGTCTCAAAAAATGGGGGCGACAAAGGCTGGAAAAGTGGTATTAAAAAGAAACAGCTGGATGAACATCAGGTCAGAAACATTATTGGGTTTTAAAAGAATAATAATAATAATTTTCTCCAAAGTCCAGCAGCTGGTTTTCTCAGTGTTTAGATGTTTATGGACTGTTGCTAAAAGAAGAGTGGACGCTACACCCTGTCCCAACTTTTTTGTTTTAAGAGCTGTTGCTGCCATTAGATTCAAAATGAGCGAATGTTTTCTTTAAATGGTACATTGTGTTTTTATTTGCAATTTAAGCAGCAACATAACAATTTTCTAATTGGGGTTTGTAGTTGAATCCTAGAATCGAGTAGTCAGCTTTTTGGGTTTTTCAAACACTGGACTTCCATCAGTACATGTTGTTTTTATGTAACAATGATGGTTATCATGTTATGGTTTTATGCTTTTGTTTTGAAGGGAATGACGCTGGACTGTGTGGAAATATCTTTGGCTCGTGTGTTTGAGAGTGGCCAGGCTTACGTGGCCCTGTCTCGGGCTCGGAGCCTCGAGGGTCTAAGGGTCATGGACTTTGACCCCCGCGTGGTCCGGGCAGACCCAGAAGTCCTCCTCTTCTACAGAAAACTGAGGAAGGAAAGGTTGCTCATGCAGGTGAGGGCAAATATTACCTCAGCCTGTAGAAAATGTTTATTCGTATCTCACATTTTAATTTTTTTTTCAGTTTCTCATTTTCATTTTTATATAGTTCAATGTTAAGTTTATGTTAAGCAGAACAAAATGAGACCAAATCTCTCAGGTAATATTTTGGAAAGCTCCTTTTTCCCTAGAGTTGGTGAGATGGATCAAACTACACTGGAGTGCTGTGGATGAAAAACTTCATTCACCAGCTGTACTTATGATCTTCTTTGTCCTCATTTTTCTCTGCAGGCCTCCATGGATGATTTTGTTAGCAACAATAAAGAAAATGCATGGTGAGGCTGGCTCTAAATCCACTCTAATGATATGCACTATGTGCATGAGCTATTGAGCTATTTCACCATTTAACCTTATTTTCTTGAGACTTCAATCTCTACTTGGAGTCACACTGCCACCATCTGCTCATCACTATACTTTTTTTTTTTTTTTTTCCAGAGGTTATTTTTTTAAATTATTTTTTTACATGTATTCAAATAAAATTTTAGCCAAATTATTTGTGTGAAGTTTTTTATCAGTCCTTAATATTTAAGGGAGGAAAAACACTCAAACAATGACGCTCCTTGGCTTTAGAGGTCTCGGGGAGAAAATTAAATCTATAGCTGCCTTTAGTCACCGAGTGGCAGCATCCACTCCTAACATTCTCCCACCCGTTTGGGATGATGTAAGGGAATTAACCGTGTCTGTGTTAAAGCTGTGGGGAGAGAAAAAATGCTCTGATCTAATTAACTTTACCTCAACTGCTTTTCAAAAATTGCAAACGTGGGACAAGTGTTCCAGTGCATGCGCCATTAAATAGAAATGCCAGAGACCAATTTTGTGTCATCGTAAACATCAGTGAGACCATTTAGCGTTAGTGGCTGGATAAAACTAATTAAACCATCAGTCATGGAGTCCTCCCGAGAACGCAGATGCTCTGAAAAGAAGCAGCTCAGACTAAGTGGAATCCAAAGACAACCTTTATTTTCTGGTCAGCAGAGTGAAGTCATGACCAAACCTGAGCCGGTTTCCATTACTGTAGCAGCATATTTGCTCCAACATTCCACCTCATCACATTTTCATTACAGCCAATCCCTTCTTGACACAAATTTTTAAAGTGTATGCTCCAATATGTTATTAGTGACTCTTGATGTCGATACTGCTATCAGCTATATTAGTATGCACTGCATACAAACAGGTGTCAGGAACGTAGTCAAAGGGAATTCAGGAGAACAACAACAGGCTTCATTTGTAGATTATTTTACATTATCAGAAATTATATCGGGTCTACTGGACGGGTTGTCATTTCACATTGTGGAACAGCTTGTGTGCAACCTGTAGAGACAGAAAGTGGCACAATGAGCATCTTCACTAGGAGAATAATCTTTCCTTTGTCTAGCGCACACTTACACAATGGTCCCGCGCATGCAGGAAGTCAAAGAGTTCTTCTGTACACTCCTCATCAGTGTTGGACCTTGAACTGACCCGGGTTTCACAGAGCTCCAGACGCTCCTTGTAGTGCACACAGTGTTCAGTCTCCTCACACTTGGCTCTTATCGCTTCTAGAGGATCCTAAAAAGAAAGGAAGCCATGCTAATCATCAGGAAAATGATGGCAAAAACTCTCAAACCATGAAGGTGATTTTATAATGAAGTTAGAGGTTTAATAAGCCAGGCTTTCTGTGTGCTCAAAATGGGGCATTTTATTCAATTCAATTTTATTTATATAGCGCCAAATCACAACAACAGTTGCTTCAAGGCGCTTCATATTGTAAGGTAGACCTACAATAAATACATACAGAGAAAAACCCAACAATCATATGACCCCCTATGAGCAAGCACTTTAGCAACAGTGGGAAGGAAAAACTCCCTTTTAACAGGAAGAAACCTCCGGCAGAACCAGGGTCAGGGAGGGGCGGCCATCTGCTGCGACCGGTTGGGGTGAGAGAAGGAAGACAGGACAAAAGACATGCTGTGGAAGCATCATATTACTCAAAATGATCCCTACGAGTGCCCTTTGGAGTGCTGTTTATTATTTCTGTAGAAAAATGTTAATCAAGTGATTTACTCTACCGAGCAATAAAACAAACCTTTTAAGCTAATTATTTTAACACTTGGGTGCTCTCAGTGCTGCCGTTTATCTCTAACATCATGGCTGCGCTCAGAAATTTTAAACTGGATCCATTTAAACATTGAAGGTTACTGTCCCACAGCCTAATGTGGAAACTGCATTATTATTTTAGCAGATCAAAGTGAAATTAATTTGAATGATTGAACAGGTATTCTGCTGTCCGTTCTGTTTTCTAGTAGGTGCAATACTAGCAGTACAAAAGAGACTTAATAGCAGATTAAAACAAAATATAAAACATTTATACATGTTTTTCATCACCAAATGAATACACGCACATGAGTCAGTGAAAATACTTCCAACTGATTTTAACTCACAACTCTGAAGATCACCTCCAGACTAGGTTATATGTTTTCAGCGTAAGTTACCAGGTACACAGAGAGCTGATTTCCTAAAATATAAAACTCTGATGTTAAGCTTGAGATCCGTCACTAAGCCACTAAACTTACCTTGTTGTGCACCACTATGCTCATTCCTAGCTCTTCCAGTAAATATTTTAAGACCTATACTATATCTAGTGATGTAAAAATCTGGTATTTTGATACATTTCTTTTCCTTTCAAACACAGAAAACAAACTGATTTCTCCAATATCCATTACTGGCATTTTGTTTTCTTTAATCAACTTATTTACACTGTTCAGATCAGCTGGTTATTGGGTTTGTTGTGCATCAAACAAGTTTTGCAAGCAGGGAAGCTGCAGAGTGCCCTCTGGCGGACAAAATATTCATCAACACTTATACCATAGAAGAAGGGTGTTTCTTTTGTTTGTCTTTTTTAAATATATAATTCGTTATATAGAAATGCTGATACCAATACACAGACACATAGGTAATATCGGCTGATAATACTGGCCCGCCGATAAATCAGTCAGACTTTAACCCATCCGGTATGAGGGTTTTTTCAACCTTTCGTCCTACATAAAAAGCTGTTTGTGACCAGAATACATGTTGTTATAATAAGTATTAATAAATAAACAATTACCACCAACTCTTCCTCCTCTTCTTCCTCCTCCTCCTCCTCAGCAGGGGCATCTTCCTCCTATTCAGAGACATTTATATCAATGTTTTAAAATCCAGTTACAACCCAGCACAGCTTACAGATTTATAGGGCTTTTTTTAAGTTTTGTGTACATTTTTATTAATTACGTTAAAGAATGTCCAGATATTGTAATCACCTAATAAAACTGTGCCGTATGAAACGCACTGAATCAGTCACAGTTAAAATAAGCAGTCTCTCAGGGTAACACCGTCAGCTGCCAGCCTCGTTTAATGGCGATAATTATATTAAAGGGTCTTAAAAGGAGCTGACAGTAAACTCGCAGGTTACACCGCTAAACTGAGCAGCAGATTTGGGTAACTTCGTCAAACACACACACAGACCAGTCTATAAAGACACAATACGATATTTTTCGGTACCTCATCGTCGGGGTCCCCGTGTGTGAGCATTTTTTTCTCGAAAACCATGGTTATGTCTGACAATTTTACAAAATAAAACTCAGAAAGCTGAAACTCCTCGGTTTCACTACTTCTGTTCGAGGACGCGAGGTCGGTCACACGCCGGAAACTACTAGAAGGATAACCGGATAACGTTTCCTATTGGTTGACTGAAATTATTGATGTCCATGTGAACCAATAACAGATCTCCATTTTGTATAAGGCCCTACCCCATTCAAATATTCAATGCGTGCGGAACCATTGTTTAACTGTCAGCGCAAAGTCGGACGAAAAAAAAGCAGGGGCACGGCAAGATGGCGCTGCTCTGGGACACCAGCCTGCTGTTAAGAAAAGTTAAAGATTTAAGATGTTTGACACCCAGACGACACCGAGTGAAAGAGAAATGGGTACGTGCTCAACATTAATAATGCCAGACAGTATTTGCATTTAGATCTCGTGTGGCTGCTAAACACAGTGAAAAAGAGAAAAAATGGTAAACTCTGTAACATATTGTATTAGTTAAATCGTTTCGTCTGTTACTGTCTTGGAGCAACTGTAACCCACATCATTTCCTTAGGGATTAATGAAGTATTCTCACTCTGATTCTGATATAAGGTAAAGACAGAGGTTGTACAGGTCTAAATACCTTGAAAGTTAATATTTGCCTTGACCACATTTATTCTTCAGCACAGCAGGAACTCTCTTATTAGTGAGATTGAGATCCTAATCTTTATTCAAGCTTATTGTCATTTCTTTAAGTAATCTTCAGAAATAGTTATTCGGGCTTCTTGAAGGACATTCAGAGCTCATCTTTGGATGTTGGCTGCCTTTTGTTTTGTTATCTGTCAAGATGACCCCACACTGTTTCAGGAACGTCGAAATCCGGGCTCTGGGGAGGTCCAATCCATGACTGATAGTGTTTCACTTTGTGTTTTTGTATCCAGATTTACTTGTATTATCCTGTTGCCAGTCAGACACTTCCTAGATGTGTTGCAAAGTGGATTGACATTTGACCATACATTTCTGTGTTTATAGTTTCATCCATTTTGACGAGATCCCCAACACCCAACATGACTTTCAGATGCTGTTCATATTGTAGATAGTTTGGGGGTTTTAGCCCCTTTTTTTCTCGATTCGTCTGGTTTCTTTGGTCAAATCAGTCCAAAAATGATGTTTTTTGTCTATCAAACTGTTTTATCTTTGGCATTTTTTTACATTCATTTTACATTCAATTAAAGAAATTGGAAGAGATGATGTGTTTTGTGACAGCCTGGTAGTAACAAAGTGCCTAAAGATACAATTTAAAACTGGTTCTTTGTTAAGTTGTTAAGTTGTTTGTTAAGACACAACCCTGGTTCATCATCATTTGTTCTGAAATGATTCATAGGTCAGTGTTGTGTGGCTTTACAAAAAGAAAACTTGCCTCTGAAAATGGTCAGGTACATATATTTGTACACAGATGTACATTATAGGTCTACTCTAATTTTACACGTATTAAAGCCAGCTTTCCACTCTCCTGGGCATTTAAATTTTATATTGAAATTGGCACAAAGAGAGCATTGATAAAAATGAATTAACATTTATATTAAATGTCCTCCTCCTTTGCTCTCTGACAGGCTGCTACACGTCCCAAGCTCCCACCCACCAGATTGGCCGTGCATCACTTTGACGCCACCTATAGCACTCAGCTGGGGCAGCTGTGGCCCTCAGTGCGACTCGCCATGCTGTCAGAGAGAAAATATGGAGCCCTGCTCAATAATTTCTCCCATAACGCTGCTCTGACAGAGCTCAAAGCTCAGGGATGCGTAGATTTCATCAGTGAAAGAGAGAAAGACGGTAAGTGCGCTAGCCTCAGTCACAGTTATGGTTATTGCTTATTACTGATGCAGGAAATGCTGTGCTGTGGCAATCTCTGATGCTCTGAAGAGTTCAGAAAATTTTATGAAGCTAGCGCTGGAGTGTGAATGATTTGATTTAAATTCATTCAATAGACTATTTACTAAAACATTTCACTGGGAAAAGTCAATATCTTAGTAATTAACACTATTAAAAACTCACTTACAGTGGGGCAAAAAAGTATTTAGTCAGCCACCGATTGTGCAAGTTCCCCCACCTAAAATGATGACAGAGGTCAGTAATTTGCACCAGAGGTACACTTCAACTGTGAGAGACAGAATGTGAAAAAAAAATCCATGAATCCACATGGTAGGATTTGTAAAGAATTTATTCGTAAATCAGGGTGGAAAATAAGTATTTGGTCAATAACAAAAATACAACTCAATACTTTGTAACATAACCTTTGTTGGCAATAACAGAGGTCAAACGTTTACTATAGGTCTTTACCAGGTTTGCACACACAGTAGCTGGTATTTTGGCCCATTCCTCCATGCAGATCTTCTCGAGAGCAGTGATGTTTTGGGGCTGTCGCCGAGCAACACGGACTTTCAACTCCCGCCACAGATTTTCTATGGGGTTGAGGTCTGGAGACTGGCTAGGCCACTCCAGGACTTTCAAATGCTTCTTACGGAGCCACTCCTTTGTTGCCCGGGCGGTGTGTTTTGGATCATTGTCATGTTGGAAGACCCAGCCTCGTTTCATCTTCAAAGCTCTCACTGATGGAAGGAGGTTTTGGCTCAAAATCTCACGATACATGGCCCCATTCATTCTGTCCTTAACACGGATCAGTCGTCCTGTCCCCTTGGCAGAAAAACAGCCCCATAGCATGATGTTTCCACCCCCATGCTTCACAGTAGGTATGGTGTTCTTGGGATGCAACTCAGTATTCTTCTTCCTCCAAACACGACGAGTTGAGTTTATACCAAAAAGTTCTACTTTGGTTTCATCTGACCACATGACATTCTCCCAATCCTCTGCTGTATCATCCATGTGCTCTCTGGCAAACTTCAGACGGGCCTGGACATGCACTGGCTTCAGCAGCGGAACACGTCTGGCACTGCGGGATTTGATTCCCTGCCGTTGTAGTGTGTTACTGATGGTGACCTTTGTTACTTTGGTCCCAGCTCTCTGCAGGTCATTCACCAGGTCCCCCCGTGTGGTTCTGGGATCTTTGCTCACCGTTCTCATGATCATTTTGACCCCACGGGATGAGATCTTGCGTGGAGCCCCAGATCGAGGGAGATTATCAGTGGTCTTGTATGTCTTCCATTTTCTGATGATTGCTCCCACAGTTGATTTTTTCACACCAAGCTGCTTGCCTATTGTAGATTCACTCTTCCCAGTCTGGTGCAGGTCTACAATACTTTTCCTGGTGTCCTTCGAAAGCTCTTTGGTCTTGGCCATGGCGGAGTTTGGAGTCTGGCTGTTTGAGGCTGTGGACAGGTGTCTTTTATACAGATGATGAGTTCAAACAAGTGCCATTCATACAGGTAACGAGTGGGGGACAGAAAAGCTTCTTACAGAAGACGTTACAGGTCTGTGAGAGCCAGAGATTTTCCTTGTTTGAGGTGACCAAATACTTATTTTCCACCCTAATTTACGAATAAATTCTTTACAAATCCTACCATGTGAATTCATGGATTTTTTTTTTCACATTCTGTCTCTCACAGTTGAAGTGTACCTCTGGTGCAAATTACTGACCTCTGCCATCATTTTAAGTGGGGGAACTTGCACAATCGGTGGCTGACTAAATACTTTTTTTCCCCACTGTATATCATCTATTGACTGGCATGTAATTTGCAGTTCCTTCTTGCTTGGAGGAAAAATCAGAGGAACCTAGTGATGTTTCCATGAAGAGCTCTGACGCTGATGGCGAGCAGCTATCTCTAAGCCCAAACATCAAGTGTTTAGTGTTTCCGAGAGGCGACGTGACACGATTCAAGCCTGCAAGGTGAGCAATATTTCCTATCCTGCTACTAACAACAGCATCTTCTAGCAGCGTGCAGTCTGATCCTCAGTTCTCTTTTCTCCTCTTCAGGCCAGACAAGAACGGCCTGTTGGGTTACTACCTGATGGACGCAGCATCTCTGCTGCCCTGTCTTGCACTGGATGTTCAAGAAGGTCACAGCGTGCTTGACCTCTGTGCTGCTCCAGGAGGCAAGACCCTGGCTTTGCTTCAGACCCAGGCCATCAGTAAGTCAAAGTACTTTTACCCTTTTTCAGTTTGTTTTTTGAATCGCCGGGCCAAAAGTCTTTATCACCTATGCTCTATTTGCTGTTCTGCTGTTAACCGTCCACCTGTTTGTGTTTACGTCAAAGGGTTTTTGTGCATAAATGACAGCTCAGTGTCTCGAACACTACGACTGAGGAAGGTCCTCCACAGCTATGTTCCTAAGCATTTTTTGACAAATGAGAACCTGCGCATCACCTCTTTCGATGGCACCAAATGGGGGGAAATTGAAAGCAACACTTTTGACAGAGTAAGCCAGTGCCACATTGTCACAGTCATCCTTTTCACGTTTTGCTCTTTGTCGTTATGTTTTTATTCAAAAACTTTGTTTTGTTCAGCCTTTCCTTTTTTTTCCCTCTAAATTCAGGTCCTTGTTGACGTTCCCTGCACCACAGACAGACATTCACTCATGGAGGACGACAACAACATATTCAGTAAGAATCGGACTGGGGAGAGACGCAGGCTCCCGCAGCTACAGCTGGAGCTGCTGCTGTAAGTTTGGAGGAAATGTGAACAAAATGGGCTTTGAGGCTGTTAAAGTTTGCATGGTTTCATATAAATATGCGCACAATTAAGCAAAATAACAGCTGGTAGTGAGAACTTTTATTTAGATGTTATGTAAATCGAACCCTCTGTGTTTCCTGCAGAGCGGGAATCCAGGCTGCTTGTCCTGGTGGGGAGATCCTCTACTCCACCTGCACGCTCTCACAGAACCAGAACCTCAGTGTGGTTGAACAGGCTATCTACCAAGCTCGAGAGAAAGATGGCATCCATCTACAGGTTAGTGAGAGACTTTTTTTGTATCAATAAGAAACACGTCAAAGTTGTGGGAGATATAAAACGCACAGAAACTGAAATCAGACCTCGAATAACTGCCCATTTTTCTTTTATTTCCTCATATCTCGATCACATTCAGGTTGTGGATCTGAGGCCCCTGATGCGCATGTTCGGGAACACCTTTCACTTCGCTCCGGACCTCCACCTGGGCGAGATGGTCATCCCGCACCTAGCAGCTAACTTTGGACCTATTTACATGTGCAAGCTAAAGAGGCTGACGTAGGATGTGGACTCTTGCACAAGTTCGCCTGAGACTTTCAAATACTGAGCAACTCTGCTGCCAGATTTGGAGTCAGCTGGATTTGCAAACTGCTTCTGGTGGACCCGGGCTTTCATCATAACTGTTTTCCGGAGCTTTTTGAAGCCTTCTAAGCCAACCATGACTCTCAGAGACGTTTCTCCTTTTTCCTCTGTTTTCTCAGTCCTATATGATTACTAAGCCTTAACACTGGGTCACCTTTGCAGGCTACACAGCACATGTAAATAATATCAGTTTTAGATTGTGCAGGTAAAGCATGAGACAAACAGGAAAGAGATTTTTCCTCAGTGCAGAATTGGATCAGTCAATTCACCAGACACGAGGACAGGTGACTCTGAGCGCACAATATCCCATCCAAATCCTAACACTTTTTTTTTTTTGCAGCTTTCTAGTAGGGTCCTTATGCTTTAAAACTAGCTGCACGAGCTGATGAATGACCTCTTTTTAGTTTCAAAGGGATGTGAGGAGTACTTCCTAAAGTCTGGCCTGCACTGACACCCGTCCCTTCAGTGTCCTCATCATTCATGCTGGTCATCATGATTGATGCACTAAACTGCTGTTAAACGAATAATTAAACTGAACTTATTGACGATGTGGATGTTTAGGTTTTTATCAGTAAACCATTCAAATTAATGTAAGTTAAATTTACATTATCACTAGAAATCACCCGAGGGCACACTGTGCACCAGAGTGTTCTTTGCACAGATCTTTTCTACTGTGACATATTAAAGAGATGTGACACACAACCAGGATATGCATATGGCCGTGTGAGAAGAAGTCAAATAGTCATTCAATAAGTTGTTAGTCAGCACTTTACGTTCTTATCACATTTTGAGTGTGATTAAATGTTAATATTTAAGTGGTGCTCGTAAGTTACAGGCGATAGCTACAAGAAAACAATGGACAGAGGATTAAGATTACAATTAGGAAGGATGTGTCATTTTCTTTAAAGGTCTCCTCCACTCATATATAGCTATTTATGAGTTGCTGTTTAATTTTTGCCCTCTAGGTGTCAACAGTAGATCAAGATTACAAGTGTCCTGTATCTTCCTTGTCCACTAGAGGACACTGAGCGTTTATATGTGGAAATGCTACTGTAATTCCACTATGTGTGTTTGTCTTGCTGTACTTTGTCAGCTGCACAGGGATGATGTTTGTGGTTTGGGGAAAAAAAACACAAATTTCCATCAGAATTACCTGCTCTCTTTAGCTCGGCAATGAAAATGGGCTTGTCTTGTTCTTTGCTTATTCATCAGGTTTGATGGCTTTGCCTAATAATGCGATATATGGCTGTGTGAGAGGAGGGCGTAATGAAAAGGCAGGTAATGACTTCTTTGACCATTTGGCTTCTCACATCTGAATCTGCGCAGCTTTCATTACTATAGCTGGATTGAGTCCGTTTTTGCATCGGCATCACTCAGAGGTGAAATGGTTCCTCTTATCACAGCCTAATGTGAGCGCAGAGGTGCCTCTTTTTCTTTTTTTTCCATCACACCGCCGATGACCCTTTATGTTGTCCTGGCCCAGGCAATGTAGCATGAAAAAAGGTGTGTGTCTCTGTGTGTGCGTGTTTCTTAACGAGTCCACCATCCACATCCCACTGTCATTAAGCTGCTCCGGAGCTGACTCCCATCCCCGTGCCGGGATGGACGTCAGCCATGCGGCTCCCAGATGAACATTAAAGAGGCAGCAGAGAGCTAAAATGGGACGACTCGCCCCGTTTTGCCCCTCCGCTTTTTTTTATTCCACAGATGAGTGCAGATAATTTTCTGTGCGATTGTGAGTGATTACTGTATTACTGCGGTAAAAGGGGGATGTATCGGGGAATGCAGGGGGAATTAATGACACATAAAAACTATTTTTGTATTGACTGCGTTCGTCCCCAGGGCCTCGAATGCCTCCTCGCATATCTTGTGATTACCTAAACGTATTGTAAATATGTGTTTCCTATGGGCTCCTACATAAATTTACATGTTTTAACACTCAGGAGACGGCAGACTGTTAGAGATGAGTTACTCTCTATTCTGCCTGTCTATAGACTCGACTGGCTGCCTGCTTTATTATTGAATTAGCCAATGAAGCGCTGTGCGTTTGTGTCCCTATGTGTAAGCCTGTGTTAGGGAGACATGCTGTGTATTAGAAAGATGAATATTATGGATTTAACTACACACCCACATGCTTCCGCTGTGTTTTCTAGTACAATTTTTGTTAATAAACCTGCAAAAACACTAATGGTTTGATGTTTTCACCTTGTGCCTCACGAGCTCGAAATGAATGTTAAAACTGAGCATCTACAGCAGGTTGTTTTAATAGTTAAATCGGTGTTTGTGCCGTCAGTGGTTCAAAGTAAACTTTAAGGTGTCTGTTTGGTAAAGACACACATGGAGGAATGTTGCAGGTTTTAGTAGTTAAGCTGCTCTTCCTGCTGTGGAGATTCCAGCCCAGAGGTGAAGTTCAGACTCGTGTCCCAGCTAGCAGCGGGGCAGAAGATCTCAGCAGTGGGGGTCTTTGTTGCAGATACATTAATGTAGACTTGAGCCCAGCAGGATGTGCTCTCTGCTGTTCTCAACCACAGAGTGCACAGAAATGCTATAGAGTGTGTGTGTGTGTGTGTGTGCGTTTTTCCTTCTTCATTTTCAGAGTGCAGCTGTTCGTCTCTTTACTGTTCAGCTCCACAGCTCGCTCATATTTACAGGCATCCAGTCGTCTATTTACATTTTATCAAAAGATCATTTGCACGTTGTGTTTTTTTGATGCTTGTGTGGAAATGTTAGAAACTTGAGAGAGGTGGAGACGGACTGAGAGCAGTTGACCTGCCTTTTTCTTTAATTTTCAGACTTTTCCACTTTGAATAATTTATAATTACTCAACGGTTACACTGGAACAGTAGATCTACAGCCACAGCAGTGAAGCAAACCTCACCAATAGACACAAGGTTTTATACACACTGAATGTACTTGTTTTATTTGTTTTCAATGTGGTAAATAAAGATACTTTTTAAAATAAATAATAAAAAGAATTTGTGGTGGATTTTCTACACACGTACAGGGGTCTGTTTTCAGTGACTATAACTACTGTGTTACCTGTTGAGTTTATCATGCAAAGGTTTTATCCATATCACAAGCCACTAATCTGTGACTTAAATATTTCACATGGACCTTACAGTTTGATCCAACAGGCCCATACCAACACCGTACCATTTAACGGTTTTCATAAAATGAGGTTCATATACTAGACGTGTTTTCACTGTGTAATCTAAGCATCCGTCGACAGACTCGATGCTCCGTGAAGTGGCTGGGAGAGCTCCCGTTTGGTTTAGTGACGCCCACATTGGAAATGCACCCCAAGGTTTAGACTGCAGCCATATTAAGAAGAGAGAGAATTGGGGTTTTCTTCTCTTTAAGAAGATTACCCAGGAAGGGGCGAGATGGCAGTCAGAGTGTTTAAGAGAAAAAGGGCAAGAAGAAAATGGAAGATGAAGTGGAACTAAAGGAGGGTGGCCCTGGATACACAGTTTAGCCACCTGTTGTCGGCCTCTTGATATCACTCTCTTCTTTGTTTCTCTGTCCACGTAACCCATTTCCCTCTGTTTATGTCTGTGAAAGGTGTTAGGGAAAGTGGCAACGATTGTTTCCACTTTTCGGCAGAAAATGTGAGTTAAATGACGAAGCCTTTTTTTTTTCCTGGGCAGCTGTGAGTCTGATTGTACTTGTGCTTCCCTCTCCCTTAAGTTCGTGCTGGTGGTTTCCAGGAGAGCTTTGATGTGTATCTGGGCAATGCACTATTAGAGGGATTTCCCCGGGTCTGACAGCTCAGAGAATATGCTGCGAAATGGCAATGCCACTGGGCTAAAAGAATGCTGGAAACAGGATTAGGATCATATTCTGGCAGACCCTGTCACCTACTCAATGGGCCGAGATTTCCAACACTGGCAGTTTTCATTCTCGCCATGGTTTAAACCTTTGAGAGAACCATGGAGAGGAGGGAGAAAAAGCACTGATTGAATGGTACACTGTGATTTTTGTGTGGGGGTCTTGCTCCGAGGGGCTGTGTGTGTGTGTGTGTGTGTGTGTGTGTGTGTGTGTGTGTGTGTGTGTGTGTGTGTGTGTGTGTGTGTGTGTGTGTGTGAGAAGCAGAAGCATATTTTCATGCTTTTTACAAACTAAAAGTTTGCAAGACTGGATGGATTTTTTTACAGATACACACACAGGACACACATCGCCATCACTTGCTTTAAGGAAAGTAAATGAGCATCTCTAACTGCCTACAAATAAGTGGCTATGGCCTCAGTGAAGCCCTGAGTGTTAGAGATGGAAGCGCCTGATCCAGCATCAAGGGCTCAACACACTTGACCCTGAAGCAGTACAATCAAGCAATCCCTGTTCAGCCCCCAGGGTGTGTGTGTGTTGGGGGAGGAATGGGTGTTAAGGGGGGGGGGGGAGTGAACATTTGGAACAAGACTATTGTTATGTTCTCTGGTCCAAAGCCCCATGGGAGGAAATCCTGCCATGTACCTGGACAGATTCCTCCTCTGGATAACAAGGACATTCACTTTGGATGCAGACATATCAGTCACACATCAGCGTGCCCTTGGCCGAGGACACGCGCGTGTATGTGGTGTAATAAAACACAACAAGGTTTAGGGTGAGGTGTTACACCCACATTAACGCTGCTAATCTGGTGAGATCATTATCCCCGTCTGTCCAAATTTTGGGAAGCGGTCGTTCATAACTGCAGCCGAGGTGCATTAGTTATTTACACACACGTATACACACACACACTGAGAGGGACATATGTATATTCAAGGCTAATTCATTTAAGAGCAGAACAATGTCACATACAATACATGTAAAGTTTACTGTGAGAGGAGCAAGGGCGTGCTTTAGAGGATGTGGCAGAGATGCCCAGTTGCCCTGAGTGTGTGTGTGTGTGTGTGTGTGTGTGTGTGTGTGTGTGTGTGTGTGTGTGTGTGTGTGTGTGTGTGTGTGTGTGTGTGTGAGAGAGAGAGTACGGTTGGGTGGGGGTCTGCATTTTGACAAACCATGCTGTTAAAGATATAATAGCAGCATAATCACCGCCCCAGGCTGTCATTCTTCAGGATAATGGCCTGCTTATTCATTGGGGATGCCGTATGTCCCCACGCTGCTTTTTTTTTTTTTATTTCCCAGATATTTCAGATTACGTGTTTCTTTCGTTGCTCCTGTACCCTTTGTCTTGTTACAAATTCTCATGTATTTGTGTTTGTATTTTTAGTGTTCTTTAAATTTGACCTTCCCTCCGCTCTTTCATCGTCCCCGTGCCTTTTCTTTGCTTTGCTCGTTCTCTCTTCTCATCATCCATGTCTTCAGACTAAACTGATATATTAAATATGTACTTGCTTATATTAATTGCAGGACTTTGAGGTCCTTCACTCAGTCAGTTGGTTTTATGTTTTGCTTACCTGAAAAATGGTGTAACAATATTACAAATATAAAGCTTGATCATATGCTCATCATATCTTTAACTTCATGCTGTTTAATGACTTTTTTTCAAGGTTTGTCCGTGAACACCCGTCCCGTCTAAATCTTCAGCAAAAATCAAGAAGTCTTCATTGTAAAGATCTTCAGGCAATGTTTTTATTTGAAGTTATTTTACAACAACACAAGTTCAAGTCTACATTATTGAGAGGAGCAAAGAAAACAACACTGCTGATGGTCCGGTCGCTCTCCTCCACCTTTACATATCTATTTAGCACCGGACCAAGTAGTTTGACAGAAACAGTCGGGGAACAGCATTAGAAACAACAACAGAACTCAAATAGAGTTGAGACAGCAGAACACAGAGGACTCAGGTCAATTATTCACTGAGATGTCTTCTCCTTCTTTTGCTTTTACACCTGGATTGATTGAAAAACACGGAGGGTGGTAGTTCTCCAGAAAATTTAAATGTGCTCAGGTTCTTCTTTTAAATTAATTCTCGAAGAAGGAAAAAAAACTTAAAATTTTAAATATCAGTTCAATCCAGGAGTGTTAAAATGACAACCAAGACAGGAGGGGGTGGACAGGGCTGTCGGTGAGCTCAGTAAATACAATCTTACAATCTGACAAGGAATTTTATCTGAGACAGAGTCCATTATTATTAATTATACAACATAATAGGAACTTTACAATTACTTTACCAGTAAACATTAATAGATAGACTTTTTTTGTATTTTACATATTAAAATAATGTGCTTTTTTTTTTATTTGAAGACATTATCTTCCAAAACACATTAACGGAAAACATCAGAGACGTGTGTGATTCTCATCAAGTGCTGACGGTGTGGCTTTCAATGAAAAGCTGCAGAGAGACTATTAAGGCGGGAATAATACAAGTCAAGACGATCTTTAACCGAGTCCTAATATGTTTACCATCGTTCTGTATTCACAGAAGATGAACAAGTCACTGCAAAGTCGTGCGTCTGCCTCAGTCAACAGTTTTGGCATACGGACTCTTTGAATCTAAAAATGCTGCATTAAGTGTTACGCGTGTTTGTAATTGCGCTCGCCCCAGCTCCCTCAGCCCAGGGCAAAATGTAATTAAAACCTCTGAGAATTTAGTCACTGAAATCATTTGCTCATTATCAAGCCAGCCTCTGTACAAAGTGGCATATTAGTGGCTATTAAACTAGTGAATTAGTCACTTATAATTATGGTGTTGAGGACAACATGACTCGGGTTTATTTTTATTTATGTGCTGTTGTGTTTTACGTGGTATGTACATAACCACACGGCTTCACTGAAATGTCTCTTTGCTGCACGAGTGATTCCTTCCAAAGTGCCTCATTTATTCACATTGTTCTTGTAAACATTATTTGCATTGTTATTTTTCTTGTTTTGCTTTGTTTAAGTGAGCGCGTCCAGCCGTTCACACCATTTTTCATGATTCTTTTTCATTTATTTAGGAAGGTCCAGCATTGCATGACTGTTGGAAGTATTTTCATTTTATGGAGTGTTGCATCTTACAGCAGTGCTGTCCATTATCTTGGGGGTTTTCTCTTTTCCAACGATACGCTGAGTTGCAACAGAAGCTATGAGAAGTCGAGCAGGTGGTCGACATGTGGTGCGTTTTGAAGAGATGTTAAATGGAGATCTGTAGGTCCAAAGCATTTTGGCGTGTTTTATTTACGAACATCTCTGTATGTTCTGTGCCCATCTGCTGGAGGAGTCCTTGTATGCTTCCTAAAGAGCTATCACAGCCACACGGACACGCAGTAGGGTATGGTAATGTGCAGGCTCTGGCCTAGTTTACGCCATCTTTCACCCCTTCTGATTCTCAGTTAGACATTGTGTCCAGTCCCAGCGAGGCGGCGTGCTGCTTGGCCCTCAGACGCAGGTTCTCAATGCTGGTGGTCTTGCTGTTGTGGCTGGTGAGGCCGCCTGCAGTTGATGCCTGCAGCAGCGGGCTGTTCCACACCTGCTGTGCGTGATGGGACAGGGACTGATAGTAGGACTGGCAGGGCAGAGAGCCCAGTGGCGCAGGGGGCATGTTAACATTCATTCCCAGGTAGGGAAGTGAAGACGGGGCAGCGAGGTCAAAAGCGGGGTAGTGCACCAGGTTGTTGGTGGCGGCCATGTGCTGGCGGAACTGCTCCTGCAGACGAAACAGACTGAGGGGGGACGAAGAGTAAGAGTGGCTCTGAGAGAGAGGACCGGTGCTGGCCAGGCTGCTGCTGGAGGACGAAGGTGTCACTGACGGAGAGACCAGGGGGGAATCTGTACAGGGACAAGGAGGGTTAAGAAAGTTTTATATATATGCTTTAGTAGTCAGCTGATTTAATGCATTAAGTTTGCCATGGATAAAAGGACTTGTACTTAGTATTCTTACCTGGTTTAGGGCTGAGTCTTTTACAAGCTGGAGAGTCGTCCCCAGGTGTCACCGCCCTTTCACACTTCATTTCCTCTTTCTGGGATTTGCTCTCGTCCTCCTTATCGGTGGCATTATCCTCTGTTGCCGACTCGCTGCCTGAATGTTCTGCTGACGTGACGTTCAGCTCCATGTCCAGCGGAACAGGACGAACCACAGGACCCTCTGTCTCCGGGGAGGAGGAGGAGGAGGAGGATGAAGGTGGAAGCTGGGTATCAGAAAGGATAGTGGTGGAGGGAGGCATGTCCTCCTTCTCGCTTCCTCCTTCCCCGGACACCTCCTTCTGCTTCTGAAGCTGCTCCTTCTGGAGGCTGCGCTGCTTCTTACGAAACTTTGCTCTGCGGTTTTTGAACCAAACCTGGAGGATAAAGATTATTATAGACCGTTAATAGGAAACTGGGGTAGAGACTTTAGTGCATTGCGATAAGTGATCCTCTATGTTCCAGAAGTTTTTTGTTTTTATTAATTTGTTGTGTTCTTAATTTTGATCTTGTTGGGGGGTGGGGGGGGGTTTAAATCAAAAAATAAAATATAATATGCTCAAGTGCCCACGCTTTAAATTCACAATCAAGCTTCAAAAATGTTATACTTATTAGCTGGCAGTTTTTTTACAACTTTTTTTAGGTTGTTTTTTTTAGGTTGTTCAGATGAACAATCTTTTGTGGATGATAATGCAAAACTTCACAATCTACAAAAGCCATAGCACTGCTTATAAATATCGTTTAGATACTGTTTTTATCACTGCTAATCACGTTTTTATTGAAGTGTTTCAAGCTGTGTTTTTGTGAAATGAAGACAGAAGTTTTGTTTGTTTTACTTAAAACTGTCTCCCATCTTTTATAAAATCTCTATCTCTAACGTCATAAACCCAACACTAATATAAAATAATATATTTTTATATTATATTTTTATTCTTCTTCTTCGGACGTGCCTACCTGCACGCGGGCCTCGGGCAAATTGGTGCACATGGCAAGTCGCTCCCTCATCACCACATCCGGGTAATGGGTCTTCTGGAAAGTCTTCTCCAGCGCTTCCAGCTGCTGCGCAGTGAAGGCCGTGCGGCTCCGGCGCTGTTTGCGGTGCTGAGAGCCGTAGCGAGCCTCCAGGATGATGTCTTGAAATGTGCAGCCGTTGGAAGAGAAAACACACGGCAAGTTTTATTTCACTGAACAGGGTGGGTTTGTGTGGCACTTTCATACTTGGGGCAGCTTATTTGTTAATTTAATTAATTTACTTATTGCTTAAAAAAAAGCTTGAGGGCTTAGACACGTTTTAATATTATCCACTCTCTTCTTTTGCTTTTCCAAAAAGGAAAAAAAGATTTTTGTGATGGCTAATTGTAAAAAATAATAATAAAAAAAAGTCTAATACGTCACTAAATGTCTTTGTGGCCTACCACAGCACATATTTCACTTGTTTATTTAGTCTGATCCCAGCTATATCCCTTCACGGTGTAAGATGATTAATCGTGAAAGCGAATATTAACACCTAATTAAAAATATTCTAGAACAATCACAGACGCGAATTTTGGCTCTATGTATACTTTTTTTTCTTTTTACAAAAAACAAACAAACAAATTCAAGCTCGTTTCTATAAACACTGTCTCCTGCTTGTGTGTGTGAGCGTGCATTCAATTACCAGCTAGTCTCTCAGCCAACGTAAGCGCGTGCACGGACGGCCGGTAGTCGGGCGCGTGCTGCGCCTGTTGTGCGGCCTGCTGGTGCAGGTTGTACATGGCGCTGAGGGAGTTCATGGCGTGCAGAGAGTAGCCGTTCACCCCGTAGTGCTGCATGGTGAGAGGTCGCTACCTGCGGAAGGGAAGAGAAGGATGGGCATCTGGCGTTAGGGGAGGGCGCGTGACTGCTGATTGGCAGGCAACATTGTTGAACACGTGATCTAAAACCTTTTTTTTATTAGAAGAACAAATGGTTTGGAGACATCCAGTTCAGATGAACTGTGACACACACACACAGCGTATTTATTAGTAAGTGACAGTAGGCCCACGCACTCAGGGGCCAATAGATTTTAATGTTTTCAGTCAGACTAAAGTGTTATCCATTAACATCCAATTACCGCTCTATTCAATCCATTAATTATACAAAAGACTTTTAATTGGGGTAATTATCACTCTTCGCCATAATGAACCGTGACGGATGCCTTATTCATGAATTTATTCCCGGCGTTTGTGTGTTCAAGAGAACCTAAATCCCCACTGAAAACGTTGCTTTGACAGATCAACGCGCTCATGAAATGTGTTAGGACATGATACAAGCTGATTGTTAAGAGTGTCGGTGGTAAAAGGTGCAGCCAGATAGCAGGATTATAATTAGTAGTAGTAGTATTAAGTCATGAATAATCCGGTCAAGTGATGTTAATTTTCAAGGCTATATTTTTCTTTTTTGTCCCCATATTTAACAGCAAAGGTAGTCATTTGCTGGTAGTCTTCTGCTATTAATAATAAGTCTTACAGGCCTGAACACTTGCAGCTTTAAAGGCAGGAAACTCATCGAAGGGAAATCGTCCACCAGGCAGCAATTTCCAAAAACTCTATTTTGTAGTTCTCCTTCACGACCGAGATTTTCATAGATGAGACCGCTTGAGGACACGATTAGATATGTATTAGCACCAAGGAGGCTGACAGAAGGGGCTATCTCCGAGGCCCAAACAGTTATTATAACTATAACAGAGGGACCACAGGGAGAAGATATAAATCTTCCTGCTGGATGACAGCTTTGTAAGTGGCTGTAAATTCTTGCGCTTAAACGGAGAACTCAAATAATATCATCAATTAAAACTTTAAGGGCGTGATTTAATTTCTTAACTGCTTTGTTTAACTAGATGAATTTGACTTCTTCGTGTAACAAATCAGAATATGCAGTAACACTAAGGGGCCAGTAACTCAGTACATGTTAGTGTGAAGAGTTTAAATTGTTCAATGCTGTGATGGATAACAGTAATGTATGACTTTGTTGTTAATTTGATTGCGACTATGATAAACATGTGATTCATTTCAGTTAGGTAACTTCTGTGTCTCCTCATTATTATTATTATTGATAATAACATGTAAACCATTTAGGATGTTGAGCCAGTTTTAGCACACACGGGTTGCCGTCGTTGTAAAAGGCGTTTCTTTCTGTTCCTCTCTTTTTAGTGCCGTGTGCGTGCGTGCGTGCTCTGGCGTGTGCGCGCGACGCCCGCAGTGCCCGTTCCCAGCCTATTAAGTGGCTCCGGCGGCTGATGAATGTGATCAGAGGGCAGTGGGGAATAGTTTAATTCGCGGGGACAGAAGGTGCTTCGCTAAACATTTACTTTACTCCCCCAAGTATTTGAGTTGAATGGGTACCCCCTCCCTCCCCTTCACACACACACACACACACCTCCCCTTCCCTTCTCTGGCGGCCTCTTATCCCATCGCCCCGGGGCAACGTTTTGGCTGAGATGTATGGCTGCTCCGCGGGTAAAAATATGCATGTTGATCCCCATTTGGCTCCCCGTCTAATGGAAGTGCAAATAGGTTTCGACTGCGAGGCCCTCCATTTATCATCACCGCTGACATGGACGGACGTACAGTGGGACCCAGCGCTTAGCTCTGCGGCGGAGCTCCCTCGTGTGCGCGTGCGTGCGAGCGCGTTCAGGCAGACTTCGGTTCTCCTCAGCTACCTTTTTCTGCATTACATCTTCTGAAATTAAATTAAATTAAGCCTCTAGTCGCAAAAGATTTAAGAAAATAAATAAATAAATAAAAAAAGAATCACCATCCAGCGGAGTGAGAGCAGAAAGCGTGAGCTCGTCTGCATGCTTTTCCCGTGTTTAGTGGGCAGGTAATCTGTCATTGGTTTTAATCCACCAAAGCTGCAAATAAGCGTAGCGTGAGCTCGTCTGCATGCTTTTCCCGTGTTTAGTGGGCAGGTAAACTTTTACTTTATACCCGACTTCCCGTTGTTTCCAGCTTTAAAATACTAGTTGTAGCCTGTATCTCCTGTCCCTATCAGATTCTGCACAATAGCCCGTCGCTGTGAGCCGTGTCCGCGGTGTTATTGTCATTCATAAGTCTCTCGTTGCTCCAGGCGCTGGGCCCTCCTGGCTGCCCTGCTCAGTGCTTCAATAATGAAACCGTCATTATGTAAATTGGCATGTACAGTGCAACTCTTTGATCCGACTAAATTAGGAAAAATGTTATTTGCTAACAGCCCTCCGGGGACTGAGTCGACCTGACAATCTGCTCTTTGCTGTGTCACTAGTGTAAAACTGTCAGAGGGCGAGGAACATCTGTAATTTTTCCCGGAGCTGCTGTTATGAATGATATTTGTTACGTTCAGACCAGATTTAAATTTAGGTGTTTCACTGTCTATATATATTTAATTGTCAGCATTTAATTAACATTTTAAGCCATTTTAATCACACTGAAATGAAACTTTTGTTATTTTGTTTTTTTAAGAAACTGTTTTTGAAAAATTACAGTGGAGTTCATAAAAGTAAAAGAAGACAATAAGTGAGACGCTGTCAAAAAATCAGGAGGCCTTTAATTTTGAGGTTATATTAATTTTGCGCACAAATAAATATGTACGCATATTTTTTTCTACGTTATCCTGTTAATTGTTTTCTTATGTGAATAGTATGGGGTGTATTTTCGTTCGCATTCAGACGATTACAAAAAATAAATAACTAAAACAAAATTTAAAAAAATCACCCAAAGCTCTGCTTTCATTTTCATCAAGTGCAAAAATAAACATGCAATTTGCAAATAGCTAATAGCACAACAGCATCTAATAACCTGCAGTTCGTTTCATACAAACTTTACAAACATTATAAACTTCATATGACTCGCTGCTGCTCTGTAGGAGTCTGCCGTTTTTCTTCATATATATACACACAGCTAAACAGACAGACACGACTAGATAAATAAGAGAAAGTTAAAGACTTTTTTCTGTTTTAAGGTTTGTTTGTTTTTTACCTCCTGCGCCGGTAGTTTTCTTCGTTGTCACCTCCTCCACAAACAGAAAGAACCCAAGCTCCTTCGTTTCCTCTTCCTCTTCTTTTCGGATCTTTTAGCGGCTCTGTCGGGTGTGTTTTTGCCCTCTTTACCGTCCTTTTTGTCCGCCAGTGAGATGACAAGTCAGCTCAATGGAAAAAGTCCTCTCCGAGTGCTGCTTCGCTCAAAGCCCGTCCGCTCGCGCTCCTCTTGCTCTCTATCTCTCTCTCTCTCTCTCTCTGCGTCTCGCGCACAAGTGGGAAGCCGCCATCTGCTGGAGCGCGAGATCCCCGAGCTGGGATTTTAAGTAGAGCCTCGCTGGGGTCGTACGAGCTTTCTATTGGCTCTCGGTGCTGCCAGTTAAGGGAGCGACACAGCTGAGGGTCTAGTGGCGTGTCGGTGCACTGACGTCTGGAGTTATTTTTCAAATATGATCAATTTAAGCACATTACGCCCGCTGAAATCCACCCGTGACCGTGGACACATTTTTTCCCTTCTTATTCTGGAGTTGATAAACAAACCTGAAACGTGACAAGTGAAGGTTTATATTGGATACTTTACGGGAATGTAGGCTATGTTGTTTTACTATCGTGATGGAGTGGTATGAATTACATTACTATGCGAATATATGAGGTGTAATTTAACACAGTAATTATTTTTTATTTTTTATTTTTATTTTATTAAGCTTAAACCTTGAATCGGTGAGTAAAGCTATTCTCCCACGATAAGGCATACAGAAAACACAACTATGGAGAAAAAAAGAAATATATTTAGTTTTTTTTTTTTTCCTCAAATCTGTCTTCAGACAGATTGTCTGCACTTCGTTCACGAATCCGATTGTCTTTCGTTAGTTTTAGAGAGCACAAGCATCCGACCCATAGTTTGTTTGCTTTTCGGCTTTTTCTCCATGCCGTGGAGGAGAGAGAGACTTTAGAGAGATGGCTAATAGATGCCAGAGTGCTGCCTTTAGCCTCTCTCCCGGCCTGGAAGGATTTGGGATGGGATAGGAAAGACAAGACGCCATCTCAGCCTCCAAAAACCCCTGTCTTAAAATGACTGCGGGTAAGAGGATTAGGGCAATAATGCCCTTCTCTTCTTGAAGGGTTTTCAGAGAAGATTTCTTCTCCCGGAGCAAAACCGTTTAGGTAGCGAATTAAGGGCAGCGCAAAGTATCCTTTTAATGTAAAGCTTGCATATTTTGTTGGGAGATTCTTTGGGAAAGTGCTTGGCCTATAACGCTTTTATTTCTTCCTTTTTTTAAAAAAAAATCTCTGACCATGTTTTTCACTCTAACAAATCTGAACGGTAGACAAAAGATTTCACGGAATAAAGAATATTAATGTTAACGCGTGCTGGCACGTAGAAAACACATCTGCCTCTGAGCGCGTCACTCACAGGAGCAACCAGCGGTGTGCGCGCCTGTATCAGAAAAAGTTTGCGTGGGTCATCTGAAAGTTAAACGTGTGTGTGTGTGTGTGTGTGTGTGTGTGTGTGTGTGTGTGTGTGTGTGTGTGTGTGTGTGTGTGTGAGAGAGAGAGAGAGAGAGAGAGAGAGAGAGAGAGAGAGGGTAAAGGTGAGGGTCCACACGTATTTTTTTTTATTTATTTGAAAGCAAAAATGGCGTTAGATGTGTATAAACAAAGCCTAACAATAAAGAAATAGTGGTATGTTTCAGAAGTTGTAAAATTAATAATTGTAAGGCTGTCAAATAATAAAATTATATTATTATTATTATTATTATTATTATTATTATTATTATTATTATTATTATTATTATGTCATCTTTCTTTTTCAGTCTTTTTTATAACAACCTAAAACCTTTTCATGTGTTCTTCAAAGTCTTTTTTTTTCTTTCCCCTCGCCTGAAAAAAATAATAAATAAAAAATAAATACTCGTGTGCCTCTCTGGTTGTGTCTCCTTGGTAGGCTCCTATCACTCCGGTTTTCTCCGAGGTCTGAGAAAGAAAGAGGATTAACTTGTGAACCAATGGAAATAAGAACTTAAACGGGAGGTAAATCTGGCCACTGTCTCTTTGTGAGGACCGTCTCTAAAGCAATTAAAGCGAGAAAGAGTTTCTTCTCAGCGCCTCTCCACCTAAAGCTCCTTAGAGCGGCTAGAGCTGTCCAGCGCATCTGAGGGGCTTAAACGCCATAAAACAGCTCCCCTTACCCCTGCATCCAGCCATGCACCGCTGAAAGCGAGGTGGGCGAACAATGACCTCCACACGATGAGCAACGCCAAATTTGAAAATGTTCCTTTTATATGGAGAAAAAAAACGAAAGAAAACTCAGGAGGGCTCAGGATGAGTTATTGATTTTCTTTTCGGGTTTTACCCTCCACCTTTATCACATAATATTTAGCCTATTTGCATAACTAACAAATCAAGCTTTTTATTTGACAAAGAACAAAACTATCTTTAATGCGCTCACTTCTGCCAGCTAATTAATACTCTTAATGATGTTTCTGCAACTTCATGAATACATTAGGTGTGCAATCCAGCAAGCCTCAGCCTCTCCTGCACCATTCAAGGGTATTTCAGCATCTGTTCATCCCAGAGCAATTAATCATTTTGATGTGTAGTTTAAAACCGACTTCTTGCGGGAGACCTTTTTTTTGACAAGAATAACAAAGCAATTTGCCAGGAGGAGCCACCTCTTACACACAATATTATAGGAGCACTTCCACAGTAAGAGCTGCTTTCCATATATATATATAAATCTTTTTTTAAAAATTGATATATGAATTTAAAGAGACAGCAACAATTTTGCGGTTTATTGTCAGCACCACACCTCTGAATCCTCCTGAAATCCCTTTTATTTGTGACAAGATCTCAGGATCTCCTCGGCAAATCCCTCCTCTAAAAGTTTTCAACCTGTCAGTTTCCTCTAAAAGCTGGATAATTCCCCCTCTTTTTTCCTCTGTCCATCCCCATCTCTCTTTCTTATTGCCCTCTTTTCCTCCCTTGTCTCAATCCCTCTGTCTCGTTTATTTTCCTTGCCTTCTCTGCTCTCTCCCTCTCTCTGTCTCTCTCTGGCTCGGATCCCTCTGCACAAGGGGCCCCATTGTATAGTCCTAATCCAGAGGCAACACAGCTTTAGGGACATGCAGGGATAAAAGGCCCATCAAGCCCACAACTTTATGGGGGCAAATCTCTCCCTAATCCTTTGCTTTATCTAAACAAAAGCCCCTCTGCCTTAATCCACCTATGTGTTGAAAAGAAAGAGAGGAAGAAACTGGAGAGTGGCAGAGAATGGGAGAGGGGGAGAAAAAAAGAGAGAAAACAAGAGATGTTGGAGAGAGAGAGAGAGAAAAATCTCACGCGCTCTCGGGTTGAACAGGAGATCACACGGAGGAGGTAGAAGTTTTCAGGAAGAGGTAAGTCATACTGACAAGCTCTCACCTGCGGGTAAGCTTCAAGTGTTAAGTGCTGCCAAACTGTAGCGCATCTCTCACTTAAAGACCCCAGCTCGTGTTTTGCAGTCGAAATGAAGGAGGCTGGTGTGTTCATTAAGCAGGACGTTATTTTAAGAGATGCATTTGTCAAGAAAACACGAGGATCTCTTTATGCTGACAAGTGAAGATAACACCAAAGTGGACGTGGGCACAAATGTGTTAATGCTGTGTCCAATTTGGCCATGACTGAAAATAAAAGTGTGTTGATCAATGTAAACAAAAGATGAGAAAACGTTGTTTAACAGGGTTGGGCGATGTTCTAAAAAAGCCTTTCAGTCAGTCTGATTAATATGTGGCTTGATTTTGAGGCTAAAACCTGCAGCATCGGCTCACACTTAACATTAAATGTGTATTCATTAATGCAAGCACCGCTGACTGTGCAGTTTAAGAGTCCCAACAGTGTTTATGGGTTAGTATTATTTGTTTCCTGAGAAGCTGCCTGCATACTGTGGTTTGGTATTGTCTTGCTGAAATAAGCAAAGATGTCTGGATGGCAGCGCATTCTGGTGAAAAAGCCTTTGCATATTATAAATATTACTATTCAGCAGTCCTGCTGTGTACATTAGTGCCCACTGTCAGCCTCACCCCCACCAGGGGGTTATTACAAGCTGGACAGTCCCTCTCCTCTTTAGCCTCGAGGACATGGCATCTAACATTTACAAAAAGGAATTTCTGATTGAATTCTTTAGACTAAATAATGATTTTCCACTTCGCCCAGAGAAGTCTTAGATTTTCATATTTTTTCATTACATGGCAGCGTTTTGGCTGTTTTTTTTTTGTTTGTTGCTTGCTTGCTTTTTGTCTTTTTGGGTGCAGTTTGCAAATCCATGAACATTTCCATAGAATCATGTTGCTTTTAATGCAGTGGTGCAAATATCCCAGTGATTCAGTGTTGGTTTTCAGCCTCACTTTCTGAATAGTTTAATGATTTCCATGTGCCAAAGAAACCCAGAATTCTTTGCAATTTTATGTTTAAAACAGTTCTTCTTAAATTGTTTCTAAATCACTGCCCATCGTGTTACCCCTGTTTCAGCTGTTCTGCTTTGGGTTATATTCTCTAACTAGCCACCTGTTATTTTACAGGCTAAAGAAGATCAATTTTTAATTCTCAGTTTTTCTCAGGTGTGGCTCCTTATGACACCACCTGCTTTGCCCCAGGTTGTTCTTGCAGTAAAAGAAATGTGTCCACCTGTACAGCTATGACTTATCTAAAGCCTCTCGTGCAGCCTGAATCCCTTCACTTCCTCTCAAACATCTGTCTTTACCAAAGAAAATCTCACTGTATCGGCTCCACTTTGGACAATCAAGCTTTAATCTGGAGCTGGATTTATCTGACTGAGTGCTCACAGAGTTTAAGTCATAGCTCTGAGGGACAGGTGGTGGGAGAAGCGAGATATCTGCAGCATTTTATGGAGCAAATCGCTGTTAAAATAATGAATTTTTGCTTAGTTAAATTTGTTTAACTATCTTCCTTTTTTTTAGCTAAATCTCAACTATTTACTCTTTAAATATGTATTTAATTCAAGACCCTTTCAGAATAAAATGCCCCACCACTCTGTCAAAGTTGTCAAAATCATCTCCGCTTGTCTCCCCACTTCTTTTACTTTTAGGCACATTCAGCATGGCACTCATATTACATTCATTAACACCCTCAATTACCTTCTCCTCTTTGGCTTCATTCCTTCCTAATAGAGCTAGCATACGGCTAATGAAGCAAATAGTTGGGACAATTTAGTCATTAGAGACAATTAAGACAATCCATTGCAATCCATCTCAGACCAGGAGACACGGAGAGAAATCAGGGAGAGATCCAGTGAGCAGCCACCCAAACCAAACATCGCTCTGTGCAAGCAGTCAGCCAGTGTAGAGAAAATGCTTTAGACTGGATTGAAGTAATTTTCCCTCCGGTGGCATCGCTCGTAATACTTGAACCATTATAAGTTGGCTGAAGGCATCTTGCTTTCCTTCATGCAGGGATTACACCTGGCCTCAGGAGGAGGAAAATGGTTCCCAAAGAGGCAGGCAGACGCAGAAGGAGGCAGAAAGCAGCCTTGATGCATTCCACCACAATAAAGTATAAATCCTCTTCTTCACAGCGTATTACAGGAATGAACATAAGGGATTGTGTCATTGTTGGCCTATAATCTGGCTTTAAACTCCTTGTTTTACAAATGGTCTTCTTTAAAAAGCTCTTTCTTTTTGCCGGGCGCTTCTTTTTTTTCATTCTTTTCATCCCGTATTAACCTGCCGTTCCCTCATCAGCACTTTTTAATTTTTTTTGTTCACTTGCCTGTCACGTTTGTGGATCGTCTATTATAAGAGTCTATATTTACACAATTCCCTTCTTTGATGCATACATGTAACGTGCAAATGAGCTGTCTAATTAGACACAAGGAATGTGCATCCATAATGCTCACATTGCAAAGCAAGAGTGCACTTTCCGCTTGTTACCTAGTTGTAATCGTAAGTGTCACCAAAACAGATAAAGCACACGCAGGAATGTGTGAATTTCCCAATGCTTTTCTATGTGTCCTTGCCCTCCGAGGCTAAGGGTAATGTCCTATCCTGCTTTGGATGTGGAGATGGTGGCGGTGTTTTGTTTTTTTCTGCCTGCTGAACAGGCAGTCTGCATGAAATAACTCCTGATAGAAATGTTCAAGTTGTCACCCTCTCCTTTGTCTCCAGTGCTGTCTTTACTGAGCATGACGATTGCACGTGTTACACCTGAAAAATTCAAGAAATGACACGAATCAGGTGTCGATCATTGTGAAGCACATAAAACATAACAAATGTGTATAAAGCAGAATTCAATTTATGGTTGAATTGTGGTTGTTAAAGTGATTTACTAATGCAGTAAATGAAATACAAGTTATCATGCATTTAGCTATAGCACTTATTGAGTCTATTCTGCACTGTTATAATTTATTTTTTAACAGATTATTTAAAATAAATGCACAGATAAATCATTCAGTAATAATATCTCTTTCAGTCACAACTCATGCATGCTTACTAATTTAGCTTTTTGGTTACACTTTAGGACACAAATTAAGATGCAGGATATTTAAAAGGTTTTAGTTAAAATGCACTCTTTCTCAACATTAAGCCAAGAGCTAATAGCTCTTCGGGGTTTCCAGGTAGACAAGTTTAGCCCCAACACCAGACCACATTTTACTAATTTATTCACAGGATCACAAGAGGTTGCAGAAGGGCAGTCTCTCTTATAGCTGCCACCTGAGACCGCTAACCCGGTAATGTCACGTGGCCTTGATGAGATTCAGTCATATTTCCCATACAAACACATTTTTAAAGTGTAGGTTTACACGAGCTTTTTCCATGTAACAGAGCATCCTGTTTGTCTTGACTAACAGGGAGTATTCATGCTTCTTTTTTTTAAACAGAGAAGGACATTATTGGGTTTTTATTAACGTGAATTAGCTGCGTTGATTGAGTTGTCACAGACAGATAGATTAGAGATACAATCAGCTGAGTCTGATGGGGGATGTGGATTGAAGTGATTTATGGAATATCAATATTTTGGCAAATTCAAATATCTGAGCAGAAAATTACTTCTTTTTTTCCAGACATCCAGTCAGATTTAGCAGTTTTTTTAGCATAGCAATAAATAAGTTCATGACTAATAAGTTCATCACTAATGAAACATTTGATTGGTCTTCGTCTTTTCTGAGAGACGTGATCTCTTGCTCTTAGAAAGTCGCAGACAGGTTAGGGTGAGACGAGGCAGCACATCTGGCTCCAGCCTTCTGTCCTCTGGCAGCGTCTCCTGTTTCCTCCTTCCTTCCTTATTTGCCCCTTATTTGAGTCTCACAGGCCCTGTCACCCCCCCCCCCCCTCCTCTTCCTCCCCCTCCTCTGCTCTCTCCATTGCCTCTGAAAGGAACCTTGCTGGGCCCAACTGCCTGTGTAACAAGCTGGGCTGGGCAGTCACAGTGGGGTATGCTATTGTGAGTGTCTATGTGTTTACATTTGTGTATATGTGTTTGCAAGGGATCACCTTGTACTTTTTTTCAGGGAGCCTCCCCCATGAAAACACACTTGAAGCGGTACTGGCTGCGTCACCCTTACTTCTACTCATCTCGTGTGCAAACACACAGACGCACACCATCGTCACTCTTCTCAGTGATCCTCCAGCTCCCTTCCACAGCAGGGAGCAGAGAGAGGAGGTGGAGCAGGAGGCTAATGGATATGTTTGTTTACCTATTTGTCCTTGACATGATCAATTGATCAGCAGGCTAATTCACTGCCACCATGGACTCATTACATTTCCATTTAAATTGCTAATGGATTTCTTCGAGGCTTCATCTTTGCTTCCCATTTGCCCTGCACGTGCAGAGCGTGGAGGTACGGTAGAGGTGCGCGTCTGCGGAAGAAAGCACTCACCTGCATAAATCTGTTTGTAAGCATCAAGCAAAAGTTTCACTCCAGAAGGGAAAATCCAACACGAGTCACACTTTGTATCATTTGCGTCTCAGTAACAAGTGAAGTACGACAGGGATAATTACCTGTATCGTGGAGCTTGTTTCGGTCATTGTTAAATAGATGTCATCAAGTCACACCCTCTCACATAATATACACACACAATCCCCTGGGAGAGATGTGAGCTAATTCCTGGGTGTTGAAAGCCTCTGATTATGGGTGGCTGGGAAGATTGCTGTTAACAACGACTGATGTGGAATTAAATAAAGCAACAGCAGGACATCCTAAGCTAAGCACTTATTAACAATATGCTCTGATAACGTGGGGTCTTCTTTAGTTTGAATGCATTTTAACAGCACATCTGGATATCTGAAGATTATGAAGTGGTTTTTTTTCTTCACATGGGTGCCAGTTCAAAAGATTAGCTTGGGAAGCATTTCCTGCATTTCTTTAATAGGAAACAAAAAGAGAAACACTGCAAAATTTTAATTTCATTCTTAACGGATGGAAAAATTTGAATCTTTATTCCATACAATCACAAAAGTGTAGAAAGTTTATGACATGTGAATTTAGCAGAATCATCAGGGTGTCTCCTGTTTGTTCCAGTCTTTAAAATAACCCATAGATGGTTTGTTTTTGTAAAACATTGGCTTTTAGTTTTTGACCTGCTTGTGAGGGAGAAATAGATGCAAGTAATGTGCGTTTCAATCACATGATTCATACTGTAGATACATGTATCCTATTAACCATTTATTGTTAGCTTCTCACTTAGCTTGTTTTTTGCATTTTTGCAGCATTTTTTCTGTTTGCGTTGTTTTCCATTGTCTTTTATTCCACTTTTGTTGTGTTTCTTTTTCTATTTCTGTTTTGTTTTGTGTGCTTTTATAATACTTTTTATTTGATAGTGTTTTGTTTTTGTTTTTTTTTTGTTTTTTTTACCTGTCCAGTCAAACAGTTGTGACAAGCAGAATCGTGGTCTGAAGGCTTTGTTGTTTGTTTTGCTAGTGTATTTAACCTCTCAGGACCTGCGTGCCCAGAATGGTGCACAGAGTTTTTAGTAACAAGGTTTAGTAACACCTTAAATCATAGCCTCTTTGTAAGTTCATTAGCTCCAAATGACACCACAATTTAGTAAAATAACTTGGTGTTCTATTAAATAAGGCTTTAAACTAGCAATTAAGACCACAAACTCTTCAATATAGTGTTTACTGTGATAATAAATTAAGTGAGACGTAGGGTTATTTTCTCAATGAGGGGTGGCCCTCTGATGATCATGAATGCAGAGGTCGGGGATGTAAGTTCTCCATCTCATTTGTGGATTCAGGAATCCAGTTACATACAAATGCAATGTCCACTGTCTGCATGCACATCCTCAGCCGTTTGAATAAGCTTTTAAAGAAAGGTACACCTCAGTGACATTATTTGCATCATTAGTTATGTTATATATAGTTATATTAGATATGTTTCTTCTACTGAGTTCAGGCTGTCTGGACAAATGGACAGATGAACAGACGGACATGTGACTGACAGGTGCTTCAGTGGGACCTCTCATGGGATTCATTTGTTTCATTGGCTATAATGAGCTTTATATGATGACTCCTCACCCCTGTCAGATTCCACCACGATCAAAAAAACACACATTCATCACCATCCAATTGCACACACATACACACACGTGCACACACGTGCACAGCTTCAATCAATGGTCATAAATTTAATCTTTGACAAGCCTGACATTTGCGCCCACGAGGGCTTTGGTCACTCTGTTTCTCTTGACCACTCCTTATGTAACACACACTCACACACGTACAGATATTTTCTCTCTCTCTCTCTTTCTCTCTCACTGCTTCCTTCCCCTGACACAGTTGTCAAGGACCTCTTTGACCTCTGACCCCGTCCCACTTGGCACCGTTATTGATTTTTCCTCCGACCCTCTCAATCTGGGATGAAGAAGGGTGAGAATGGGGGAATTAGTCGCCATAGTCAGGTATAGCGGAGGGGACGCTGAGGATGAAGGAGAGCGATCAATGTGTGCTGATGGCTGAGCTTGCATTAGCAGAAACAACAGTCAGCCATGGAGAAAATCAAGAGGGCTTGAGGCAAGATGTGTGAGCAACACTGATGCGGGTGTGAGAGCGGATGAAGGAGGTTGGAGGAAAGGGAGGAGAGGTCTTGTTATGTTTCAGATGCTTGAGAATTTGCCAGAACCACAAAGCCAGGTGATATGTGAGAAACAGATCTATACCAACTCGCTACAAAATCAGAATCAGGATGCTTTATTAATCCCAGAGGAAATGATAAATCATCATCCCTCAAGTTAACTGAACATCTACAACCTACATCAGTTAACGGATGACATTTTTATGTTCCCACACCAATAATCTGGTAGTGACTCTTTCTCACTTCCGTCTTAAATTTCCATTAGCTGCAAATCTCTGCTCATTTGATTTCATGCAACTTTTTTACTGTGCAAGTCTTGACCCACCCTTCATTTCTTTACATTTTGCTTCTGAGGACAGTGTGAAATTATGCATGCTGGTTCATGATGCTTTGTTTATGCTTGAAATTGCTGCATACCTTTAAAGGTGGCATGTAGGTTATGTGTATAGGACTATTTTAAATGTGCAAATAATTTAAAATAGTGTGACTCCAAGCACCAAGTGCACATAAGAGATTGTCTAGATATGCTTCATAAATTTTAAATAGGTAATTGTTAAAACTCATGAATAGAAATATTAGCTATAGAGAGAACAACTGTAAATATGCCGGTTTCTGCTTTTAAGTTGGCAGCTGTGACAGGAGAGTGTCGAGGAACAGACTCACCAAAAGCTCTTGGCTTCATTTTTCAAATGCTGCTGCGGTCATACCTAAGCTATTGAACTTCCAGATGTGCTGCATGTAATGTTGCTTCCTATTTTCCAAAATTCATCCATTTCAAACTCCCCTTCGGTTTTCCCATAAAGCATATATTACATCTGTGGGCCTACACCTTTCCTAGAGGATCTATAAATGGAGTATGTTTGTGTTTATCAGATAAAGTCTGATTTTCAATAAGATGAAACTCCCCTCACGTTATCGCCCTTTGTCTGTGCTTGTTTTTCCCAGTTTCTGTCACACCCACTGTTCTCTCAGTGGTGAGTAAAAAGCATTTAAAGCAATCATACCCCCCCCCCCCTTTTTTTTTTTTTTTTTTTTAAACACAGCTTGCAATAATCCGTTCTCGCTCCTCCACTCTTCATGGATCAGGTTAGAGATTTCACAGCAGTGTTTGGAGGTGACACACTTATACATAATCTTTTTTTTTCTTATTTAATTTCTCACCATCCTCTCAGCTGATTCTCCCCCTGTCACTTTAGACGCAGCTGAGAGACTGATTTGGCTTCCATAATCTTTTCTTGCGTCGCCCCCTTCCTCTACTTGAGGAAACCTCGAAATATCATAAGGAGATTATTTCATTCGTAATTGATTGAGTGGCTCCTCACCACAGACCAAGATACTTCAAAGTGTATGAATTAAGACTTGGGATGGGGTGACTGAGGCGGGGAAGGGTGCGAGGAGGCAACGTGGCTCCATTAGGCTACTGCCGGGGGTCGAGCAGCTGAGCCTCTTTGGCTGGCAAATAAGAGCTGAGTCTGATCCTGCGATGGCAGCTAATTGGCTAAAGGGAAGACCTATTGGTCAGGGGAACATTTAGATGAGGGTCTTTGGCCGCACTGGATGACTGGTTGTTCAGCTCCAACTTGGTTTACAAAGGCAGATGGAGAAGAAGTTTGTAAACTTCACCTTTAGCTACTTTCTGGTGCACAAGTTTCGATGCAGTTTTTGGTCTGTTGGCACACATTTTCTGAGCCTTTTGCTCTCATTCAAGTTATTGGCAAGAATTAGATGATAGACAAAACTGCCACTCTCCTGTGAATCTAGAGCCTGGAGATGTTACCTTAGCCTAGTATAAAGACTTGAAACAGGGAGAACAAGCTGGCTGTTGTAGCTTAATAAGGCTGAATTCTACTTTCCAGCACAAGATGCAATGTGGCGTTTGTTTAATCTGTGCAGAAATGAAAATGTAAAACTTGCAATGACTCTGTCATTTTGTTTTTACATTTTGACAGTACTGGCTTCATGTTTAGCTCCCCTGGTCTAGCAAATGTAATCTGGCAACACAATGCTATAAAGGCACAATGTGACAGCCCAGGTTTGAGTCTTCCCTCACTCTCTTTCCCTGCTCTCCTGTCTGGTTTTCACTGTTTTGTCAAATAAAGGCAAAACAAAAGCCCCAAAAACATTAACTGACAACACCAAGCTCGTGTTTCCTCATGTAGTCATTATAATCAGTGCTAATTCTGACAGCATTTGCATTCTTTTAGTTTTAGATGAAAGCAGACTAAATCTAAAGTTGATTTAGATAACTAAAATGTAAAATGTAAAAGTTTGACATGTTTTTACCAGTGAGAGTTGCTCCACACAGTTTGCAAAGTGCCAATTTTCCTTGATGTCAAATGCAAAATGTGTCCAAACGTCTACTCTTCTCTTCCACGCAAACACTGACATTTTGTCACGTTTTCATAAGGCTGCATGGGAACTGGCTGAATGCCCCGTTTGTCGAGACAGGTCAAATTGTGCATGTCTAACCTTACTGCACAAGGAGATAACTTGGACTTCTAACTTGGACTTCACACTCATTTTTATTATTATTATTAGTCCTTTATTTATCCAGTAAAAAAAAATCTCATTGAGATTAAAAATCTCATTTCCAAGAGAGACATGGCATCATGGCAACAAAAGTCAAAATACACATACCACATGAGTATATAACATTTAAAACAAATACAATATCCCATACCAACATGTGAAAAATATACAATAACAGATCAAATGAAGAGTGCATTAAAAACAATCACACTGAGTAAAAGAGCTATTCTCTCGTTCCTTTAAGACAGACTTAAACTCTCCCAAAGTAACAATTCTGATAGTTTCAGTTCCTTCTGCAGATTATTCCAGGAAGCAGGGGCAGCGTATTTAAAAGCCTTTTCCCCCAATTCTGTTCTGATTTTTGGGACAATCAATTGTATGATATTGTGAGAACGAAGGCTGTATTGGTTGTGGTTTTTACACATATAAACACATAAATAAGATGGAACCAGCCCAAGGAGAAATTTATAGATAAAGATCAACCAGTCTGCGAATATGAAAGATGGACATTTAGCAGCAGCATACAAAGAACAATGATGTACACGATTTCCATAGCCAGTAATAAAACGTAAAGCACAATGGTACACAGTATCCAACCTCTTCAGGCAGTGGGCAGGTGCATTCATAAAAAGCAGGTCACCATAATCCAATAAAGGTAAAAAAGTTGCATGAATTAAGTGTTTTCTCACTTGGAGGGAGAAACAGGATTGACTTCTAAAAAGGTAACTTAGTTTTAGTTTTAACTTCGACACAAGCCTTTAAATGTGAGTTTTAAATGACAAATTCTGATCTATAATGATCCCTAGATACTTGTAAGATGTGACCATTTCAATTTCAGTTCCTTGAATTGTTTTAATCTTAGGAGACGTAGCTAACAACTCTTTGCCATTTGAGAATAACATAAACTTTGATTTCTCTGGATTTAACACTAACTTAAGTTGAATTAAATGGGACTGAACTACATCACAAGCAGACTGCAGAAATTGCAGGGTTTGTGCTACTGACGGAGATGAACAATAAATAATTGTATCATCTGCATAAAGATGAAATGCTGCATTTGACAAATTCTCACAAAGGTTGTTTATGTAAAGAGAAAATAGCAATGGCCCTAATATGGAGCCCTGCGGAACTCCTTTGGATGCTAGGAGAAAAGAGGAAGAAGACCCAGCAGCATGGACACACTGTTTTCTTGCTGACAAGTAATTTGACGTCTATAAAAGCTATCCTGCAGCTCCACTCTGAAACGTGCCGGTCTCCACATGCCTTCCTGCTAGATCCAAGCTCGTCACTTGGCCGCAGAGCTACTTTCGGCCCCTGGTTGTCTCCAAAGCCAGTTCAGGTATCCGGTTTTGCATTATCCTGCTGCTCCCTGTCGGGGGCACACATAGATCTCATATGATCACGTATGAAACTGAAGCAAGTCTTTGGGCTGTGAAAGAGAGCGGATGACAAGAAGAGTTTCTCCATCCTCCATTTCACATCTTTTCACTCCAAATTGCCCACTTCTGTCCATTTCCACTTTCCCTTCTTTCAGCTCCCTTCTTTCCCCTTTTCCCTTCTTTTCCAATCATCCTTTTGTCCTCCAATCAGCCCATACTTCCCTATCAGTCCTGACTCAATGCCAATCTTAATCCTCTTACCTCACGGCTCCATTACCCACTTCAGCCATTTTTGCATTTACACCAAAGAAAGAGGGGCTCCTCTCTTCTTCCTCAAACCCCCCCAAAAAGCTCAGACCTCCAATCCCACCAAATATAGATCCCTCCACAGACTATCTCTCCATGCATATGATTTCATTTTCAATCAATGTGAAATTTCTAAATCTGAATGCGAGAGGGGGCAATGAGGCTTTGGAGGGAAGGTGGTAAAATACCGGACCTCTTTGGAAGCCTTCATCCAAAATGAAAATAGCGTAAGTCCCCAGTTCCCAGGCGGGTGTGTCCGAGCCGCAGGATTATCTCCTGTTTTGTGTTGATTTTTAATCCCTAAATGCCACTTCTGCTCCCTTCAGTGCTGGTAATGAAATGCTAATGTAGCGCTGCACTGCTCATTTTCTTTAAGTGTATTTGTCACATCGTAATTGATAATATAAGCGAAGAAGAAGTCCTCCACAGGCAGTTCCTTTTATTTATGTGAAACAGGGTTTTTCATGCTTACTAAATTATCGTGCCAGCCGTTTCCTGTTTAACAAGTCAATTTATGATCTCTTCTTTTCCTCCCCTTTCTTTCCTTTCTAATTTACTGCCACTCTCTCATGGGAGAGATTAACCCCTAATCCCCTCATGTCCCATGGTTAATTGATATGATTTAACTATTACGAGGCCCTGGGTGGTTCCACACTGCTACCTCAGAGAGAGCATTCCCTGCGCTTAAAACCATGACCCTCGTTCCCCCCATCCGACCCTCCTCTCACCTCCCCCTACAGTCTCCCTTTCTCAGTTTTTTTCTGTCGTTTTTTTTTCTCTCGTACCTGTTTCATCTCCCATTTTGCTGCACTTTTCCTCGTGTTTTCCCTTGACACCACCCTCACTTGCTCCCATCGGTCGCCACTCAGTAGCAGTTAGCAGTGCACTCTGGGATGTGGCCCTCGCCGTGAGACCATAAGTTCATCTGAAACACTGCCAGGACTTAGAGTCTTAAGTGGTTTGGGACAGATTGCATTATAAGCTGGACATGCTCTAAATTAAGCTTGGAAAAATGTTTAAAAAGACTTTAGAAACAGTTTTCCCTTCATCCTCTTTTTTTGTTTGTTTTTTGTTTTGCTCACTACTGCGTAGAAGATGATGTGGAAAGCTCTCTCTGTACAATGTTAAATGTGTGCATAGACTAATAAGCAATTAAGTGATTGCAACATGCCTGGAAAATAACTTTTTTTCCACCCTCTATTTAAAAACCCTAAGCATAATGGCGTTGAGGGTACCATAGTTTTATTTTGTGAGTTTTGTGAGGATAGCTGTAGATCTTTCACTGAGAGTATTGCCTCATGTTGTCAAAACACTTGTAAAGGCAAGAGGTCATAAAGGCAAAATGTTGAACCACTATGTACCACTGTGTATAGTGGATTTAAAACTAAACCACAGTGGAAAATCCTGGGCTTTTCAGGCATTTACTACGACAAATCCAGCGATTAGTCTGCATCTCTGTTGCTCATAATCTCCAAATCTTGTTTGTGCAGGAGCACGATGCCAGCGAAATCCCATTTTAAAAAGACATTACAGTTTTTAATGTTTAATACTGTTTGTGTTAAATAAATAATGTAATTGTCTGCTTCCTTATGACACTGTTCATGTGCCATGTGTCACCATTTTGGCCTTAAGCACTAATCATCCAAGGCCTCCCACAATATTGCTTGAAGAGTTCATCACTGATGAGAATTGCAAGAAGAATTTTGGTTCACCAGTGGGCTCATATTCAGGTAGTTTTTCTTTTAGTAGAACCCTTCCTAAAGAACATTCATTTAAAGTAAGTGTACATGAAAATACAAAACTCTTTTTTGTAATTTGGACCTGAATAATGACTAATACCACTGTTGTTTAAATTGTAAATATTAGGCCACAAACCAACAAAGCTAGCTTAGCATAATGAATGGAAACCTACTAATTAATAAACATTTGTTAATTAATTACTAATTAACAAATTAACATAATGCTACATTAACATGCTATGTTAATGCTAGGTACCTGTGCTCCTTCACACTGTTGCCAAGTGCTTGCTCACACGTAATCATCAGATTATATTATTGTAGTCTTTACCTTACAATATAAAGCACCTTGAGGTCACTGAATTGAAAGTTATTGCTAACTACTTAGCTTCTGTCCTAAAATATGAACTTTATAGCTTTAGTTCCCAAGTTTCCAGGGTTTATTAAACCTGTAGCATAATAGTTAACTTTCAGACATGCAAGATATGCAAAGTTGTATTTTCTGGTCACTCCAGGGATTAATGGTGTATTGTAGATTTTCTAGAAACTAGATGGTTTGTGACTCAAACTAATGTTTCTAATTATTTGTGAATCATGCTTATGGGCAGTGAATAAAACTGAGGTTGTGGTTGAGTCTGTTAACTGACTAGGAAAACTATGCAAAAGTCAGTGTGTATCAGTCTATGGGGTAAAAATATATATATTTGTCTTGCATTCCTCATATACATCATTCTAGCCCTAAACCTGCACAGAGCATGTTGACTCCATTATCAGTCCAGTGCTGAAATGTTACACCTCAGCTGCAACTTTCACCGCGTCTCTCCTTTTTCTCTCATCTCTTTTTTCCTTCTTCCTCTGTTCTCGCCCATCTCCTTCCTTTTTCACTACGAACATGTGACTCATGCATATCCAACACACACACACGCACACTTTCCTGCCTACCTGCAATGAAACCTGAGAGCACGTCGGTGAAATCACTGTCATATTTCTCAAGCTGATGGAACATTCTGCCCGGGCCTGAAAACATAATAAATAGAGGGCCGCACTGTCTGCTCTCAGCTTTAGCATGTATTTGTAATGTGATCATTCTCAAAACCACAGCCTCCTCATGTGCTTTAATGCCGGGTTGAGATCACAACATCCTTCTCAAAGGGTTTAAAAGGGTTGTAATAATAATATGTGGCAAATGCATGGTCCTGTTACAATACCGCTGCATAATAAAAGAAAATAGGTTTCAAAGCTGCCTGCATTCCTAACAAAATCCATATTTTTTAGAGGGGGGTTGTGTCTTGTTTTTAGATCTGCGTTGAACTTGTTTGTCACTCAGTAAGCTCTGCTGAGGGAATGTGTCATCAGAGGAATCGAGGTGTTTGGGGTTTGGAGCGTTAATGTGAGGACGGCTAACAGGGATCAGTGTGTCTGTGTCCATGTGTGTACTGAGGATTATGTGTGTGCACTGCCCTGCAGTTTACCTTTTGGCTCACCTAAATGTCTGCATCCACTCATCTTTCTTCTCCTCCCACTCATCCTACTGCCCTGCTCCCCATAGCCCCTCTAAGTCACTGAGGTATTTCCACAGCACTGTGTCAGGGTTAATATTTACTCTGATCTCATGGCCCAACTGGCCCGCATACACCTCTCATACCTCATTTGCCATGTTTACAACGCTGAATGCCAAAAAAATGAAACAAAATAACATTAAACTCCTGTGAATCATTGTTTTATTCTTATCACCAAAATTTCTGTCACAGAGGTCTTTACATTACATCCCCGAGACCCGGCGTTGTCATATGGCGAGATTAAGATAAGATAAGATAAGATAAGATAAGATAAGATAAGATAAGATAAGATAAGATAAGATAAGATAAGATAAGATAAGATAAGATAAGATAAGATAAGATAAGATAAGATAGAACTTTATTAATCCCTTGGGTTGGTTCCTCTGGGAAATTCGATTTCCAAAAAAGCACAGCACCGACAGAAGTTACAGAGTTACAGAATATTATATATACACACACACACACACACACACACACACACACACACACACACACACACACACACACACACACATATATATATAAATACAGAGACAATATAAATAAAATATACGAAGGGGATAAATAGAATAAATAGGAATAAAAAATAAAAAATAAAAATACAAGTGAATTGCACATTTCAAGTATTGAGGTCTATTGCACTGTTGACTATTTACAAAAGTATTGCACAAGGTATTGTACAGTGAGGTGAAGAGGCACTACAGCTTAGTTGTTTCCCCCTCCTTTGTCCTCCTGTTTCCCCTCCCTCTCCCCTCCAGAGAGGAGTTAAACAGTCTGATGGCGTGTGGGACAAAGGAGTTTTTAAGTCTGTTAGTTCTTGTCTTGGGGAGAAGCAACCTGTCACTGAACAGACTCCTCTGGTTGTTAACGGCCGTGTGCAGAGGATGCCCAGCATTGTCCATAATGTCCATCAGTTTCTTTAATGTCCTTTTCTCTGCCACTGTCACCAGAGTGTCCAGCTTCATGCCGACCACAGAGCTAGCCCTCCTGATCAGTTTCTCCAGCCTGGATGAGTCCTTCTTTGCTGTGCTGCTCCCCCAGCACACCACAGCATAGAAAAGTACTCCAGCAACCACCGACTGGTAAAACATCCTCAGGAGCTTCCTGCAGATGTTAAAAGACCTCAGCCTCCTGAGGAAGTACAGTCGGCTTTGTGCTTTTTTATACAGGTGCTCTGTGTTGCATGACCAGTCCAGTTTATTGTCCACCCACAGCCCGAGGTACTTGTACTTGTTGACCACCTCCACCTCCTCCCCCTCTATCTGAACCGGCAGTGGACCTGCTCTAGACCTCCCGAAATCCACAACCAGTTCCTTAGTCTTTGAGGTGTTGAGTTGCAGGTGGTTTGTGTGACTCCATGCGACAAAGTTCCTCACCAGACTTCTGTACTCCTCTTCCTGATCATCCCAGATACACCCCATGATGGCTGTGTCGTCTGCAAACTTCTGAATGTGGCATAATTCAGAGTTGTAGCAGAAGTCAGAGGTGTACAGGGTGAAGAGAAGAGGGGACAGCACAGTTCCCTGTGGTGCTCCTGTGCTGCTGACCACAGTGTCAGACGTGATGTCCTTCAGCCTGACGTACTGTGGTCTGTCGGTGAGGTAGTCGGAGATCCAAGCGACCAGGCAGGGGTCCACCTCCATCCTGTTCAGTTTTTCCTGAAGCATACAGGGCCGGATGGTATTAAAGGCACTGGAAAAGTCAAGAAACAGGATCCTGACTGTGCCTTTTCCCCCATCCAGGTGTGAGCTCTGTGTAGGAGGTACAGGATGGCATCCTCCACTCCGACACCCGCCTTGTATGCAAACTGTAGTGGGTCCTGGGCATGTTGTACCTGTGGTCGGAGGAGGTTGAGGAAGAGCCGCTCTAGAGTCTTCATAAGATGTGACGTCAGTGCCACCGGTCGGAAGTCATTCAGCTCATTGGGCCGGTTCTTTTTGGGGACCGGGACGATGCAGGATGTCTTCCATAGGGCGGGCACTCTCCCCAGTCGCAGACTGAGGTTGAAGACTCGTTGTAGCGGCTCCCCAAGTTCAGCAGCACACGCCTTTAGCCTTTAGATTACGTTTTGGCTTTTCAGCATGTTATACGATTTATATCAATCAAGTACAAATATAGCATAATGTTTTGCTGTAAGATACAACCCGTCGTCCCCATATGAGGGCATACTTCTAAATATAAAGATGATGCTTAGTTTACAGCTAGAAAACATATGTTGGAGTTTCATGAGGTTAACTGCATTAGCTGTGGTGTAGTGACATTGATGTTGTTCATGCATCGTCATAATATTAATAATAAAGGATCAGCATTGCTACTGACCAATCACGTTCTTCTTTGAACGCTCTTATGAAATAAATGGTAAGCGTTTTAAATATTTTTTTTATTAATTTATGCACTACACCAAATATATTGGATATGGGGTTAAGGTGGGTTGCAAAGCAGCTTGCAGACATGCAATAACTGTTGGCTAAACAGCTGCCGTCTATGAGATTTACTAATTGGCAGTATAAAAGAGTGTCGACTGAGCCATGAGTTGGTGTGGGCTTGACTTCATGGCTTTCCTAAACTAAGGTTTGTTTGTTTGTTTGTTGCCCAAATTTGCCAAGTCCCCAATATGTTGATCTCTGAAATTAAATGCTATTAAATCCAAGATGATATCTGACTCAGAAATAAAATAAAATAAAATAAAATAGTGGAGTTTATGTTTAGCACAGTGAAGTTGAATTAATGAAGGACATTGCAGTTTGGACTAGTCTTTCCACCTCTGTCTGAATAATTACTGTTATTTTTATGCACCCATCAAATGCAAAGCGATGGACCCTGGACTTTGTAGCAGAAAGTTTTATTGCCCATCTACTAAAATAGTGGCTGGTTAATGTAATGCACTGGGCAGCAAATGCTACACATTTCAGACAGAGTTTGAGGTCAGAGGCTCACAGAGGCTCACAGAGAACTAGCACATAAAGCAGGTTAAAAATGGATAAGAAAGAAGTGTGTGGGTTTTAATTTATCTAAAAATAAATGCTTCTTTATTCTGAGGGACTTTTCTTGTGTCTTGTGAAGTGTTAAAAGACAGAAGACAGTGATGACATTTTTTATTGACCTATAAATGTATAAACTTCAGCAAAATATGACATCAGTTCCACACGAACGACTCAAACTCACATCGCAGAACATGCACGTGCATTTTTGTGTTCAGGCTCTCTGTCATGTGTACGTGTCGATGTGCATCCTTGTGAGGTGGTGTGTGTGATGTTAGAGTGTTTATCTTTTCAATGCAGCGTCTCCATGGTGCTGAGCTGTTTCGGTCAAACCTCTGGGTCATAGGGTCGTGAACCCTGGGTAAACTTAAAGCTGCTGCCTCCCAGCATGAGAGAAAGGCTCAGTCAGCCTGTTCTCCAGGTCAGCTGCAGATCAACAATAAGGATGTTCCCTGAACATTAGGGAACATATTAGAAAATGACTGCATCACTCAAAAAATGGGCTCTGCACTGCAGTAATAAGAGTGACATAGGCACAACTTACTGCTTTTGTTCCAGCTAAACCTTTATCGGAAATAGTTTAGAAGTCCTAAACTTTGATTGTTTTGTGTGTTTTTTCCAGATTCATCATTTTCTTTGCTATTACAACAGACTCTCCTATCAGACTCTTAATTTGCCCCTGGCAGCAATTTGACAGTCAATAGAGCAACGACCCTCATTAAACACCTATTTTACATCCATTTAGTATCAACAGATAGAGAAAAAAAACAATCAGCACAGTCTGACTGTTGATTGAGAACAATGATGATTTAGTTAAACTGAAAATCCAATGTCTGCCTCCCTCAGCCCTGTGATCAGCAAAGAAAAACACCTTATCCAGTCGATCCTACGAGGGGGGAAAAAAGAAAAAGAAAAGCCGGCTCTTTTTCTTTATCCCCAAAGCAGGATAACAGCCTGCGTTAGGGGAATATCCACGCCTGCCAATTGCAGTAATGGCCCCTAATTCCAAATTAATTCAGTCTAAATGAACTGTCAGAGGGAGATTGATTTGTTGAAGCTGCTGTCTTGATGAGTGGTGTCGTGGGAGGGGGTGATTAGGTGCTGAGGCCTGCGTCACCCTCCCACAGCCTCGGGCCATGAGGCTTAATTTTTTTTTTTCCTTTTTTTTAAGCAGACCTGGACCTGAGCTGGCAACGCCAGCTGTTTCTGGGATGACAGGTAGGGGGACATGTGGCCGCTTGGGGCGAGTAGACTGAGCGAGTAGAAGTGGGGACCAGGGGATCAGGGGTAAATTTTCTATCTGAATTGGTTGGACAAGCTGACGCTTAGGGGGAGGTTGATGAGGTTTCTAGATAGTCCGCAATGCACCTTGGAAATACCACATCCATCCAGTCCATCTCATTTTTTATTATTTCCACACTTCTGTCTGGCGTATCGCTTTGTGTTTCAACCATAAATTTAATCCCAAACCAAAAAGTTCCTCCTGCATATAGTTCCGGGCTTTTTCCATGAAGACAACCTTATTAATGGGCTCTCTTCAAAGTTAATTAGCTGTGGAAACGAGGCCAGGGGCACTGGCGTTTCTACCCCAGAGGACTTTGCTATCCCTGCTGATTCCCGGGCTAGGCTAATTATTTCCCAATAACCTTACTTACTGGCCATGCTCCCTCCTCTGGGCCTGAGCCTAACAAGCGTCACCCTGTGAGTCGAGAGGCTGTTCTGCTTGGAAGTTTTTAGCCGCCTGCCTCCCTGCATGCCCACCATCCAAGAGATGATTTTCTCCTCTTCCTCCTTCTGAGAGGAAGCGAGTTCAGACGCTCTGGAAGCCCCAAACATGTGGAGGCGAGAGGGTGGTGGCTTTCTAAAGGCGCTGCTGTTTGATGTCGAAAATTAAATTCCTTCAAATTCGCCATTAACGCTATTACTTAAAGTATTGGACACACTCCTAAGTATCCCAATGGCATTATGCTTGCTGTCATTAATTTCCCCCCTCCTGTAGCTCTCCCTGCAAATATCAATATATATATAAAATTTAAAAAAAACCAACAGCTAACCTTATTACTTTGGCTATTTAATTTGACTGTTTATTTACTTTCTTATTTATATTTTTATTTCTTCTTCCCGCAGCCAAAGCAGAATTGTGTGCCCTCATATATCGCACGTATGAATAAATATGGGCCACATACATATTCTGAGGGCTGAAAAGCTGTTTATCATGCAAAGAGGGAACATCAGAGGCTAAGAGGGGAGGTGGCTAAAATAGGGTGAGCTATCAGAATAGATATTAGAATATATTAGAATATTGGAAACTAAGTGTGAACTTATGATCCTTTGACATACTTGAAGATGAAAGGAGAAAGTAATGTTTTTAAGAGAACCGTTTGAGGTAGCAGTTGTAACCATGTAAAATTGCATTTTTCCAGGTGAAAGTCATGATATTTATCTACTGTTTGCTATAGACTCCAATAAATCCTGACTTATATCATATCTGGTCATTTATACTATCGTTGTCTATTGATTAGTGCATGTTTTTGCTTCTGCAGGAAGTGTTTTTCTCATCTGATAGCGCTGCATTAATCCACCCCGCCCCAAAGCTGTCACATCCCAATCCTCACTAAGCACACGGCCTCATGGCACTGCTCTGCATGTACATGTTAATGGTCAGAGAAACATGTTTTTCTCCTTCAGCGATACTGATCATAACAGATTAGAGCTGAGGTTTCTTCATAATAACTGAAGGGTGCATGATACGTATCTTTGGTAAGTTGCTTGTTGTCAGACATAGCGCTTTAAGTGCTGCTAATTCCTCTTAGGATCCAGAACAACACAAGCTAAGAGATGTTTTGTGTGTGTGTTTTGATATGAAAAATATTTGATATGCTTTGGTGCTCCTTTAATCTCTGACTATCACGAATATCTTTGTCAGACCAAGCACAAAGTTCTCAAATATACACCAGATACTAGAACGTACAGCAGATATTCAGAGAAAAACACATTGAAATGATGGAGTTATGTGTGTGAGCACAAGTAATCCTTTGAAGAGCTGAAACTTTGAAGGAAGTGGACCTTCTCCAGTGTTCATTTAAAAACATATATAAACATACAAAGCATTTTATTTTAGAGAAATTAATATCGCCTTAGACACAATCAGAGCAACAGTAGTGTGTTTGCAGATAACCAGTGTTTTTGTTTAGCCTCTACAATCTGTCTTCATCAAATTTACGCAATTATTTTAATATTTAATTTGAAAAAATATCCATGTTAAATATACCTGTGTGACCCTGGTGATTAAAGGCTAATTAAATAATATGAATTGTGACCTCTGTATTCGATCGGTCTTTTTGGTTCTCTTCAGTGTTGTGGTTCACTATCACAATATTAACTTACTGGATTTTTAACATTTTTTGGAAGGCTTTTTTTGGCTTTATTGTGATAGGACAGTAGGGAGGGGACAGGAAAGCTGGGAGAACACAGGTCAGCTTTTCAGCACCTGCCACCCTGTTTGTTTGACTTTGTGGATTTTGAGTTGCAGTCTCACGTCAAACCTGCTGTTAGCACACAGAACTTTACATTCGCTTGTCTTTATTGTTCAGAAACACTTGTCTTAAACTTTGCTTATTGTTGCACAAAAAAAGTTTTTTTTAATATCATCTGATTGTTTGTAGATGTATTTAATTAAATGTGTTTTTCCTTTGCATGAATTAGAACAACTCTGTATATCACAGAAGGGGAGAAAAAAGGTTTATGGCATTAACATAGAACTTATCAGAGGGGTTTTTTTTCTGAGCATCTATAAAAGTCTGATTAATGTAGGAGATGCAGCAGCAGGAATCACCGTCAGCTGCATTTAACCGCCAATAAATTAGATACATTTTTAAAACATCAAATGTTTCTTTTTAAAATATCTCGTTCTTTTATCAGACTGAAGCAAATAAAACTCTTGAGCAGATACAGCAGGACTTGTAATTGGTCCGTGCTCTTACTTTAAAGCCAGAGGCGATCACAGTTCTGAGGTTATGACACCCAAACTTGGCCATCGGGTCAGCTGTATCTGTAATTTGTGTTAAATGACTGAAGAAAAAATTAGTATGAGCTGAATTTCCATTAATCTTAGTGTACATCTTTTTACCTGTATGGAAGTGTGTATGTTGGAACGAATGTGGGATCCTGTAGTTGACTGTGTGTCTGTATGTTGGAACATGTATGCTTATCTTTAATGTGTGGCGTCTTGATGCACGCTCAATCATCCAGGTAAGTAAATCTCCAAAAGTTGATTCTGTTCATCTGGACGTGAAACGTTTCGTCACTCATCCGAGTGACTTCTTCAGTCTCAGCTGACTGCAGGTTTCCCCAAATCTTATAAACAGTACATTTGCATAATGACTGATGACTTTAATGTGCGGCATTTTAAACTGTGAAGCACGTTACTATGCAAATAAATGTATTAATATTATTATTAATATTAGTGTTAAATGATCACAATTACAGCTACAACTGTTTATCCATAGAAATACAGAAGAGACAAAAATAAAAATCTCGTCTTTCACGGATTGAAAATAAAACCCACACGTGAGTTCCCCTCTGCTCCTTTTCATTGTCTGTAATCTATTTCCACCAAAGTTTTCTTTTGTCCTCCCATAATGCACCTGGGGCCATAATAGAACCCAGTGTTCTCATTTCCCCTGATGGACCGCTGCTCTGCCTGACACTGCTGTCCACACACTCGTTAACAACTTTACTCCTCCTGCTGCCCCCGGCCATGCAGCGGATGGATGGACGGCCCCAGACGTCTCCTTGTCTAACTCTCACTCCATCTCTCTGCTCATCATCCCTCTTCCCGTACTTCCCGCACCACGAAAATCACCTTCTTTCCTCTCTGACTTATCACTCCACCCTGCCATTGTTCTGCTTCCTTGAGGGTTTTTTTTTTTGTTTGTTTGTTTTTTCTTGTTGTTGTTTTTTTTTCTCCACCCTCCTGACTTGTTCACAAAGTCTGAGCTGTTCTGCTTTAAGCCCATTTTTCACCCACTCAATATAGAGTGGGAGCTCGCTGACTGCATACATCCTGCACCGTGGCAGCTTAGCCTATCAATACTATTTAAATTCTCCTCGTGGCCCCAAACAAGCCGCTGCATTATTTATCAGGCGTGTGGTCAATCGCACATTATCAACACAACATTAGCAGGTAAATGGCGTTCGTGCAGCTGTTGAGTGATGTGGAGAGCGGCACGTTTGTCACACCGGACAGTCACTACAGAAGGTTTAGTCTCTGAATCCATTAAGCAGATCTCTTTACCTGTCTATAAGATATGTTTAAATTTTCTTAATTCAGTGCAAGACAAAGAGATAGCTGCTTATATAACAAACAAGAGTCCAGCTATTAGGGAGATAAAAGCCATCTACAACACACCCAGACACACTGCAGAGACACGGTAACACTTTTTTTCTTTTTGCCTCAGTTTCTTTTGTTGCTCCTGACAAAATGGAACAAGCTTGTTCAATCCAAAGCAGCAGCAGCACGACCATAAGTGTAATGTACTTCTAGATGTAGGAAAGAATGGGCTGCAATAATAGCCAGGTCCTCATTTAGTGTGGAAATGTTTTCCCATCTCCTGAGTTGAAAGGGGAAATATTCATTAAGGAATAAATCAAATGAGCCATGACTGCTACAAGGTTGCAGTGAAAATTCAATTTGTATTCATAAACAGCCACGAGCAAGGAGGTGATAATTCAGAAGAGTTGGGGTTACTGAAGCTGTTTTTTCGACTTGTTATTTAAAAAGGCCCGTGTTGTGTGCGAGTGTGTGCGTCTACGTCCAGCACGTACATATGTGTTTCATGCACTCGATCCCCTCATAAACTAATGAAGTCTTTTGGATCTATTAGCAACAACCTTTCTTTTTTTTTTGTTCCCGAGCGTTGTTTAAAATCTAAACTCAATCACGCTAAACAAGCAGCGGAGCTAACGCCGGTTCATTAACGTAACGAGATACAGCGAGTCTTCATTAATGACACAAACTGAACAGTGACTTCATCATTAAAACTATTGTTAAACTGGTTTAAGTGAAAGCTCATCACATACGGCTCATCGTTCATAAAAAAATAATACCAGAAAATACTGGTGAGAGTTTCGGTGTGGACTGAGTTGTCTAAGCAAGACTGTGAAGACCCTGCGTCCTCTCTGGACTCAGTTGGTGTCCCCAAAGGGATTTAATGCATAATTTTAAATTCATAATCTCATTAATTGCTGAGTTACAGACACCCAAGAGTATCTGGGCAGGTTTTAATCTGCCTTACTTTAAGCCCACATACATACAGTAAGTACAGTGGTGTGAAAAAGTCATGTCATGGTTTAAACAAACCATGACATGATGTGTTGTGCTGAAAAACAAAGTCACTGACATCTATCAGTCTGGGAAGTGTTACAGACTCATTTCTGAGGCTTTGGGCCTCCAGTGAACCACAGTGAGAGCCATTATACACAAACAGAGAAAAACTGGAACAGTGATGAAACTTCCCAGGAGTGAACGGCCAACCAAAATTCTTCCAAGAGCTAATCGACGACTCCACAAGGTCACATTAAAGAACTGCAGGCCTCACACGTCTCAGCTAAGATCATAGTTCATGATTAATAAGAAAGAGACTAGCCAAGGATGGAATCCATGGGAGAGTTCAAGGAGAAAACCACTGCTGACCAAAAAGAACACAAAGGATCTTCTCACATTTGCCAAAAAGGGGCCCAAAAGTTCAGACAAAAGCTGAACTTTCTGGGAGGTGTGCGTCCCATTACATCTGGTGTAAAAGTAACACAGCGTTTCAGAAAAGGAGCATCATACCAACAGTAAAATATGGTGGTGTGATGGTCTGGGGCTGTTTGCTGTCCAGGACCTGAAAGACTTGCTGTGATAAATGGAACCATGACTTCTGTCTACCAAAACATCCTGAAGCAAACTCAAGCTCTACGGCAGGACAATGATCCAAAACATACCTGTAAGTCTCCCTTTGAATAGCATAAAAAAAAACTAATAAAATGAAGACTTTGGACCTAGTCAAAGTCCTGACCTGAATCCGATTGAGATCCTGTGGCATGACCTCAAAAAGGTGGTTCATGCTCGAAAACCCTCCAATGTGGCTGAATTACAACAATTCTGCAACAATGAGTGGGTCAAAATTCCCCCACAGCGATGTGAAACACTCATTGCAAATTATTGAAAATGTTTAATTGCAGTTGTTGCCTGGTAAGGCTGACCCAACCAGTTATTATCACTTTTTCAGAGAGGGTTATGCACGTTTTGGATTTTTTTCCCCCTTCCTCAATAATAAACATTTAGAAACTGCATTTTGTGTTTACTTGTGTTATCTTTGTCTAATTTTAATGGTTAGAGAATGTAGCAGTAGTTTTGTTATTATTAATCTATGCAGCAGGGCCTTGTAAATAAAAACCCTGCAGAACTTCTCTTTTTGATTCAATTTTCCATATAAGATACAATGGTGATTCAGAAAACATATGTATGTTTAAACCTAAAAGGAAAACCAACATAAACTATTTTAGTAAGCCACAATGTGCTGTCACAATAGCCTCAGTGCACCTTTCTTTATCTGTTCTCCAACTCCCTGGAGCTCTGCTGGAGGCCTGAACAAATTCTTCTAAAAGAGATTTACTTATTTGTTTTGATGATGGTGGTGAAGTCAACAGATCTCCTTTAAGATCTCCCACTATCACTCTTCTGCACATGTCCAAACCATCTTTGTCTCCCAAATGCTCAACCTGAGCTGTCCCTCTGATGTAATCATTTCTAATCTCATCTATGCTGGCTCCTCCCAAAGATCTTAATCTTAACATTTTCATCTCTGCCACCTCCAGCTCAGTTAATGACTTTTAATGACTAGCACAGTAAATTATATCAATACCATCTTCTACAACTTCTTTTCACCCTTGCTCTTGCTCTCTTGTGCACTGTCCGTTGCTTTGGATTTTTAATTGATTTTCTTCATTTGGGGAGAAAGCCTGTGTTCTGTGGACAAGCAAAGCATTTAATTAAATAAGTTTAAAAAATCTAACTGGTCAGTATTTTGTAAGAGAAGCATCACAGCCATCAAAGAAGAGTTGGGCTTAGTATCATCTTCTAAATATTTTTAACATTGTCATTTTATTTTATTTTTTTGTGTGTGTTTTCAACACCTATGAAACCCAACTTACAGTTGGGAAAGATCAAAGGGGAACATCTGGTTAGTGCACAACTCTTTTTTACTTTTTATCTGCCACTGGCAAGTAAATCCCTCCAGCTTCACAAAAACCTGAAGTCCTTTTATCTTCTCAGAGGGAAAAAAACAAAACAAAAAAACAACAAACATATTTAGAGCAAAGAGAAAGGAGGAGAGATAAGAGATGGAAAGAGGATGACTACTCCGCTGCGCTGGAGAGGCCGCCAAAATCCATTACCTAAGTGTTCTTTATCTTTTCCATATGCTTTTGTTGTCTAATCTATCTCTGCAAATCCTGGATTCAGAAAACAAGCTAATGGATCAGTTCCAAGCCCAAGCACACTACTTCAAATGTGCATAGAGAGGAACTGTTGCAGTGCCACCCAGTGGTCGGAGGGCAGAAGTGCAGGTGTGGCTGCACGGACCAATAGATGACAAATAACAGAATTAAAGGATGGCAGACAGAGTTGCTAACTCTACTGTCTGCTCTGTCAGAGCCACTGCTTTGGCCGTCACATCCTTGATCCTCTCAGCTTTCTGTCTCCGCCACCGCCCCTCCCCCCAGATCTCTTCTTTTAAGGAGGATTGGAGTTTATTCCAGACAATCCACTCCAGTTCAAGAAGTGGAACGAGGAGGACTCAGGGTAATGCGGGATCATGGACGGGCTTCCAAAGGGGAAAATCGTAGCACAATAGCGCTGTGGCTCTTATCAGATTTAGAGGAACGGGTGTGGGGTTTATGAAGCCAAGAGCTCGGGCTCAGTGGTAAACTTTTAAGTTGTTGGAGGTGGTGTACTGAATATTGAAATTGGTTTGTGAGGCCCTTACAGGCTTCTAAGTTTCTCGAAAGGACGGGAAACGTAGAGGCAAATTATGCATCCCTGCGGCCTGATCGGTTTTTAGTTAACAGAGAAACAAGATGCTCTCAGCTAGATTCAGACTCCACATAAACATCAGAGGAGGACACATTATTATGAATGCTTCTACGGATTTAGGTGAACGTCATGCTCAGAACCATCTGCTAACTTTATGTGAAAAGCAGGAATTTTTTTTAGAGGGTTGATACTTTTGTTTTTCTGCTGTAACATAGGCAGGACACAGTCTGTTCATGTAACCGGGAGGAAACAGGGGGAAACAGTTAATCTGGATCTGTAAGTTAGCCAAACCTACCTAACAGCACCCCTGTTTGGCTCTGATTAACTTGTTTAAACCTTACAATGACACCATAAACAACATTTTTAATCTCAGCCTTCTAGGTTAGCACTGATGGGATTCATGATTTTTCAATGCATAAATGTCTCAGGTGTAAGGTGTCAAAAGAGCCTAAAGATGCTCTTCTTCCTGTGTTTAATATCAGTTAACTGCAGATAAATGACTTTCTGGAACACAGCCACACTGCTGTACACTTCTTTCATGCTCCAGCCCTCCACCACACCGTCGTCACGCCGTAGGCTAAACTAGCTGGTGATCAGTCCCAGTCATTAAGCCCAGCAGCAGCAGCATGCTGTGTGAACAAACATCCCTAATCACAGCCTCTTAAAGACTCCTAATGAGCCTCTGCTAATTAGGCCTCTCTCTCCAAGTCAATCTTTTCTCTCTCTGCCCCAGTCTGTTAGCCCAGCCTCATTTGTCTGCTATAGATTAGTGGACACAGGGGCCTATGTGCATGCGTGTGTGTGTGTGTGTGTGTGTGTGTGTGTGTGTGTGTGTGTGTGTGTGTGTGTGTGTGTGTGTGTGTGTGTGTGTGTGTGTGTGTGTGTGTGTGTGTGTCACATTGGCCCACATCAAGCTATTGAAAATCATCAGTAGTTAAGGTAAGGGTTTTGGATGGAAAGTCATCAATGATTAAAGAAGAGCTTTAATCTTTTTCAAGATCTATTGTCCTGAGTTCATCTAAAAGAAAATAATAGAACAGATGACCAAATATCTTACTTTAGGTTGTTGTTTTATGACATTGTTGTTACTTTAATTCAATTATTAGCTACATGTTTGTGCAAGGTGATTAGCTTTTATTACATGGAGAAAAGTTTAACAAACTGGGTTAAATTAAAAACAACATTAAAACATCCAACTTCTGTCTCTGTCTTCATGTCTCTTATTTCTTTCAGATGAGTTTCCATGGAGGACAGATTGTTGTAAATCACTTTGTCTCCTCACCATTGCTCAAACATTCTCCATATCACAATAAAGCGCTTGTTTGATTTTTTTCACTGTAATTTTTTCTGGAACCCTAAATGTGTGGGAAATTGTGCACTGATTTTAAAAAATGCCTAATTTTAAGGGAGTGAACGGTGCATCTAACAATCCTACATAATATACAGGTACTTATGTCAGTCTGTGTTTCATTTGGACATTTTTCGGGAAGCTTAACTGGGTCATCAGCAGCTCTTCCTCCACAGTGGGAGCACTCACTGCAAAAGCCCTGAATTCACATTCAGACTAAACGATACAAATCCTGGCCAGAAGACACTGGAAGGAAACCTCATTTTCTAACCTGTGTACCCCATGTGTTCGTGTGTGTGTGTGTGTGTGTGTCTCTGTGTGTGTGTCTGTGTGTCTGTGTGTGTGTCTGTGTACAAAAGAACAGATCTCAGAGAATAAGTCAGAAGATGAAAATTTGCCTTGGGATGGCACTGACCTCACACACCGGTTTCTCTTTTTTTCCTGTTTCAAATCTGTGCTCTTCTGTGCTCTGCAGCAGCTTACCTGGGGCTCAATGAGACCAAAGAAGTGTGCGAACCACATACTTGGTAACAAGGCTGTAAAGCATCTTTCAGAAGAGCAGGAAAAACCTTCAAGTTTCGTGAATGACGATGCTAGGTAATGCAAGGAACTATCTTCCAGGGATTGCGTTGCTGTCGTTCAGTCACACTCTGAAATTCCCTGACAGACTGTAGCTCCAAGCACATAACCCACATCAGGTTGTTTATGTCTAACATATCGTTGTTATTAGAACCGATCTCCATGTGCCACTTCAAGTTGATCTAAAAGAAGTCTGAGGTGAAATCAAACAAAGTGGCGTTAACTCTGGATGATGAGCATTAAGCCATAGGTCCAGGGCAGCAGGCCGTGACAGAGCACAGATCAGCTGCTAGACCAACAGCAGAATTTGTCACCTTCTGCAGCAGCAGATCAATGATAATTACCCAGCTGACATGAGTACAGCTATACCTTTACAGGATCAGGAACAGGGGGAGTGGGAGATGAAGAAGGAAGGGCGAAGGGATGAAGGGCTCTGGGCCACACTTAGCTCTGAGCTGATCGATACCGTGTGAGATATGGCTGTGACCGGCCCCGAGGCCCGGCCTTATAGAAGCTCAACAAGCCATTACTGTCGTCTCTCACAGGGCCTGGTAGCACCACGCCAGGGGTTGTGTGGACTAATGCATTATAGCAGCCAAAAACAACTTGGCAGGCAACACGTCACCATCAAAATGCCATTTCGGCCATTCACCTCCGACAGAAGAACTTTTACATTATGATTGCTACAACCAGGTCATTTTCCCTTGTGTACTAAATGCGTGACACAGGGTGCCACCCTGTTGGTGGCTTCCTTCAGCACCACGGACAGCACTGACTGCCCTCTGCCCTAATGAGTGGTCACAGATTAGAGCGTTTTATGCATCAGACTGAAAAACAAAGGAGAGAAAGTGGTTCCTGTTATTTTATAGTGATAATGAAAATCAGCTTAAAAGGATAAAAGTACATTAAATGGTCCAAAATAAATATGGGACGACTGAGGCTTCTGTCATGATTGAGTGTTAAGGTTAGGGAGACAAGGACAGGGAGACAAAAGGTATTCGGGCAATTTAAGCATAGATTTTGCGGCAGCTGTGGTTCAGGAGGTACAGTTGAGTTGGTCTTTAGTTAATCAGAAGGTCAGTAGTTCAATCTCAGCTCCTTTAGTCTGCATCCAAAAGTTTTTTTGGGCAGGATACTGAACCCCAGGTTGTCCCCAGAGAGTGTGAGTTTGTGCACGAACGCCAAAGGTGCTTATCCATAGAATAAAGTGCTGCATAGATGTGTGTGTGACTAAGTGTTTCAATGGGTCTTGTAGCACTTTGAGCGCTCCATTAGAGTACTATATAAATACCATTTAAAGTTCAAGTAAATATCTGACCCTGTCCAACCAAGAAATTAAAAAAAATAACACTTTAAGTAAACTGACATTTTAGATAAATAGTCAATTAGATTTTAAAAGCGAGATAAAATTAATCAGAAATGCTAAAAGCTGTATTTCTGAACTTTTAACCTATCAAGTTTATGCTAAGCTAAGCTAATAACTTTCAACCCAACAAAAAGACACTGAAGAAACAGCTAGCAGCAAACTTTTAGAAATCACTCTGGATATTAGATTCATTTGGTGAAACTTGTTTTTAAAGTGCATTAGTTACATTTAAATTATAATGGGGGTATCTCAACCTTTTCTGAATTCCATCACTCAGGAAAATGTAAGCGATTCACTGGTATCCTGACATTTTCATCCCACTTACCTGCTGGTACACGCGAGCAGCAAGTTCATCATCATAGGAAAGACGCTGTCACATCGTAACAAATTAGGCGGACAGGGCAACAGGGCAGCAGATTGGTACATTCATCACGGGAGAAATAGATCATGTCACGGCCGTCTGTTCTGCGGAGGCCTATCTGCTGCTCCTGTGGGCCTACAGACGTGCACTACATCAAACCCAACTGTAGGAAATGAGGCCTTCATGACAAGTAATAGGTTTTACTGAGTGGATGATGAGCATGTCTAAAGTATTTCAGGACATTCTCAGCTCTGATGGCACACTTTTTTACTTTCTCGCAGAAAAACACAAAGTTCCTCGTGCTCGTGAGCAGTTGTCAAAGTTGTCGGGAAAGCTCGACTACGCTCAGCGAGTTATCTGTGGCTTTGAAGGAAGGCTGAAAAGTTTGGTGGTGCACGTGTTGGAGCATTCTAAGTAATTCCCATTTTAATCTGACTTTTCTGTCTTTTGAAATGTATTCTCTCGGTTTTCATTTAAGCAAAACAAAACCTATCAGCGTTCTCTAATCAAAGTCCATTATACGGAGGGGAATGGCACTGCGCTCGTCTCAGTGTTCCTACATCCTTTTGTAAAGCGCAACTGATAAATTCTCTTTTTGTAACCTCTGCAGGGTTCAGTGGCCACATTCAATGACTGTGAGAGAGAAAGAGACAGGGAGAGGAAGAGCGACAGGCAATCATTTCTCTGTGCGAGCGGCAGAGCGGGTAGGCGAGCAGATGAAAGCCCATTTTCCTCTGATTAAGTCCTCTGAAAATATTCCATTTGTCAGTGCCACAGCAGCTGAGACAGGCCCTGGCCTGCACAGCCAGCCGACTGTATCTGTTGACTATGTAGCTGCCGTGATTTACATCGCTCACTGACAACATCATCATTTCCTCCTTTAATGTCCTCCTTCACTTCTGTCTATACCTCCATCCCATCCCTCTATCCCTCCCCTTGTCCCGCCACCTTGGCCACCACTTTCCCTCCTTCGTTCGCGCCCCCCCCCCCCATCCCATCGGCAGTGCTTAGCGCCTGCCGCCCCCTCTGCCCCCTTAACAGCCTATTTTTGTTTGATCTGCCCCCATTGCAAGGTTGACTGCTACCAAAGAGGGGAGAGCAAAGAGGGACCTGCCTCTGTCTCTGTCATAGTCATTTTCAATGTCATAAATTTCAATTTCCAATCTTTCTGCTCCCCCCGCCCTCCTCCTCCCCCCTCTCATGGCATACCCATCATGGGAATTTGTCACTTCTGTTTCTCTCTGTCTTTTCTCTCTCATTCATTCTGACTCCCTCTCTCCAAACACCTATTGGCTATTATCCTGTCTCATGTCTTCCCCAGACTTCTGCCACACAGAATGCAATTTTCTCCCAGCCGCATCTGTGATGAGATCCAAATGAAAGATCATTAATATTTTGTTCAAAAAGAAATGGAGTTGTGTCTCCTATTTTAAATATTGCCATTTTCCCTCCCTGTGCTCGCCTGCCGCTGAGGTGCTCTTCTCCACCTCCAACACATAAGGGCGATGCAGATGATCACTTTTTCTTTTTTTCTTTTTTTTTACTCTGCACCCTCTTTCCCAGCTGATGATTGCATATGTGAGCATGTGTGTGTGTGTATCCCTCTGTAAAAGCTGCAGGAAACCCGACAGGCATAACAAAGGTATTTGCTCTTTGTCTCTCAGAAGGTCTTTAACTTGGAGACACTGACAGGAGCAAATGAAGCAGCTGTGATTGTTGCTGTGTGAGAAAAGATGGAGTGGCACCATTAGCAGTGACTGGGGTACATCTTCTTGACAGACTGTAGTGTAAAAAGGAAGAAGGGGTGGAATAAACACTTTAAGATTTTTTGAAGGTGCTCGTGAACAGCAGAGACTTTTTTTAGTTACTTAACTGAAACTAAAATGATTAACTTACACAAAGAGCTTCAGATTAGATCGTGATTACTTTTTGTTGCGAAGCAATTGTAAGCTTTTCTTAAGAGTTCATTTCTGTGCTGCGAAAGTTTGCACTGCTTTTGCCCAAGGACTCCAAAATCTGTTCAGGAGGTGTAATATTTCTAATCTTACTTCCTGTTTAGTATTTATTTTCCCACATATGAAATTTGGGTTGCAGCAAGTCAAGAACGGTCGATTCTTTAGAATCTTATGTTACAGATTTATAGTGAATATCTGTCTTAGAGTTTTCCTCATAAAAACAATTTAATAAACAGCAGTTCAATTTAGCTCAATTTTTGTTAAAAGCACCAGCTCTCGTCTAGGTATTTATCTCAAGGTGCTTTCTGTTGTCTATAACCCAACAGTGTTATAGACCCATCTGAATCCTTACCACATAACCTGCATGTACTGCCCTCAAAACTTAACTCCACATGGTATCTTTTGCCATTTGCCTGTTCATTCCTCCTGTGTATGTCCAGCTGTTTTTTGTTTTGTCTTTTTTGCCAAAGTCTTTGAATTCATTAGTGATTACATAACAACCAGTGTCTATGAGGAATAATAATTATAGCATCAATACTCACAAATTTCAGTAAATTCCTAGAAGGAGCCACTTACCTAAGTTACGTCCCTGGCCTACAAAGACTCCCTGCAGAAGTCTAAATCAGTCTGCAGCTCTTCATCTCCTCAGCTCTACTCTTCAGGCCTGAAACCCGTTTGATTTGGCTGCGCTGTTTCTGTTTCAAGCTACTACACGCAGTCACAAACCCAGTTCTTCATGTGTCTGTAATCCGCTTTTCCATGGCTTATTTTTCCATCCATGAACCAGCAAACCTGCAATAATTATTTACCTTTTATCTAACTACAGTCCATTAGCCTTTATATTAATGATAACAGGTGGCTAACGTGGCTGTTGTGTATTTGTGAATAGTAAACTGCTAATGGCAACATATTATGCTAGCATGGCTAAAGATGCTAACTTCAGGGGATTTTTGAAACGTCCTACTGCTCTTTGGGTGAAGATCTTTTTCTTATGTTCTCAAAACTCCAGAAAGCTTCACTAATCTTCATTTCCACTTGTAATTATTTAATATTTAAGGTTAGGGCTGCATGATTATGACCAAAATGCTGATCATGATTATTTTAGTCAGCATTGAGATCACCATTATTTGTCCTGATTGTTCATTGAATTTACTGGCAACAATGTTTTTTTTATCGCATTTTCATGTAAAGTAAACACTACTTTCACATGTGTATGAATTGCTGCATCAAAACAAAATTGGTTCTCATTATTCACCTAAAATCACTTTTAAAAAGCGCAACTAGAAGCTAAAACAAAATTACATCGACAGGACTCTGATTTCACCTTTAAATTGTTGCTACATTCATATAATGTGCTAATTACACATTATATTTGTAGACAAATAATATAAAGTCTCTCTGATCATTGCACCTGCATGGTGGCTATAAATAAAATTTGAAGCAAAGTATTCAACAGCTGTGAAATCCTTTCCCCCAAGAATGCACCAGGGGATAACATTTACTTTGACCGAGTATTTCACGTTTTTTTGGAAATCTTTGTTACTCCCCAGGACAAAGATACAACTGCCTTGGTGACTTCAGCATATCTTTGTGCGCTGTATTGTGCAGCCACCAGAAGAGGGATACACTGTGGTCACTGCATGGTCACCAACAATACTCTGGTCGGCTGTTGTGTTTAAGTTATGCTCAGTTGTTACTAAGGAGCTCAAATTTTCCCAAGCAAATACCGCCCACAGCAGCCTAAAGCACAGATAGAACACAGGGTGGTTACATGCTTTCATGTCATTTACTCTAAATTCTGATCCTACCATCTGATCTTTGCAATTATACTTAACCTTCCTGCCTTCTTGGGACCTTTTTGTGCCACTGCTATGTGTTAAATGGCTGCCATTTCCACTGTGTTCAGTGGAATATAACCAAACTTGCCACAGGATAGTTTTTACCTGTCAATGTTAATATTCCAGTGTGAATTCCTTAAATCAGCCTAAAATGGCTGAGCAGCAGAAATCCCCACACCCATCACCCTGGGGACCATTTTCTGCCCATTGACTTCCATTATAAACGCTATTTTTCATCCCCAAATTATCATTATATGATTTTATTTTTTCTTCTTTTCTTGGATGTCAATGAAGACTCAGGGCCTTGAAGTTTTAATTTTTAAATTGCAAAAAAAATGCAAAAAAAATAATGGCAGGTCAAAATGTATGTTGGTGCCAATCTTTGGTCCATCTAAAGGCCTACTTATAATGACAATCACATATTACTTCAACTGGTTTTTTGTGGAAATATTTAGTTTCGTTTTTTGTTTTTTGGGGCTTATAACACAGGGCGCTCATGTAATAACACTGGGATTTGAAGGGTTAAAACAACGACAATATAATTAAAACTTTACATGAATATTTCAGGGAGAAGTAGTTTTACAAGGTTGGCTAATTTAAAGTGGAATAAAATATGGATATATGGTCTTTTTATGGCGTTTTTGGGCGTGGCTGAGAATGGTCCCTAGGGTGATGGGTGTGAGTTTTTTAAAGGATGGCAGGAGGGTTAAGACCCATTAGACCAGGCAACATTTGTCCAATCGGTCATTGTCCAATATTGGTGAGTCAGTGTCAATTGGGGCCTCAGTTTTCTGTTCTTAGCTGAAAGGAGTGGAACCCAGTGTGGTCTGCTGTAGCCGATCTGCTTCAAGGTTTAAAGTACTGTGAATTCAGAGTTGTTCTTCTGCAGTTGTAACAAAAGATCATATGAGTTGCTGTTGCCTTTCTATCACCTCAAACGAGTCTGGCTATTCTCCTCTGACAGCTGACATCAACAAGGCCTGCAGAAAATTCCACGCACTGGATATTTTGTCTTTTTCAGACCATTCTCTGTGAACTCTAGAGATGGTTGTGTAGAAAAATCCCAGTAGTTTCAGCAGTTTCTGAAATACTCAGACAAGCCTGTATGTAACTAACACCCATGCCACATTCAAAGTCTCTTAAATCACCATTCTTCCCCCTTCTGCTCAGTTTGAACTTCAGCAGGTCATCTCAACCATGCTGCAATGTGATTGGCTGAGTAGACACAAGTAGACGTAAATGAACAGTTGTAAAGGTGGTTAGTAAAAGTGTTATTAGAGTCTAATGTAACACTAAAGTTCAGTTAGCTAACACAGTGAAAATATTTTTGCACAGATCAGTAGATACTTGAAAAGAGTCACTATCTTTGCCAAATTGCATTGCACAGCATTCAGCATCAAAGTCTTTGAGTTTAGAAAAAAAACATTGAAGGACCTCAAGCTTTCTGAGCGCACAAGACCGCAAAGACAAACAGATTGCCTTTTCTGAATAGCTGTCTCTGCAGTGCGACTGCGTGACTTCAGCTTCAGATGGCTTTAAAGACAAGTTTAATGGGGCTTTTAAAGACAAGAGACTACAAATTAATAAGCAAAGAATACACATGATTTCAAAGACAGAGAGGTGGCTTTAATGGGGAATGTGCACCAGAGGAAAAAAAGGGAACCAATAAAGTTGTGAAATGTAATTTGGAAATTAATCAGCATTCATTAGCCCACGGGGCCTTTTCTCCAAGTCTCTTTCTCTCCCCATCTCTCCGTCTTTCGGTCGCTTAATGGTCCTTCTCTTATCGAGGCATCATGGGTAGCCCGCTCACTGCTCACCCAAGCGTTGCCCATTTGCCTGCTGTCTCGCCAGCTCGCTCTCTAACCAAACTTTACCTCCTACCTGACACCTCCCTCCCTCCCCTCGCTCATTAGCATGCCATTAGCATTTCATTTGCATGATTTCAATCAGGATTCAATTCACTCCGCTCTTTTTCTGACACTCTTGTTTTCCTTCTCATTCCTTAGCACTTATGACAAGTTCTCGATTTGTGCTGTGAGTTGTCCTCCTGAACTTTTACTTTTCGTGATTTTGTCTCATAGTCACTTTAAAGATCCATTAGGTTGGGTTTTTAGACATAAAATTATATAACCATGACATTACTTTTATTATCACCGTTTGTTTGCAAGACAGTGGTGAAACTCTCAGGGAGTAGAATAGATCACTAGAAGGACAAATCTTCTCTACTGTACTGTATCATGACAATGTCAGTAGTCTCACTTTGAATGGAGTTGAATTCATTTCGATCTCTTGGCTGGAAAGACACAGTAATTAGCCAGTTGAGCAGAGCGGGGCGAGGTCAGGCTCAGGCAATTAAGAAAGTGACAGCCCATCCAGCTCGGTGACAGGCCGAAGCCTCACACGCAGGCGCATTCACAGAAATACAAATGTATGCACAATACAGCGTCAGTATCCATGTGATGGCCTGCTTTTAAGAAAGCCTCCCACAAGCAGCCTAATTAATACAAAGTCACTGGCTCTTCTGTCCGTCTCTGAAAGAAGAGTGAAACAAATGTGAAAGCAGGCAATTCACACTGACCACTAATGAGGATCAGTTTTATCATTTTTAGTTATTGCTCAGAACTTCTAAAACAATATCTCTTTCTCACATTTAAATCTGGAAAGAGCAGCGTGGATGTCCAGATGATGGTTCACTGCTTTGGCTCACTGACTTAATGGCTAATGTTATTAATTATGGTTCCATGCACCTGTATTTTCCATGAAAATGCCTTGGAGTCTTTATCTGTATCCATACAATAGCATTCTTAAAACTGGGGAAAAAAAGAAATACAGCAACATTTTTATTGTGCTCATGTTAAAACTCAGTTGGTTTGTTGGCCCATAATGCGAATCAAAAATGTGAAAGAGACCATAAAATGATTAGATGACTATTTTCCTTCTAAAGCTATGGCGTCACTTTGCATCAAGCTGTTCAAAGGATTAAATCCAGTCTGGAGCCTTTCTGTGTGGAGTTTGTATGTTGTATGGCTTCCTCCCACAGTCAAAATGCAATCATAAATGGTTGTTTGTCTCTATGTGTCACTGCCTTCTTTTGTTGGAATTAAAGGAGTTGCCCCCTACTGGCCATTAGAAAAAATGCAAGGTTAAGAAGCTCCATAATAGCTTCACTTTTAGAACTGGAAGTTATGTCCATCTTCTATACATGTATCCCAAAATCATGCAAGAGATCTGCTGTTTGGATGTGACATGACAGTTTTGCACAGAGCTCATCTGTGCGGTTAAATGTGTGTGTGTGTGTGTGTGTGTGTGTGTGTGTGTGTGTGTGTGTGTGTGTGTGTGTGTGTGTGTGTGTGTGTGTGTGTGTGTGTGTGTGTGTGTGACATTATTCAGTACTCTCTTTGTCTCCTATCTCTGTTGCAACCCCATTGCTAAACTCTCAATAGTGTGTGTGTGTGTGTGTGTGTGTGTGTGTGTGTGTGTGTGTGTGTGTGTGTGTGTGTGTGTGTGTGTGTGTGTGTGTGTGTGTGCACGTGTACGTGTACGTGAGACATTGTGAGGTGTTCTGATACAGCGTGAGGCAGTTATAAATGGCCATCATTTCCCAAACCACTCTGTTCTCCATTGTGGAGCGCATGTCGCCGCGGGGTGGGAGGGAGATGATGTGTGCGTGAGAGTGTGTGTAGGAGGATGTAAGGGTGTGTGAGGGGGTAATAGAGGAAGTGACGGGGCTGATAGTCCCAGAGGAAAACTGTGAGTGCGGAGAATAGCAGAGATGTACCACCGTGCAGTGTGGAAACTCGTACTGAAATCAGTGTGTGCAGAGGAAGAGACATTCGTCTACAGCATCATGAGAGGCAGAATACACATTCAGAGTCAGGACTTATGTATCAATGTTAGGAAATACTAGAGACCAAATTTATTTCAGGTCCTTTTAAGAAACTGCATTTTTATTGCGTCTATTAACCCTAAATTTCTGTTGTCCTTCAGTTTTATCCTCCTCCACAAAAGTATAAAAACCAAGGAGTTCTCCACACTATGATGCTGATACTGAAAAACATTGCCATCTCTAACAAAAACCCTACATCACCATCACCAACTCCTTGTGCGATAGTCCCAGGGTTGTGTGGATTTGAGTTTTGGATTCCCTTAAACCTAAAAGAGATTTAATTCTGGTGAAGTTGATGATATGATTTATATTATAATTGTCAGACAGTATTCAGTATGCCTCTTTTTGTTACTTACTGTTTTACTGTTAGAGCAGGTCATCTGCTGGCAGGAAGGTCAGTGGATTGATGCCTGAAAGCATGTCCACATGCTGAAGTATCCTTGGGAAAGATACTGCACTCAGAGTTGCTCCTGATGTTTCCAACATACTGTGAGTGTGTGCGTGTGTGTGTGTGAATGTTAGAAAGCACTTAGGTATTGATTTTGACTTGCAGTACAAAACACTTTGAGTGCTCAAATGGAGAAAAAGGTACTATATAAATACCAGAACATTTACTTAGAAAATTCGTTTTTAGTTGTGTCTCATGCAAATTTTACATTCTATTTAACTCTTTGGTTATTGCCCGCCTCACCCAAATGTAATCTCCTGTGTTAATTACATGTAATATTATTTACAATATGCATAGCAAACACACTGTGTGGTTGCTATGTTTGTTGAGTTTCCCTTTATGCTCGCTCTTTGCCTTCGGTGGGGCTATAGCTAGACGCAGCCACAACTTGTTCTGGTGTTGTGCTCAAAAATTAAATAAATAACAAAGCAAGCCCACTTTAATCCCTGATTATGGCTCACGGTTTTGTCTCTTTCATCTCTTTTAAACAACATCTCCTGGCGATTAATACAGGAACAGGACTGGCTTTTCCCTTCAGGCTCAAATTGTTGTTTTTTTTGCTTGAAAGTGACATGAAATGACTCCAAAAAAAAAATCATTTAAGCAAAACTAACGAGCCTGTTTTGAAAATGTAGAAAGTGCAGATATTTGTTTAAAAATGTTCGGAGTAAAGGTAAAAAGTTTTCCGAAAAATAAATACTAAAGTAAAGTACAGATATCTGAAAATTCTACTTAAGTACTTCGTTACTTCCCACCTCTGCAAATAACAAGCTGTAACATATAATAAAGCATTGAATATAAGCTAAAATGTCTTTGTGAGAGTAATAAACTAATAAACTGTCTCCTGAGTATATCATTTAAATGCAAAGCACTGTATTTTTGCTGTATTCTTAGTGTTTTTGTGAAGGTTGTGTTGCTGTGTTTAGATTTTTCTGGACTTGGTGTTAATGGTTCATATCAAGCGTTACCCTCATAACAGTCTTTGCAGAGGCCAGTCGTTCGGTGCTAAACATTAGCGTATAACTGTCTTTTGTTTTATTCTTATATCCCTCTTTTCTATTTCACTGGGAACTCTCTCCAGCTTTAACACACACTCTCCATCTTAACTCGTTCTTGTAACTTAAGAATCTTTTGTTAATGGTAATTTGTTTTGGCAGCCAGAAAGTTTAGGATTTAAAACCGTTAATGACATTTGGCTCTGCTTGCCCGTTTTGAGTTTATATCATCCTCTTTTCTTTTCTTGTCTTTTCAATTTTCAGTTTCCTTACACAGTGAGTCCAACTATTGTGATTAAATTGGTCTATCGAAAGCAACTTTAGGAAAGATAATAGTTGCACACAGTCAGTCTACGGATATAATTATTTTATAGTGAGTGTCTTCAGCTACCTAAAGTGCGACAGTTCAGTGAAATCTTCTCGTCTTTGCTCAGTGCTGCAGTTTACTTTCTTCCATTTCACAGCTGAGTGTCTAATCTTTCCTTACTGGTGCTGTATGTAAAATGCAAACGAGCAGAAGCCATAGTGATTCCTGCTAAGGTTACTGCTTAAGTGCTCGCTGCTGGATTTACCAGCACGCAAACCATCCCTTTACACTGTGGCTACTGTAATCTGCAATAAAGGTTTCTTCCTGTAAAAAATGTATATATATGAATAGAAGCTTTAAATTTTAGTTTTAAATTCCTGTAAATCTGTATCTTTGAAAGCATAATTGTTCATGCTGACCTCTCAAGCTCTCAGCATTTTTGTGATTCGGTTTCATCTCACAGTTACAGTTGTGCATCTTTAATTAAAGTTTATTCAAACCAGCCTTAAAATGAAAGCTGTCTTGACTTGAGTATTTGCTTTAGCTGTTTTGATCACTGTGGCACACGGATGTATCTAAAACTTAACAACAATCACTGAGAACCACATAGCACGTTCACAAAAATCAAAGTCTAAGTGACATTTGGCTTTGCTTGCCCATTTTGAGCTTATATCATCCTCTTTTCTTTTCTCGCCTCAAAGCAACAAACTAAACACAAATGTTTTGGTGTTTTTTTTAATTGAGCACATCACTACTAAATTCAATTTAAAAATATATATGTAGTGTGTCATTGTACAGTATTCAATTGTAAAGGTTGAATACTGTATTTTTCCTGTATTCTTACAGCAATTTGTTACAGTGTGTGATCAGCGCACCTTTCCTCTTGTTCTCAAAAATATTAGATCCCAGCAGCACTCGATCTTACCCTCTCCCCTCTAAAACAGGTTAGCAATTAAATGGCAAAAACAGCAGGGGACACTGTGTGTGTACACCTATTTCAGTACATTACAAATGTCTTCCACTTATTTCAACCGGGGGCCCGATATGGTTCTGATACAAGAGACAAGTGAGGAAAAGAGAGGGTCACTTATGGAGGGGAAATAGCTGGTGTTTGACAGGAGGCCTTTCTAAATCCCACACTCATCCATCATAAGTGGCATTTGTGTACTCTGAAGGCCTGATAATAGCCTTTTGCATTTTCACACTGCGCTTTGCCTTTTGGATTTGATCGGGGAGAGAGGGAATGGATGGAAATAGGTGAGGAGGGTGGAATGGGACACACACACACACACACACATATAGCAGTTTCATTCGTTCTCTTTATTTTCCAGCCCTCATCATCCCGCTCTCACTCCTTCAAGGCTGCTTCTCCTCTCTTCCCTTCTACATTTTAGGAAAATCACTCTGAATTGGAAAAGGGACCCCGGGGCCACAGGCACAGGGTCCATGTTTCTTTTTTTTTTCTTTCTTTCTTCTTTGGATAATTGACTCCCATTGCCTGGTAATTCATCGCTTGCATATGCCAGCTAATTCATCAGGAGAAGAGAAGCTGCCGACCTCACAACCTTGCAAGCCCCACAAGCCCACACACCCCGATAGCGCGCGCACATACACACACTTCATATCTTAAGAGTTTTCATATCTCACCCCACCAACACCAACACCTCCCCGTTTTTGCTAAATCGCATATATGCACACAGACAAACACATCACCACCAGGGTGTGAGTTTAGCTCCGTCCGCCTCCTCCACCCGCCCCACAAGAGGCAGCAGCCTGGAATGAGAGGAGGGAGCAAGCGGCAAGTTAGTGGATGGAAAACCTGAGATGATAGATGGGGTGCATTGTGGCATTATGAATGAATTATACCTCCCAAATACCTTGAGCAGCGCAGACTGTCAGCGTGTATCTATACTAATCTGGGAGAAAATATAGCTGTTTCCACATTAAAGGGGGCCGGCAAAGAGCGAGCCACAGAATTAATTGAGCAATCAGGCCATTAGAGGGAAACATCATACTGAGCCGCGTTTCCTGATGTAGTAACATTTATCACTGCTGACCAGAAATCTGCTTTCCAGGCTGTGTTTCTTTCTTTCTTTTTTTCTCCTCTCTTCCTTTCTCTCTCGTTCCCTCTAATGTGGCCCATCTTCAAACAGATTAGGATTATTGTGACAAGACAAAGGTATCTTTTGTCTATTTCCATAGCTGTGTCAGTGGGTGCTGCATTTATCACGGCTGTCACGCAGTCTTAAGGCTTTCAGTTTGCACACCTTGTCCCATTTTTCTCCCAGTGGTGGGTCCATGTTAAATCTGCAAAAAAGTGCACGACTTGGAAATGTCCCCTGATGAATGGTAGGGTGGACTGTCAGGTACATAGGAGGATTTGTTTGCATTTTCCTCCCTGTTGAGTTTAGTTTTATGTTTATCAGGTGGATCTTAACAAAACATCGTCATGTTTTTCTGTCTTTTCTTTTTTCTTTTTTTTTTGCTCCTGAAACGTGCTCGAATATCTCAACTCTGAAGATGAGATGAGATGTTATCGGTTGTGAGTGCTCAACAATATTTAAAATACCAGATTAATAATGTATTTTCACTGTTGGAAATTTAATACAGCTGATTTCCAAAATCAGCTGTATTATCTATCAAACTAGGTTAGATTCATATCATTATATTTCACTGTTATATTTAACAATAAATCTCCTATTCTCATATACCATCATCAAATATGTATCATTGCCGATATTAGAAAATCATACTAGTGGTTGAAAGTACTTTTTTTAGTCTTCTTCCCAGCATTGTTTATCTAAATTTGTGGTTAGATAGAGCCAAGCACATGAGCTAAATTAAAATATAAACTTATTGCAAGGATACTGAACAATTTCCAGTCAGCAGATTTTACTCACGGGTTCAAAGTAGCATAGTGCGAGTTGACCCACTGTCATTTTTACATTTCTGTGCATTTATCTGAAAGGTCTGCATATAATTAACACAGCAGAACATCCGGTTTGGAGGACCATTCAATCAAAATACTCAGCTAGTACAGTAATATGAAAACATACTGTGTTCATCTGTGATAAGGATGATGTAGTCCTGGAAACTTTGAGGCGCTGCCTTGGTGATCCAACATCTGACATCTATCCCCCTCTACTGGACAAATCAGAGAACTGCATTAAGCCCAGTTCAAGTTGAGTTAGAGTTTTCACTGCTTGTGTTGGTGAAATACATATATAGAATAACTTATATGTGTTTTCACCATGACGCACTGTACAGGACACTGACATTAGTTTTGAGTACATTGAACTTATTGTCATGTTCCAGATACCAGTTCGATTTTATCAGAGTTTTATGATATGGTGTGCTATTTTTTCAGTCTTCTCTTGTCCAATTTTGGTGACCTTGTGCAAAATGCAGCCTCAGTTTTCTGTTTTAAGCTAACAGGAGTTGTCTTCCGCTTCTATAGTCCACCAAGGTTCAACAGAGGTTCAGAGACGCTCTTCTGCATACCTTTGCTGTAACAAGTTTCTGAGTTCCTGTTGCCATTCTCATTTCACCTCTGACATCAACAAGGTATTTTCACCAAGAGAACTGCTGCTTACTGGACAGTTTCTATTTCTCACACTATTCTCTGGGAAAATCCCAGCAGATCATAAACCATCTCTAGGGTTTCTGAGATACTCAGAGCAGCCTGTCTGACACCTACAGCCATGTCACATTCAAAGTCATTTAAATAACCTTTCATCCCCATTCTGATGCTCAGGTTGAACTTCAGCAGGTTGCCTGGACCATGTCTACAGGACTAAATGCATTGAGTTGTTGCGATATGATTGGCTGATTAGATAGTTATATTAACAAGCAGTCAAACTGGTGTACCTGTGTATGACATCGGTCCCTTTTGTGGTTGATGATATCACAGGAACACTAACAGAAAATGCTTATTTGCTATATTATTGCACCTATTATGAATTTTATCTCATGCTTTTAAGCATACTGCTACAAAACCATTAAAATATTTAACAATTATCAGTATGTTTACATTACAATTGCTGTGCTCTAAAGATCTGTGGTGATGATGTTGATCTGTGGTTTGACCTCTGACGTACCTTAGCACCAAAAAAGGTTGAAACCAGTATCCAAGTTAGGAGGCAGATATCAGTCACAGATATCAGATATCGTGCTTCATTCTTGGAGATGGTCTTTATGTGTAGCAGACAGTGATGGAAGAATGATAGATTTCTTCAGTATGAATTATTTATACTTTTTGACCTTCATGGCTTTGAGCCATTACACTGTAGGTCAGGAAAGCCGATTAGTTTTGTATGTTTCTGCAAATAAAACATGTTTCTAGTAGAGCTGTGCGATATTTCAAATTTTGGTTTGACCAAACCAAGTAAATACAGGGCCAGCATTGCCGATGCTTTTATTCTACAAAGGCAGCTTATGGCCGAGCAGTGTGTCATGACTGATGAGATGAGTCATTATTTATTTACACATTGAGAACATATTTTAATGACTGCTAAATCACAGGGATTTTTACTTTCTTACATAATGAGTTAATTCAACAAAACACACCTTTCAGCTTTTCATGTATTGTGAAACTGTTCCTGTCTCTGTAGTACTTTGTGTCAGCTTCTGTTGTTTAAATGTGCTATAGGCTATAAATAAAATAGACATGACAATCAACACCAAAAGGTTCAGATATTTTTCAACATGCATGTGTGAAAAAATATCTCTACATATTTATATATACTGTACTTAGAGGATAGAAACAAAGAATTGATCCTATCGCTACCACTAGAATCGATCTGATATCAATACAAGCACTGGCATTGATTCTATTGATATTTGGATCGACCCCCCCACTCTTGTTTCTAGTTAAGTCTTGTTCATTGGATACACCTGATGTCTTTGTTAAGCAGTAAAGTAGCTTAACCATTTTCTTAATGTGATAAAAATTATTAATTGCTACCTTAAATAAAAACAATAGGACAAGAATACATTTTTAAGCTTGATACTCCAAGCAAAACACATTTAACCATAAAGTAATCGTGGACTATGGTATGTTGAGAAATGTGCAACCTATCCGAGCTGTCACAGAGCGAAGATATTTCCACAGTAATTTTTGTCTGCAGCCACCAAGGGGCAGCATAACACCCCCTACCATCTGCAGAATGGTTTCCTTTAACTTTTTTTTTTTATATTTTCCATGTGTTGTCCAGGAGTAACTTGCCACTTGTCACAATGCGACCACTGTTGTTTAAGCTACCCTGAATATATAACTGTCCAGGTATCAGTAAGTAAGCTATGTACACACTGGTAGACTGTACCAGTGTTGTGTGTATCCTGTATCCAAGTGTCAGAAAACTGTGTAAGCTCTTTATCCTGCTCTTGAGAAACCTGGAAATGCTCAGTGGAGGGAGAGAAACTGGGAAACTGTGGTATGAAGAAGCCATCTGATCATCCGATGTTTGCACAGAGGTGAGTTACTGAGATGTTGAACAATCAAAACACAAGTGCATACAGGATATGGGATATGAATAGCAGCTCTCTTTTATTAATGTAAAGTCTGTATTCAGGATAACAGCAAGGCCAAGATAAGGCTCAAAAAAGTAGATGCTGGTCAGGAACATTTACATGAAACTAGGAATAAAAATGCATTCAGGTAAAATAGTTTTATTTATTTAGGAAATAGATTTTAAACTACACTAACCAACAACAGAATACAAAATCACACCAAATTACCCTACTTTAAGTAGCTAATATTGCTAATTCTATCCATAAGATACTTTAACTTTAGCCACGGACAGGAATGATCTATTGTGTCATTCAGTGGTGCGTTTGGATAACCTCAGTCTCTCACTGAATGTGCTCCTGTGACAGGCCAGCACATCATGTTATGTCATTATATTATATTTAGCTTTATTCAGTGACTAATGGTTTTACTGGGACAGAAAAGAGAAGACTTCCAAATATACTAACTTTGAGAATTCGAAGTATTTATACAGCGCTTTTCACAGACATAAAACTCACAATGACAATTAAAACACGAATATTAGAACCATATTCAAACAGAATAAAAATTAAAATTAAAAAACATAAATAACAAAGGAAAATTAAAAACGGAAGGCCTGATTAAACAGAAAGATTTAGCCTACACTGTAAAGTCTAATTAGTTCCCAGAACTTTAAAAAAAATTACATAAACTCATTTCCTGAAAAAAACTAAGTAAAGCGTACTTAAGAGTAAGTTAGGATAACTTATTTATTGTGAGTACACAGTACTAAAAATCATTTTTCTGAGTGAGCAATACTTAATGTTTATCTACTGACATAAACATTTCTTAATGGGTTAACTTAATCACATTACATTATCATCCTTGAGCTTAAGCAATTTCTAGTGCAACACTTAATCAATATAAACACAGTGTGTAAGTATGATTACAAAATAATAATTATAAACATTTCTTTTGAGGCAATGAAAAATCAGCCCAACTTTTATTTTCAGATGCAATAAAGTATATCAGCCAATATGCTGGATACTGTTCTAGTGAACAGAAGCCTCCCATAAATTTGTATTGCAAGTTACATCATTGATATAATCAATATAAAATGTATTTATTGTTCAGCAACAACTGCAGTCTCAAGGAGGCTCAAACAGCATATCTGTTTTGCATTCAGACCCAGAAGCTTGGTACGTTGTAATATTTTTGAGGATGTTTTAGGCATTACTCCCTGAATGACTGTCATGGATTTGGGTGATCTAAATGTAGGTGCAGCAGAAAGTCTTTAACATTGCCCCAACTTTCTTAATTTGAGAAGCAGTTGATGTGGTTTGGAGATCCAATAACCTTCACCCTGCAGGTGACCATCCTCACTGACTGCACCATCTATGAAGGAGAGCTCATCTCTCCTGCTGCAAGGAAACAACTATATTCTTTAGAACACCAACTTGTATTTGCTCTTCTTAAAACTTTTTATACATTTGCTATAAAACAGACCTCAAGATAGACAATCAAGCTACATTATTACACTGTTACCAAAAACTGTACATGTGATATAAACAATTATGTCATCCACCCATCCATTTTCTTCCACTTATCGGCGGCCGGGTCACAGGGGCAGCAGGGACTCCTCCTGGTGGTACATGCCTGGAACGTCTCACCTGGGAGACGCCTAAAGTTAGAAGCCTGAACCACCTCAACTGGCTCCTTTGGATGAGTAGCAGTTCTAGTCTGAGCCCCTCTTGAATGATTGAACTTCTCACCCTCTCTCTAAGGGAGAGGCCAGCCACCCTTTGGAGTGGCTCTCTGCTCACTTGTGAACAAGACCCTGAGATACCTAAACTCCTCCACCTGGAGCAGCAACGATGCTCAGGTGGAGCATCGTTGCTGCTCCTAAATATCAACATCATTAAAATAAATGACACTGAAGATTACAAATATATTGAAAAACCAATGGAAAAGCTAAATTATTTTATTTTCAACTATAATACAAACCCAGATTTTAAACATTTAACAGGATATTAATCTGGTTTAAGGGTTTCTTACATTTGGCTTTAAATTTCACAACAAAACTTGAATCTGAATACAATTTTTAATCAAATAAATACTACTGTTGTTGGTTTGGAAAAGTGATGTAAAGGTGAGCTTAGCTACTACTAGCTTACTACATTTAACTACATTTAACCAACCAAAGTTTCTCTGTAATTAGATTTTAAATAATAGTGGTCATAGTAAGGTTACACTGACAATCATCTCTTTCCCATATACAATTAGTCCAAAATGCTGCAGCCAGATTACTGACTGGAACGAAAAAGAGAGCTCTGTGTTAGGAGCCATATTTGTGTGTAAAGCCTTTAAAAAGTCTTGCAACTGTATATGTAGTATGCTGTGGCCATATATTCCCTCAAGACCATTAAGGTCTGCTTCTCAGTCACTTCTGATCATCCTGTGGTCATAGCTTATTTCAAAACTCTGGAATGACATCAGTTCTCTGTCAAGCTATATGAGAAACTGATGTCTGGAACTGTGATTGGAGGATTGGTTGCTTTCAGGTTATTTCATTTAAACATTGTGAAAGTGTGTAGCATAAACCCATTTATACTATTTTGTTTTACTGTAAAGCACTTTAGTTTTAAATTTGCTTTAGAAAAATAAATATACCTACTTACTTTTAAACTGCTGTAATATCTCAAATATTGGGAAAATTGTAGGCAACCAAATCTTATTTATTCTTTTATTTTATTTTTATTTTATTTAGTTATTTATTTATTTACTTTTGTCTCTCCATGATAAAAAGAAAATTCTTACTTTGGAATCAAAGCTTAAATCTAAATGAAACAGGAAGGGATGGGCAGTGCTGTTTTGTAAAGGAACCGTTGCTTTAGTAGCTCAGGTGATGTAAGTGGGTCACAAGAGTCTTGCCTCCACTCGCTGGTCTTTCTCGCGCCAGTCCTTTTTAGATCTCGCGCGCGGTTTCGGTGTGTTTTCGCACGCTCTACTGTCGACCAATCAGAGGGCAGCTTTCCTAAGCGGCGTCCCGTTGCCATGCAGTTGTCCTGATGTCCGCTGTGTCCTGTCCGGGAGTGAGGGTGAGTTCTGCAGCAGATTTTTCACACTTTATTTTATTAAACACTCGCTTTCAGTGATGAAGTTTCAAACATAGCGTGTTGTTTCGTGTCGGGCTGCTCTAACGTTGCTTTACGTCATTGTATCATCATAAAATCATACCTGTGCTGGACAAGGTTTGGCTTCAGTAGTGGGTCACCGGCAACATTAAGGCTAAAGCTTTGTACATACACACATACATAGCTGCAGTCAGGTTAGTGAGGAAATATGAGTGAATAGTAGTTTTGTGTAACTGTTGGGAGGTCAGCAGACAGCTACAGTTGCGGTAGTAACCCGACAAGAGACAGACACGCCTGCTGTCCTATGTGTCCAATCCCACAGCAGGAGAATTAGCATACCACCAATGGAGAGAGCCGGGCTTTCTCTCGGACTCTTATAATGTGAAGTTGCCAGATTTATCTCTCAGTTGCAGCACAGTGGAGTAAAGATAAAAAAAAGTGTGTCAAGTCGAGAAGACACTAGGATACCTCACCAGCACTGTACTGTTTGCGCTAAAGGTGGATTTGGATTTTATGTACAACATGACATTTGAGGAACTAAATGCGGATTATTCTCAGGAAAGGTAAATAATTTGGATTATTTGTATTTTAAAGGTTGATGTGGTTTATGTGCAGCTAATCGCATGCATTAATTAGATAAGTGCACGATAAAGATAAATCCAGGTTTGTGGGGGGGTTTGCCTGTAGCTGCTGTGTGGACGGTGTTTCTCAGCGAGCTGTCGGTGCTACAGTCCGGTGTCTTTTCAGTTAACCGCTCCGGTCGCGAGCCCCGGTCTCCACTTAGCTAACGTAGCTGCTGCTGTGTGCTTTTAGGTGACCGAAAAACACCAGATTTCTCACTGGAGAGCTAATTAAAGCTAGTCAAAGGGACTCAAACCGCAAAACTGACAAGAGTTAGCTTGTTTTTTGTTTTTTTTTAGTGGTTAAACAAACCTTGCACGGCTGTCAGTTGTGCTCGAAGTCAGGGAATACCGGCTGGTTAGCTAGGAGTCCGATTAGCTAACGCTACCCAGACAGAGTACGGTGGGGGTTTTCCTTGGGTTTATGTGTGTGTGTTAAAACTGCTGTTGCAACGTTTGTTAAAGTGAAACTGTGTGTTGCAGAATGGACACGGTGGCCAAAGCTTTGGAGGAAGTCCTCACCTCTGCGCTGCCACAGGGAGGCATTACAGTCGGCGTCTACGAGGCTGCCAAGTCGCTCAATGTGTAAGTGCAACGTATCTGTCCTGAAGTTTGCAACAAGTTGCCCCTGTGTGAAAGCAGCCCATGCAGCATGTACATGCATGACCTCATAGACTAACAGCGCCTCTCTCTCTTTCCCGCAGAGACCCTGATAATGTGGTTCTGTGCGTCCTGGCTGCAGATGAAGAGGACGTTAAAGACGTGGCCCTGCAGATCCACTTTACTCTCATTCAGGCTTTTTGCTGCGAGAATGACATCAACATCCTGAAAGTCAACAACACCAGGCGCCTGGCACAAATATTGGGTGGTGGGGGAGGTGGAAAACAGAGCGGGGGCGAACCTTTGGACCTCCACTGTGTCCTTGTCACTGTAAGTGTCTCTTCCTCTATCTATGTGGTTTTATAGCTAAAACCATAAGAATTTTGTGCACATGCCTGAAACTCTTACTCACATGGGAAACATGTCAGTACTTGTTCTTGTGAATTTAGTAAACATGAATATGACTCCTCCCTCATGACTTCTGAGGAATCACGGTGGAGGAAAATACCTTGAATCTACCAGCACATACAGGAACTATCTGTACTTTGAAGTAAACAAATGAACAGGCATTTACATACTTTTGTTTATATGCATTTTTAGAGCCCACATTCTACATCATGGAAGGACCCAGCTCTGAGCAAACTGAGCAGATTCTGCAGAGAGAGCCGCTGCATGGACCAGTGGGTACCCATCATCAACTTGCCTGAACGATGAACTTTGACCAGCGACAAAAATGTGTCCAGAGACGAATTTTATCTGCACACAAAGAGAGGCGTGAACCCCGATGGACACAGATTACCATCCAAAGATCAAATTCCAAAGCACTGCTGATTTGGGGGGGAAGAAAATTCCTGGAAGAAAAGAGGGGGAAAAAAACCTTGCTGTCTGTATGAGATGATGTATTTAAAGGATGAGGAGGGGAAAAAAAGCAGGGGTTGGATTTTCACAGGACTGTTTGGAGTTGCATCTGTCAGCCTTGGCAATCGAGATGAGACGGCGAGGTTCTTGTATCATCACACGGTGGAAATGGCATTGTTTTGTTTTGTTTTTTCTTCTTTTCTTTCTTTAAATGTGACACTGGCTGGACACAGTACAGACGGATACTATCATGTGTTTGTTTGGTAAAGGACTCTGTGACGGAGAAGTCAGAAAAGTGTGGGGAAACCAGAACGTGGAGCTGTTGAGTGGACCAAGGCCTCGGCCTCTCTCTGCAGAAACAAAGCACTCGTTGAAACACTGGACCTACTGCAGTTTCACTTGTTTGATTAAAAACTGTTAATGTTCACTTTGCTGTTGTGATAATTTATATTTAAGAAAGAGAGAAAAAAGGGAAGGGCTACACATCCAGTGAAGACATTCTGTGTATCTAGTGTTTCTAATACCAGCTGGCTTCTTGCCACAAGTGAAATAGTTCTTTTGTTACAATTTAAATTATTTCTAATTATATTTAAGTGTATTTATGTTTCTTTTTTTCCTTTTTTTTTTTTTTTTTTTTTATATATATATATAAAAAAATATTTGTAATATCTGAATACGAGACACTTATCTGTATTGGTGTCAATAAAAGTATTTTGTTTTTGGAACAAGAACTGCGTTTGTTGATCTCTCCTTTGCATTTCTGGAAATTTTAGCAAAGCTGAGCTGAAATGGGACCTTTAGCAAGTGGATCACATGTGGATCACAGGGGTCATGTTGGCCTCAGTGCCATCTCTGAGCTGAAGAGAACAATAATCCTCGCAGCTCTCTCTGCTCCAGCTTCTGCCTCGGTCAGCAGGACCTTGCTCATTCATCCAAACAGGTTCCCGTTTCACCAATACTCTGATTTGTTGTTGGCAGTTTGCATTTTCACTAGCTGACTTCCTCAGGAGGGGGGGGGACATGTACCACACCATTTAAAAAAAAAAAAAAAAAAAAAAAAAAATTTAAATAAAATATTGAGAACTAGTGCAGGTCTCTTGAGGGTTTGCTCAGAATACGCTGGCTTCTCCCCTCAGGACCAATAATGTGCAGAGAGTCCTTACTGGAAACAGGAGTGGAAAAAAACTTTGAGCGTATTCTAAACAAGGTTTTGGCACGCAACCTCGTGCAAGATGATCTGGAGCGCTCCCGCCACCCCCTCACCCTTTCCCTTCCCAGCTATGTCACATGCAGGTGATCTCTCTGGAGTTGAGTTTCGATGATGTCACAGGGCTGGAGTCAGGCGGGCAATCCCCTTCTAAAAGTGCACAGTCATAATCACGAGAAGGGCAGAAGCCTGTCCTTGAGTTGCACAATCCAGTTCAGCCTCTGTGTGAATTATTTACTGCTGCTCAACTTGACTGACTTGCTTCTCTGTAGTCAGAATGAATTTACTAATTCTTTGCCAGTTTGGTGGGTTTTGTGCTCTACTTAAATCTCACAGTTTGAGCTGCATATAGCAGAGGACTGGACTTCAAAACAAAACCCAGTGCCTCAGTAATGCTTCAGCTGGTCTCTGTTTTTACTACATCACCCAGAAGCCTCCACTGCACTCAGAAATGCAAAGTGCACTTAAAGCCACTCCTAAGTGCTACCTAGATCAGAATGTTCCCCTGCCCTAGAAAATTTCCCACAGGCCCTGTGGTTTTACAGTTTTAGCTGGCACCGTGTGAAAGGTCGCCCGGCTTGTGACTGCAGGAAGTGACGCTGACTGATGTAACGTGGCATCTCTGTGATGTAAAGAAAGGTTATTTTAAGATGTGAGCAGCGGAGGGCTGATGTAAGCCCTGTAATACCACTTTTGACTTCCTTTGAAGTTTATGCTGGATGTTTTTCCCTTTTCGTGATCGTCACCTGGTGGTCGTGTGCTACTGCAGGGAAAAGTTCACTGTTGTTTAAACACAGAGCAAAGTTCAGTTAGCTGCTGAGTCACTCTGAACATCGAATATTTGGCTTGTGCTGATGTAACCTAATATCCTGAGGCAGTAATATCATGAATTGAGATTTGAACGCACTGTGCGCTGTCAAGATCAATTATAATTTTAATAGGTGCATCTAGCCAAAAATCAGTGCTGTTTAACCCAGACTCAGAGAGGTGTTGGTTCTTCTTTATGGCTATTTAAGGCTTTTTGATTAGGCTGCGTTATACTGAGATGCTATCCTAATGGCAAACAAATTAATATCAACAAGAGGACACACCTGTCACAACAATACATATCAGCTGCACAACCGTATGAATTTGACCCGTGACACATTTATCAGCACTGTTTAAACATTGCAGGGATGTTGCACAAGACTTGATTTACTCCAGCCAGTAAAGTGCTGTCCTGCTCTAAGGATTTTGCATCACAGGGGACGACTATCTCCTCGAGATGAAGTGTCAGAATATAGACGGGATGGACGATTACACCCTAAGTATTTAGGAGTTGTTTCACTAACTGTGTGGGCTCGTGGAGCTTTTAAGCTGGTGGGTGCATGACAGCCAGAGCAACAAGTGAATCGGAAAAATTAGGCCACATCTATGGAAATGGTAAATATTGATAAGGTACATTTCACCAGTCGCACCTGTCAAATTTCATGCTAGTTTGGCGTTTCGCTTAGGTTTCATGAGCTCAGCTATAAGCAGTGGTGGAAACTTACATGACAGTCCCAGTTACATCGGCATGACCAGTTTAAACATGGTTTTCAAAATAAAAGCCACAGAGAGTTCTAGGAATGTAACAGATGCTTTGAAGTCTGATTTATTTAAAAAAATAAAAGCCTTCTATTTCAGTTTTCCAATGTTTTGTTATATAACTTTAAATGCCATCTCAATCCATCTTTTTTAGTGAAAAAGTTGTGCAGCTTTTATAGTAGCAACAACCCCACCGTAATATTTCCAGAAATTGCATACTCTAAATCACTAAAACTAATAGATCACATCAGGAGTTTCAGCATCATCATTTTTATTGTCACATGGGGCCCTCATGAAAGTTCCTGCAGAGTTTTACACAGCTTTGGTGTCAGTATGCTGAATCATACTGACTGAGAATGCCTATTAGTTTATAAGGGCATGCTGGGCCTTTAATCATGTTTGTATATTCTAATGTTATCATTGTGAAACTGAAGCTGTTATATAAATGAAGCCAATTAGAAGTTTCTGAAATGTTCCAAAGTAGGAGTGTTGATAACACAAATAATAAAGTCACTGACATACAGGCAGCACTAGCGTGAAAGTACTCTATTATTTGCAGCACTGTTTATGGGTGAGTTGTGCATTACATATTGTAACTTAAACAGGAAAAGTACAGATTAGCTGGCAATGGAGAGATAAACATGCAGCTGGGACTACCAGAGGAACTGAGGTGCAACTGCACTCCACACCCTCCATCATCCAGCCTCACCCACACATCAGCACATTCCTACACACTGACACTGTAACTGCCAGGACAGATTTTCACAGTGGGGCACATGGTCAGTGAGCTACCCTGCCAGCCGCTACCCCCCACTCCCAACTCTCACATTGCTGCACAATGACAAACTGGGATTACTGCAGTGGCCTTCAGGGGCATTCATGTCTACAGATGTCTGTAAAACATCTTTAATGGATGCTTTTACATGCCACAAGTTTTTAATCTTATCATAGCTTTGTCAACTTGAAATGGGCCTGTTTTTATTTGTCATATGTGTAATGTTACAATGGCAGATGCTAACTGTAATTAAGGTCAGGCTTCAGAGTCCAACGGTCATCTCAAGCACACAACCCTGGCTGTAAGTACATAAGCCTCTGACACTTTGTTTGTTTATGAGGGCCAGCCAATCAGAGGAAAGCCCACAATTTTTTTTTTTGTTTGTAAAAAAAAAAAAAAAAAAAGCACTATTTTCAGCTGCAAATCTGCAAAGGTACTTTAGTAGAGTCGGTTAATAAAAACATGGAGTTAGAAATGAGAACAGGTCCCCTCTAAAGTTTCCATTACAAGTCTCTATTTTTAATAGTCTGTACAATACTAACAACGCTCATGTTTCCTGCAGTGACATTTGATCTCTGAGGGACGAGCACCGTGAGAAAACAAGAGGAGAGTTTCGCCTGTGTAGCTTTTGAACAATAATAGGTGACATTGTTTTGTTTTGTTTTGTTTTTTCCATCACTACGTGGCTGTATGTGTGAGAACTGTCACATCCAGCCCTGTATTTCTGTAGTTTTTACAATAGCTGACAATATGCCATTCCTGTATGATCTTCCCATTGTGTGGAGCAGAAAACGTAAAAAGCTCTGTACCCACCAGCTGCCATGAAACAAGGTCAGAGAGACCCAAGAGGCCACCAGCAGAGAAGAAAAACAGACTCTCAGGCTAAGCAGGCTGTGCCCCAAAATAGTTACTATCCAAGAGTGGTGGAAATCAGAGTGTTGCACTTTCTATATTTAGCTTTGCACACGGTTTTTAAACTGCCCTGGTGAGAGGCCCGAGGTCTCTTCTCTCCCAAGTAAGAAATACATACATGTCTAATGAGAGGAAGTAGCCCCAGATAACACTATGGACATGAGAGGCCAGCATCGGGTTTCTATTCTGCATAAATCTCAGCATGGATAGTAGCAAGGCTATGCAGCACGGCACGTTTTTATTGAGATATTAGTACAGTATTGGACTGTAGGAATGCTTCACTTTATTAATTTCAGTTAAGTCTTCATACAAATGTTGGAATATTAATAAAGACAGTTATCAAAATGCAGATTTTGACAATTAAATTAATCTATAAATGGTACAATAAGGCTGTTACAGAGTCACTGTGAATGGACAGAAATTAGGACATGGCAGTGGTCATCTGAATTTTTTCCTTAGGAGGCATACAGGACTCGTTTATTGCAAGTAAGAAGAACTGACAGCTTAGACAAAAATCATAAAAAATAACAATACCATTGATAGTAACACTAGATCTTGCTGATTTGAAGACCTGAAAGTACCCTTTGGAGAAGACAACAATACCAAAACTGCTGAAAAGCGGAGCACCTGGTAAGTGAAACACAATTTTAACAAGTTCTGCTCGTGACATGTAGACAAAACCCGATGGCACAATATTGTTACAAATCACTTTCATCCCACAGATAAAAATTGATAGAAACATCTTTAAAGAAAGTACTCCCAAGTTAGAATGTTCTTCATCATACAAGGCAAACATAAGTAAGGCTTTAGAGTGAAGAAGATTTGAATTAATACTATCTATTCTGTCTTTTTTTTTTTCTTATTGTAAAATTCACCATAGCAGATATTTTTCTCCCAGCAAATCACAACATACAGCACATGCCAGACCGACACCCTCCATCCCCACAAACACAAAAGTGGAAAACTAGAGCAGTTTTAAGAGAGTGGTTTAAAAAAAATAAAAAGTAAAAATAAATCAATGCACACACATTATGCCCACCTGGTGCCAAAACACTTAAAGATAATGATGTGCACGTTCACTTGACTAAGACACTTGTGATGAGCGAGCAGGCGGGGCTGACACTGAGTAAAGATCGCTAGCACGTTTTGTCGTGAGCATCCTAAAAATAACGTACCGCAGAAAGTTTTTACAAAGGACGGCTAAAACAGTCAAATTCAGACACCATTAAAAATATTTCTAATATGCAGTGTCATTGGTTTTCTTGGTCCCGGCTTTTCATTACACAGTGTTGCTTCATGTAAATCTGAATCTGAGCACTGATTATCTTTGACCAAAGGTGTTCATATGGAATGAATATCAACATGACGGTTCATTAAATCAGCTAAAGGAAACACTATACAAGGTAATTATACTGCAAGGAGATTTTACACTATCAGATTACAGCTGTAGTACCAGAGAGGAACAGACTGAACTGAGCTGGATGCAGATTACGCAGAAGCAGCTGGGGGCTGCTGCAGCTGGGATGGGTTGTAAAATACTTTGCGTTACTGGAATTTAACACTAAGTGTTACTGCTCCAATCCAAAATACATCACGGTAACATCTGAGCAGAACCCGCCCCTGAATTTAGTAATCCAAACCGTACAATACCGGTGGCACCTCTTTCTGAAGCTCTCACTGTTCTCCTTGGATGACACACTTTAAAGGGCAGGAGGGACACTTTGGCTGCATGAACCCATTTAAGGCAAACCAGGGAGATGAGTAACAGTCGCTGCCCACCGGAGATGACGTTGTGCACATATCAGGAAAGACCAAAATCCATCACTGAGGATTGCAAGTGCTGTTGGGACATTTCGACAAGGATATCTGCTTTGATATTACGTACTTGGAAGCAACGTTTTGTTAGTGGTTAGAGCTCAAACTGAAGAATGGGTCAATATTTTCAGTGAATAATACAGGGCTGCTGGAACAGGCACACAACACATGGTTTCTGAACACATGGTAATGATTCGATCCCAGTCCACTCCTCCAATTTCTCCCAACACAAAGAAATACAGGAACATTAATAAGCCAAAACAAACAAACAAACAAACACACAAAAGAAAAAAAAAAAAACAGATAAAGGCTAGGTGACATCCACTACAATATAGTGCAGGGTTTTTTTTCCTTGAAGGGGTTGTCTGAAGCAGGGATGCCCGTAAGGAGAGGGTCATTTCTGGCGTGTTCGGTGCAGTAGTTCATAAGGTCTGCAGAGGCCTTGGATACCTGTGGAAACAATAAAAAATAAGTAAATAAAAAAAACATCACATACGAATGGAGAGAGCTTTTAATGGATGTCTTTGTTGCAATGCGCAAGCACACAAAGTCAATCCATTTGTAAACACAACACATATTTATGTACTGCTCAACAATTATATGTTCAAAAGCTTTGGATCTTTAGACTGGTTTTAGAGTACGGCATCACATCTATTTGAGATGAACATGTGAAATAAGGATATCCTTAAAAACTCCAAGCACCACTGTATCTAAACATGTGACCATCGTGTCTGTCTCTGCCCGGTTTGATGGAGTAAAGACTCTGAAAAAGGAATACAAATCACTAAACAAATTGTAATTTGTATTCCACAAAGTGGCTCAAATTCACGAGTTATCATCCAATGCTATTGCTTGTGTAGAAGCAACAACTTTTAAGAGAAGCAGTTGTGTGATTGGCTGGTTAATCCCATGTACACACCTCACATTTGGCCAAAAACAACAATTTTTCCCCACACTCCATTCATGTTATTCTGCAGAACATAAACATGTTTTTAAATGTGTATTTTATTTGTTAAGGTATCTCGTAACATTGAACATGAGCAGTTCACTACACTTTGAGCCATTAATTCTATTTTATTTTATTTATATAGTGACAAATCATATGTAAAGAGAACATTACACCCCCCAGAGCAAGCACCCCTGGACCATATGTTGTTGGTGGAACAGATACATAACATAGAACAGGAGAGGTGGCTTGAATGAGGCACTGTACCTTTATCCTCTCAATGCTCGCCTCTATTCTCAGCTGGTTCACCGTCCGTCGGGCATGGGCGATGTTATTGGAAGGGTGAAGCTTTGAAGACATCCTGGGCGATGCAACACTGCAAGGAAGAATGGAAGATGACTGGATGAGGAGGAAGAAACAGATAAAGAATGCAAATATGTTTTTGGTAAGAATGCACTGATGTAAGAGGCCAATAAAATCTAGTTTTGTTTTCAGTTCCTGCACTTCTATCAAAATGATGATTCCAATTATTGGCACTGAATGTGTCTCAGGTGTTCATCACAAGCTATTAAATGATTTGACCTTATGTAATGCATGTAATGTGTTGCATACCAACAGCTCTATAGCACACAGACAGGCCAAACATCCACATTTCCTTTGAAATATGCAAATTTTGTTTTGCCAGTGCATACTTGCAGCAAAAGTATGTGAGCTGCACACACTCTGCTACCTAAGACAGTTAATGAAGATCAGAATATGCATGATGTGTGTGTTTGCACCAAAGGCCACAAAGAGTTCAGAGTTTTTCTGATAATCATTAACACACAGAGCGAACAAGCCCGGACATAATTCACAATCCAGCTCCGATGTCGCTCTTGTGCTCTCTTGCTTCCTTTTATTGCCACGTGTCTGTGTTTCCCATAAAAACAGACTTATTTCCTGTAACATCTTTGCATAACACACAAATGCCTTCTTGTGACACACCTTGCTTTGACCAAAACCTTTCTCAGCAGAGAACAGGAAGCCTAAAGTACAGCTTCTCAGAAGTTTGTGTCGAAAGTTTGTGCAAACTGTGACGTTTAATTTAAATTAACAAACAGTGTGCGTGAAATATATAAATCAATCAACCTGTATGCAGTTACAAAAAGGCAATGCTTTTTCATTCAGGCCTTTTAAAAGTTGCCTTAGAGCGTATTTTTGGTTTTTATACTCTAGTTTTAGCTAAATACCTACAGGCCTCTATTTTCTGCTTTGCAGAGATACCCTGGCGTTAAAGCAAAATCTTTACTGATTTAGAAACATGCAAACAGAAAAATACAAACAAGTATATTATTATTACTATTACTACTGTGTTTATGTTTTGGTGCACAAATGCTCCAATTACTGCATCCGCTCTGAATGGGCACAGGATTGTGTAACGAGGCCTCGGTCACAGTAACTGTAAATGATACAGGAAGGTGCTGTAAACGAGACACACATGAACTTGCAACAGCCACAGACAGTCCTAAAGCCAGTTTTAGTCCAATGCAAACATATTGCAGAAAATGTTTATTTTATTAGACCCTGTCTGCAGGATGTAGTCAGTCCAGACAGCGTCTGATGCTGTAGCCAAATCACACTGCTTTTCATTTCAAGAACAAAGAGCGAGGGAGGAATAAAGACAAAAAACGGAAACATGAAGGGACGGAAGAGTTCTCCTGGGAAGTGCCTGATTGGAGTTTTATTTCCATCCAATGACAAGTAAAGACTTCAAAAGAGTGAGTTTGAGAGATGACTCAAAGTGCTGAAATGTTATTGATATCTTGTGAGACATCAAAGAGTCTTGCGTCACAATCTGAGAGGGTAGAGACATCCTCATCTTCCTCATAAAGGCGAGCCACCAAAAGGTGAAGAGGACAAAAAAATCCTTTTATCTAAACATTTTGAGTCCAAGTCTTTGTTTTTTTTCTTCTTTTCAATGTGTGGAGGAATTTTGTGCAAAGGACATGCCCAGGCTTAGATTTTTTTCTTTTATTATTATACTGAAAGAAGCAAAGATTCCAGACTGCACTTTTACTTCACCTGCTCCAGATGGGCTAGCATTTTCCTGCTTCCAGATAAAATATTCTGGTATCTTGGCACTATCAAGCAAAACCGACTGCATAGTGCAATATGCAAACACGGCCCAACAACTGCTGATCAAGTACTACAAAGAAATACTGCGATAGAATGAGAAATGCAAACAAGCTTCACACGGCAGGTCTGATGTAAAAAAAACAAAACAAAACTTGGGCTGGTCCTTTCTCTCAAAAACCTCTTCCTGCAGAGAGGCTAATCATCCATGTCTTGAGTTAAAGACTGCTATTTCAGGTTCAGCAGCAATTACACATTCTGCAAAAGAGAATAAAAGGGCTCTTAATCACAGATCAGAGGTGCAAGTAAAACCAAAGCAGATTTAAAAAGGTACCACATTTTATTTTGCTGTTAGCGTAATTCAGACAAATTAATTTAAAGGGTTTAAAGGGAGATTTATTCTGAAATTTTACCAAGTTTTTCTCCTTTCTGTATAAATGATGCTGTGCTATGTTAAGTGATCGTAACTTCTCACTTTTCTATGTGCACACTGTGTCTTAAATAAGAAAACTTCCATCATTCTGCTCACAAGTATGCAGTCATTCAGGTGTGTTTTAAAGATATTTCCAGGATTGGACGTCCTAGCTAATTCACCCCAAGATCAGAAGAACTGCAAACAACCCAAGAGCTAAATCTCAAATACAAAGTCTATGTCTGAACACACCACAAGCCTTCTAAATGATGCCCTTTCGATGTACAGAGTGTTGATCCTTGGCCATAATGTTTGGCCATAATGCATGCTGTGTTTGATGAAAACCATCAGGACAAACAACTCCTCCCAGCTGTCAAGCACGGTGGTGGAGGCATAATGATTTGTGCTTGTTTTGCAGCCACAGATCCTGGGCACCTTGAGGTCGACCATGAACTCCTCTGTCCATCAAAGTATTTTACAGAAAAATATGCATAACGACACAAAAGGATATCTGTGTAGCTTCTCAGTCATCCAGGTCATGGTAATCTAAGGAGCTTGGAAAGAAAAGAACAGTTCCTTAGAGCTTCTTCAGAACTGAAGAAGCTTCTCAGATGAAAGGTGAAATGTCTTCAAGAAACTTAAAGATGTCCAGTTGTTTTTCTTTTCAAGCTTCAAGATTACACAAAAGGATACAAAAAGAATTTTTCTGTAATGTTATATCTGTCTCACAGAAAAGATAGCACCCAGATTCGTTGGCCTAATGAAAGATGTCGACTATAAAAATTTGTTGATGCAGAATTTTATTGTCGATGCATCATATCACGTAAATCTGTTTATGTAACTGCAATACACTGCAGGAAACTATGTGGGCAACTATGCGCCTATATTGTCTGCCAAGGCAGACAATATAATTCTGTTTTGTTCTGTTTCACTAGTACTAAGCACAGGCGTTGAGTTCGTCTTTTAATGAGGCTCATGCACCTCTCAAATGGCTGAAGTCATGACAGAGAGCGACTTTTCCATTGTTCTCAGCTGCTGGGAACATCATCTCAAAAATAAGCGAAAGCCCCACTGCAGAGCTTGTCCACTGCAACTGTGAATCCATGATGAATTCATCTGTTAACGTTGGTAACTTGTTATTTTGGAGTGGAAACTAAATCTTTTGGATTTAATGTGAAAATTTATTTGAACTTATGGACAGAAGCCATTTTAGTTTCCTATTTTTAGTTGTTTTTTTTTGTTTGTTTGTTTAAATACTACTAGCACTTTAATTTGTGTTACTTAATACACTGATTATTTTAAAATTAATTTCCTGAGTCGTTATCTTAATTTGCTGGTGATTCACAGGTGGAAGGAATAAGGTGGGGAAAGGTACCTGGAGCCTGGAAGAAGAGATCTGCTCACAGGAAGTGGAGATAAGAGTTGTTGAAATAATCGTTGCATAATCAAATAATCAAAGAAAAACTTGCCGATTAGTCGACTACCAAAGTAATCTTTGCTTGCAGGTCTAATACCAACCCATTATTTAAATATTAGTTGCTGTCAGTAACCCTCAAGTGTAATAAGTATTTAGACTGAGACACTTTTAAAGCTTTGGCTCTCCACATCTGAAGCCTGGCATGTGAAGGGAACTAAAGAGACCTCCACGAATGTTATTTAAGATGAAATTAAGACAGAATTGAAAGTTTACTACTTTGTGTAGATTATTTTAATCAGCATGTGTGGTAGAAGAAAGAGGCAGGACTCCCATTGGGACTCAGAAGTGATTTCTGTAGGTAAAATGAGTCAAACAGTGCAGCCCCTGTGATGTGATGCCAGCTACCACCAGCAGCAGCCGGGCTGAAACTCTATGGGAGAGCACTGTGAGCATGAGTGTGTGGCATTAACCACCACCATGTACATACAGAAGCTGGGCAAAAAAAATTTACCTTCAAGGATCAGAAAAAGACCACCTCTTTTACAGCACAACACACATGCATACAAGCAGGCAGGACCACCTACTGCACAGAGCAGCATGGGCCCGCCACTCTGCTGTATCTTACACACACAAACCTACCCGCACACATGCCATTCATTAGCACGGTGTTCAAAGTACCAAGAACAGGGAACCATTATGAGTCAATGCTATTAACAGCAACACTCAGAGATGAAAAACTGTGTGTCTCACACTATTACTACACTGCAGCTTAAACCCAAAAAACCCTCTTAAAATCGGCTGACGAATACAAATAACATACATTAAAGGCTAAAAGAAGAGTCAGTCTGTGTGGTCTCTTCAGTGAGTGAGTATCTCGGGCTTTTTAGATTGGAGCAGCTTTTGTAATAAAGTAACACTGCTTTAGGGCTTAAGTATTGACAGCTGTACTTCACACTTTAACTGACATAAGGTGATGAGAGGCAGGCAAGGATCAGCCTTTTACGCATGGAAAGCTCTACATCTAGTTGACCCAAAAATGACAGATTGGTAATTGCAGACTGCGTTCTTCTGCAGATACACCAACTGGTACAGTCTTCGGTAAATGATCAGTAGGACCTTTTCAGAATGGGTGTTATTATTTGGGTTGTGGAGGAGCTGGAGGAAAAAATGTCACAGTAACCTAAATGCTCCAAAAGCTTGGATTATCTCACTCCTGCGCGCATGCAAATTTGATGCAAAAAACGAGTGCTCACAAAAAGAAACTCTAAATAAAATTCAGACATAAAAATACAGAGCTAAGCAAACCCATGCAGGCCAGGCCATCTGAGCATGGAGTTTATAGCATAGCGGTGAGAATATAGTAAAAGACTTGGAGGCAACTATGTCTTTGATGATTGAGAATGGATGTTTGTAGTGAAGGCTTTTGAGGTCCTTTTAAAGTCAGAATCCTTTAAATTTTTATCAAAGCAAGCTCAGCTTTCTGACGCCACTCCTGCAGCCACAGTGATCCATTCACTTTACATTGAGCAGTTGCAGTTACTGAATGTAGTTGTTTTACCAAGGGCAGATTCGACCTTCACAATACCTCCTGTATTTTTAGTCTCTGCTGATGCTAATACAACATTTCATTCTGACACAGGGAAACACATTTCATAAATTATTTTTTTTCCTGCAAGTACAGAACATGAAGGACATTACTGAACTGTCAGATGAAGAGCTGCAACCTAATCTCAAGTAAGGAAACAAACTGTACCGTGTCTTGCTGCCGTGTGGGAGCTACTTGTTTGTTAAATCAGATTGATCCTGCAATTACTTCTTCACTCATGCAACAATTTTTACTAAAGAAAAAAGAAAAGCATAGACCATGCGCTCTGATGTCGTGTTTCTGACAAATTGGCTGCACGACGAGTGCTTTCTGCAGTATTAAACTACATCTGCTGACATTATGCATGTGCAAGCTGCACATACATGATTATGCACAAGAGCCTCTTTTTTTATCTGCAAAAATATAAATCACATTTGATATGTGATTATTTTAAAAATACTTGAAAATCTACTGTCCAGACTGTAAGTGTTAGCGCTTTGGGGTCCTTAGGGACTAGTAAAGCGCTATATAAATACAGGCCATTTACCATTTTCCAAATAAAGCAGTGAATTGTGAAAATGCAACATACAGACAGATGTCTGCAGCTTTGAAAAGAGTTTAAAGGACTCCAGCCACACGTCATTATACTAGCTGTTCCCCTTTCCATACAAACACACACACACACACGCGCGCACTTAATCGTGGTATCTTTCTCAACTACAACCTTCCCCCTGCCAGTAGGAGTTTCCTAGTCTGCAGGCAAAGCTAAAAGTAGATCTCTCATACTTTGTGCTGCAACTCAGCACTTTTCCAGCTGAGTGAAAAACCGTCTCCTGCTGTACCTAAAACATGTCCCTCAGAACTACTCTGCAGCCTGCTTTACTATAAACACTTCCCTGTTCTCATAAGGTAACAGTGCTTATCAACCTTACTAATACTCAGTCATCAGTCCTGATGCTGAGTAAAGCGTGATTGTGTTTATAAACTAGAAGGGAGACTCTGGCTGCAGAGTTTCTCAGTCTGTGAAAAAGAAGGGGTGAGGCACAACACAGACGTGGTGAGCTTATACTTGTTTTATACTGTGAGAACCACAAGCCTGACATCACTACTTTCCCACCAGAAAAAAGAAAGAGGTACTTATTAGGCTCTGGTTTGTCTGTCAGCTGCTGTTTGGCAGTTAAAACAGCAATGATTTTGTCTGCCAAAGAGACATTAGAGACTTGGGACCTTTAACACAATTTATGCAAATTAACTGCACAACAAACTTCTTCTTCAGAAATGCTCATTAGCATTACTGTGTTACTGTAACATTTTGCAGGCCCTGACAACACACAATTTTGCCATTCTTGATAAGACTTATCATACGCAACAGCTGGTACACGAGCACCAGGGCATCTGCCATCCTCATTTATGAGCTTTGTTGAAACAACACATTGAGTCAGCAAGTCGCTTTGCAGAAATGTTCATTAATAATTTAGCATCGCAGGCTTAGGGTTAGGTAACTTTTTAGCCGCATGCTAATGTAAAACATTTTATTTAAAAAAAGAAAAAGCTTCCTTTGTCATTGAGTTTCATACATTCAATTGTGCCCAACATATTCATTTTTTATAAGCTCTCCATTTGTGTATGCCAAATGGTTGAAAACTACACTTCCTATAATGCCATATTCAGTTTGCCTCTCAAAGACACCCATGTTAAAATGCCCAACTCTACAGCAGAATTAAACATGTTTACAGTTTGGTATTAAGAAAGGTTTCTTTTCTTTCCCTCCTTTATTACAACTGCATGAGACTGAATTTACCTATAATTCACCTGTTGAAATTATATAAAAGCATAAACGTATTATGGGTTGCATTAATAGAGACTTTGCATGACAAGGAGTTGATGTATAGGCCATAAGGTATCAGCTACGGGTTGTTTCATCTTAAGCTTCAGTCACAGGACCAAAGACTGATCAGTGATCATCTGGAATCCACTGGTCAACCAACAATCTGCAGTGATTGCTAGCCAATCAGCGGGGAACTACATACTTTTTTCCTTAGCAGCTAGAGGTTGCTAGGGGGCCACCACCACTTTCTACGTCTGTGCGATTGAGGCCTAATTTGATTCACTGTAATGAACCCTTCAAGCATCTTTGCCCTTGGGTTTCTTAGAGTATTGGTAATTCTTGGACTAATAAAATGCAGGTAATCAGATTAAAGACCAGTAAGTCTTTGTTTCAGACTTGATGGGTGAAATATTTACATTTTTCTTAGTTTAGAAAAATCTTAGTTCAGCATAATAGCCGTCTTCCATTATACTAAAATTATCAAAGAGAAACTCAAACCAATTGATGACATCACATTGGTTATATCCATCTTTTATACACAGTATGCAATGGATCGATAAAAAGAGAAGGATGTTAATCTAAACCTAAGCTTAACTCTAAATGCTGGTGATGCTGGTGACTTGATCGATGTTAAGAAATTAAGCATTTAAAGCACTTTGGATGTAGAAGGTCTGAACAAAAAAATAATTGATAAAAAAATTGAAGATATGCCCAAATTGCTAAATTTGGGAGGGTGGCTGCTGCTTAGTCACTAGTGATAAATGTATATAAGGGTTCCAGGTTTAGCATTTGCACATACATTGACAAGACACAGAGCTGCAGCACCAACCCCAGAGCTGCAGGTTTGGCTGCTAAGATAAGTGAAGCTGACTGACCCCACCCAGCATACTGGCTGCACACTCTGTCCACAGGGAATACTCGGAAGTTCAGTGTTCCTTATGATTACCAAGACTGCTTGATTGAGATCAGCTAACAGTCATTTCTATCCCTGAGCAATCAGATAGTTTCCAGGAAAAGCAGCAGGACCGTTCAAAGATTAATGGAAAGTTGTTCACATAAGACATGTGGTGCTAAACATAACACAGTATATTTCATGATACAGTTAAGTTCAAACCCACATACTATGGCTTCTCAGAACTAACTGCACAATCCTGTAACTTCTGCTGCAGACTGACTGGATCAACTAGTCTAATCACCTTGCAGTGTCTCCACCAGCAATTCAAGTTGCGCCTTACATCCATGTCTGCATAATAAATGTAATGAGGGCTTTTAATTAACTTAAAAGAAAAAAAAGGGTATCAAGTATATTTATCTTTGGCCAGTAAAGTTGATTTCGATTAATAGTTTCAGCCATGACAGTAGACACTGTGTTATATATACACATACATCTGAATGCTAGCAATGCAGAAAATCCACATAATCATCACTACTTCACATTTCAGGTGTCCTGAGACATCAGCATTCACGTGACTGCCACGAAAAGATGTAAACCTTCAAAGAAAAAGACAAACAACCTGAAAATATGATGCCTCCAGCCACAGCTGTTGCCAGTAAGGAGGCATAAATAACAATCCAGCACACCGGAGCAACCTGCAACACAGTCCCACAGTGTCTAGACAGAAGACTAGACTGGACTCATTTCTCCAGGGTTTCTAAATCCTGAATTCATGCACAATTACTCGAGGCTCATTCTTGTCCAAATAAAGTATGAATGATTCCTTGTTTCAAGCACAGACTGAATGGCTGAGAAGTTTTGCTGCAGAAATTGCAACTCAGCCCAGTTTTTCTACAAAGTCAATTCAAAAGCACTAGAAGCTACAAAGGTGCAAGGAAAAGCTGCACATGAAGTCAGATAAGTTGGGTACATCCATGAAACGGCAAGTAAGAGAATCAGTGTCCTTAAACATGATGTTATTTAGGTCAGGACTGTGTGAACATAGCTGCTGTACAGAGAGTGGCTGATACAGCGCACAAGAGGAGCGGCATTTGTGTCAGCGTCTCTGACTGCCTGACATAATGACAGATAACAATGATAATTGAGAGGACAAGCAGGACCGGTATGTAAAAACTAAGCAGGGCCAAGAACTCACATGACGAAAGAAGGCAATCTCAACCTAATTAGATTCCACTCCAGACACAGCTCACAGCCCAGAGAGCTGTGTTCACACACTCACTACTTGATGTGAGTGTGTGAAAAAAAATCTTTTTTTAAAATTACTTTTGTTCTTGTTTCCTTTTCTGTGAACTACGATTTTTCATCACGATTAAAACAATGGCCCAAATTCTGTCTTTGAGTTATTTGTCTTTCTCACACACACACATCACTGAGTCATGTGGCAAAATCTGGCTCCCAAACTGCTGAATGGGCTATTTTCAGCAGGCAAGGTCAGCCATGTGGTGGCCCGTGGCTATTGTTGACATCGCAAATTATCAGTTGTGCAATTCTAAATGTGGGTGTATGTGGTTTAAAGATTAGGGCTGAATGTCGACTAAGTGTAGCATAGGCAAGTGAAGGTTTAATAGGTACCTGCAGCAGGTGTGGTGGGAGTTGTGTTTGTGAATCCCAGGATACAGAAAAAAAAATCTGTGACCTCCTTAACTGCAGCAACAAACATGGGTAACATAAAACAGTATAGTGCATTATAGCATCTCAATTCAGATCAAACAGTTCTTGGGGAACAGCTGGAGGCAAGTATCCAATGGGAATCTTCCAAGGATTTTTTTCTGTTTGCATTTGCACTGCTAATAGGAAATAAGATGCAATAGTCTAGCTAGCAGCTGATAACGTAACATCCTTTTATTTTCTTGTGATACCCTTTCAACCAAGTCATTTTCTCTCTTTGCATTGCTTTCTTTTTGCAGTAGATGCATATTAGCAAGTTCAAGTAAAATGAAGCCCAATACAGCCTGGAGTTCATTAACAGTAATTTCTTCTGGGTATTGTTCAACTACTTTAATATTTTACTGATATTTACACTTTTTCCATAATAAAGGATACCTGTGCTGCATTCATGTGTTCAGCCTAACACCCTACACTTAATCTGGGCATATGTATGTCACTCAAAGTTCCTGTTATCCTCAGAAAGAATAAAAACCTACCTTTTTTATGCAAACACCAAAGATTGGGGGTACTATGCCTGAAGGTTCCTGGAACTAATAAAAGTTTCCTATATTAGACAATAAGTAGAGACAGCCTTGGGCTGTAACTTCAAGCAACCTTTCATATCAAAAGTGCAGTAGATAGTGATGTGCAGTATGGGTTGAAACAGATAAAACGATTAAAGGGAAGATCCAAAAAGATCACAAGTGGCTAACATGAGGGCCTCGAGAAAGAGTCTGCAATCTGCAATACGCTGAACGTAAGAGCAAAGAATGAGAGATATTTGGTCTTTCCATTGATGTAACTGTCAAATGGCTCCTTGCATTCCTTCCACAGGAGGGGCCAGAAATAATGAAACAACTATGTAAACGACTTTGTTGATGCTCAACAGCCTTTCAGACAGGACTCCTGGCTTTACATGCATGATGTCAAAATGCTAATAGCAGGACTTAAACTGACGCAGAAAGTTGCCCCAGTGATATTGTTAGCAGCTAGAGGGTATTCTAAAAATAGCCAGCAGCTCTTTGTTGGTACTGGCTGGTTGCAATTGGTTCAAGTTAAAAATGACACCCAACTGTAGCTGAATATGACCAATTTGGGCACCATCCAGATTAGCAAGGACTCGACAGCTTCCATGTAGTTGCCCGTGAGCCTCTGGTTCCCCAGTAATGGGTCATTATCGAGCCTGGAGCAGCCCAAAACAAACAGAGGCCTGTGGCAGATAATGCCCTCCGGACGTCATTGCAGACGCACAGAGAGTGACATGCAGGAGACATGGGCGACCTAGGCAGCGTCTCTCTCTGCGCTGCCCTCGGAAAACAAACAACATTGTTCTCCAAAAACTGAACAAAAGAAAGCTTAGTGCAAGCCGAGTGGAGTTTGCTGGAAATGGATGCAGGGAAGGAATGAATGGCGGGGCAGAGAGTTGTGTGCTTGCGACCGAGACTGAGGGAGAGATAAGAGTTTGTATGTGTGCAGGGGAGAGAGAGTTCAGCTGGAGAAAGCAAGCTGTGCAGCTGTGTGTATGTTGCATTTGGTCCTGTGCCAAATATCTGCTGCTAGAGACTGCTATAAAACTTAAAGCTATTGTGAGTGCTTTGCCTCTCGCCTCAGTCCCCCTTGCCTCTGAAAGCTACTATTCATGACGAAGGCAGAGAGATACTACACAATGGTGCTCCATTTCTGCCCCAACACTGCCTTGCCTATATGGAACAATAAACAGACGTATTCGGCCTTTCCAGGCGCCACCCCTGAGCTCAACAGACAACATTTATGTCGCTACTGCACCGATGGTGAAAAAGAAAAGGGCAAAGGTGTGTAGTTAGTTATGCCGCAGATTATGCCTGATCCCAGCTGGAGCCGATGCAGGAAGCGTTAAGCAACAGCATGCATGCATGGAATAATTGATAATGGCATAGACGTCACAAAGCTTATTAGAATACAACATAAAGGTTGTAAAGGAGATTGCTTTTTGAGCAAAGAGGAAATGGGATTAGTCAGCTGGTGACATAAATGGGGATGAGTGTGTGTGTGTGTGTGTAACAAAGATTAGGTGTGTAAGGAGGGGCAAAGTCCATTTATACAAGTGTATATCTGTAATGCCCCCTGTATGGCATTCAGGTATACACGTATATTATTTTAAAGCAAATTACTACAGAATCTGTTCTGAGGAAAGTTAAGCAAAATATAATATTCAAGTACTAAATCTTTTGTTGTTGATCAACAGCAGCCAACAGCCATGTAGATCAGGACAAAGGGAACAGTGGTGGAAAATGTGTGCGTTTGTTTTTCAGGATGCTCAGGTCAGAGAGAGAAAGAGAGAGGAAAAGAGAGAAAGAGGTTGAGAGAGAGGAGGGGAGCAAGGGAGGGCGAGCGCAAAAGAAAAGGGGACAAAGACAGAGAGATAGGAAAAGACAGAGAGAGATAAAAAGACAGACACATACAAAAAAGAAAAGAAGTAAGAAGAGAGGAAAAAGAAAAGATACATGGTAAATGACTTGGTTCTTCTTTCTACTCAAAGCGCTTTACCTCTCATCCACATTGTACAGGCATTCTTTTTCTGTGTAGAAGTGCTTTCTATCTAATATTCACACAGTCCTACGAGTTGCTCTCGATGCATTCGATATTGAATGCATCGAGAGCTCAGTATCCTTGGCATGCAGACTGGAGCAGCCAGTGATCGAATCACCAACCATCCTTGATGACCTGCTCTACTTCCTGAGCCACAGCTGCTCCTGCAACACACCTAGGCCCACCCAATAAACTGTAAAGACAGATATATATCTATATATATATATATCTATATATATATATCTATATATATATATCTATATATATATCTATATCTATATATATATATATCTATATATATATATATATATCTATATATATATATATATATATCTATATATCTATATATATATCTATATATATATATATATATATATATATATATATATATATATATATATATATATATATATATATATATAGATATATACACACACACACACACATACATGCATGTGAGCAGGCTGGTGCATGGATATTCATAGGTGTTCCCTTTGCTTCTACTGTACTTTACCTTTATCATTTCTGCTGAATCACTGTATACATTGGCATGCCTTAGCCTTTATTACTCTGTTTGCTTTTCTAACAAATGTTATGAGCCATAAATGCAACTGGAACACAGCTCCAGGGGAACAGTGAGCACCTGCATCTACATTTAAGAACACTTGTATTTCCCATTAAAACTGACATGAGCCACTGTTGTGCCAGTGCCTCATTAATTCAGCAGATCCCCGAGAAGCCATGCTCACATGGTGAAATTTATTTGTGTGCAAACTTCTCACCTTTGTCATTACAGATCAGAAGTCACGAGGCCACATGGCTGTGGACTGTGGATGTTTTGAACTGCTTCCCTTACAAAAAACCTAGATAAGTGAAAAATAATCCAGAGGGCTATAGAAATCACAGAGAGGAGACGAAACCTTAAACACTTTAGAAGTGAAAGGAATCAGGCTCTTATGAAAATTTATAAACTATACCCAGGACACCAGTTTTTGCACAGTTTAAAAAACAAAACAAAACCTGAGCAACACCACCTGAGCATCAGCCTTCCTCCAGCTTACAAAAAGTGTGGGATGACTTTACGTGTCATGAAGAAGTCATGTGGGCTCATGTTTTATCTATTAGCAGTGACTGTACATGATTCAGAACCCAATGATCCCCATTATCTGCTGGTAAGAAGGGACATTACTGCACACGCAGGGACAGGAATGACAGGCATGTGGATAGCAGACAGATATCTCCACATGACCACTCAAGTTAAGTTGCATGAGAAGGCGACACACACACACACACACACACGCATACAGAAAAGAAAACAGAAACAAGCTCATAGAAAGTGTCAGCAGAGACAAGAGAAGTGCTGATCCCTGAGTTATTATTGGAAAATGCAGCAGTCACTCTGATAAATGCATACTCCTTATTGTGCTGACGTTAAAAACCTTATTAGACTTGATGCATACCAATATATTTCCTATTCCAAAGTGATTAGGACTATGGGGGCATAAGTACTTATTACAGTAAGCTCTGCATGCATTTACTGTGCCACTGTTTCAAAGTCCAGGTAAATGATTTTATCATCACTTTATGACAGCAGTGGAGGCCTCTGATAGGGTTGAGCGGGAAGAGGCGCAAGGTCAGGAGGACAAATGTTTATGATCAGGAATAATACACACGTCAGCACACAGCTATGTAAAGTCAAAGACCAAAATTGGACATGAATCTTGCAAGTTAAAGTTCCTTTCTGCTTTCTCTTCTGATTTTCATGCTATTGTTAAAACATACAAAAACTCATATTAGCATATATAGAAAACTTGCAGCGATATAAAGGACACAACTGCTGCATCTGAAAAATAAAGCATTGCAGTAAACCTGTATTCTTTTCAATGGCCAAGAAGTGGTTACAGCTGCAGTTTGCAATTACACTCCTGGTCCTATAGAAATTATGCGTATCGGACTTGACCTATACACTATGTTGTGATGAGTTTATGGTCTCATTTCATGTCACACTGAATAAAACATTTATTCAGCTTGGTCAGTTTATTTTTACACGACCATTATCTCTGTTAGGCTCAAGGTCTAACGTCTTTGGATTGACAAGTTGCTAGCCAATAGGAGTGCAGTTTTACATTAAGCTCCACCCTTCACTTGTCAAAACAATGGCAATAGTGACTTTTACAGCATATTTTAGACTAGGAAACACTAGAGCCAGCATTTGCCGCAAATGTACCACAAATAACCATGTTGCATCTTGTGATGAGTCTACAAACCCACGCACACACAAAAAGGAACAAGTAACCATTTGAGATTCAGAAACTTGCAAGTGTGAAAAAATGTCATCACTGCATAAAATCCCACAAAAAACACCCAAAAGATAATGAAACACTAATGACATTCAGTAGGCATGTTGTCACTTTAAATTCCCCAAGTGCAACAGCCTCAAATTCCAGTAACGCCACAGAAAAAAAAAAATGGTGGTTTTGCTTTTGAAATGTCTTTCTTGTTCCTCTAATTACTTTTCAGACACTCAGATATAGATTCACCATGATTACAAGACATTTAGGCAGCAGGAACAAAAGTTTAAATTATGACGGTTAAAATCCAGAAAAAGAGACAGACAGGATCTCAGACAGCCCGTTGACTTATAGTTAGATTGACTTACAATCACCCCCCTACTACACATACACACAAAGGAGCCCGAGTTACTATTAATCAGGGGCCACATGAATGGCTGCTCCTCCCTCCAACCACCGTGACTCTGTTCATCTAACAGTTTCAAAGACATGTCGGGTGCAGGAAGAGGCTCACACTGTGGGTCACAGTGAGGCCACTTCCTCTGCAGCCCACCCCAAATCCCCTCAAAAATTATGTTTGCCTCCTCCTCATCCTCCCTTCGTCTCCCTTTACTTCCTCTCTCTTCATGCTCCATCCACTTCTCAGCACTACAAGGTCACTAAGTTCACCCGGCTCATTCATGCGAGTAGTTTTGTTTATTTTTTAAAATGGACTATAGTCATTTAAAGAGACTCCAGTGGTGGACAAAAAAAAGAATTAGTCAAGACAATACACAGAAAATTGTGTGCCATAAGGTCATCGTAGAGCAACACACAGGAAATCAACAGAGCGAGAAGTGCTTCTGCAAATAGAGCTATACACAGAAATGTATGTGTGTGTGTGTTAATCAGATAGACTTAACTGCAGTAACCGTTCATGAATGTTTAAATTGCTTATCCTGCAAATGATTTCTCCACTGAGAAAAATAAAATCTCCACATGATCAGATAACGGTGTGGTCTTTTGCAACAAGAAGTGCAGCGAGAGGGAACACTGCCTATTGGGAACAGTTCAAAAAGGTAGCTGCACAAGGAGTCGCTGTACAAGAAGCATTCCTGGACCAAATGTGAGGTCTTGCTGCACCACGAAGGAGCGAGTAACTCTATAAATCACAGCCAAACAAAGCCTTGATGTTGGTTTAAAAGAAAGTGAATTTGACAAGAGTGTGAATGAGACACCTGATCTGAGCGAATGAGAAGACACTGAGAATGTGGACAAGAAGATAGACAGCGACTGTGCATCTCACAGACACCTGCTTCTGCTCCAAACAGAAACTGAGCATAACAGACAAAAACTGTGGGGCCCGAAGAGTTTTTAAAAGTGAATAAAGGGGTGCGGGTTTTTCTCTCAAACACAGCGAGGACGCTTGTGGATGCAGAGCCCTCTGCTACAGGTGTCGAGGAGGGGTCCCAGCCAGGCCTCTGTGAGGAAGGACACACACTGGCCTTTGTTTGGGATGCCAGCAAACTTCCCCATAGACTCAGAAAGGCCCCCAAAGCAATGAAAGAATCCATCAAAGTGACACTGTTTCTCCAGCCCACTCGCACACGCCCAGACAGCTGAATTTAAAATGCTGATTGGACTGTGAGGATTATGAATGATTCATTTGTCATTGGACCCTTTAAGATAGGCTGCATGCTTCTGGTGCATCCTGAACTTTCCTTCAGTTAGTTAAAAATGGCATGCTGCTGACAGAGCACTGAACCCTACCCATATGTACATATTTAGGAGTTGCTATTACACCATTAATGCAATAAAGGTAGTCATAGCCAGCATTCCTTACTGCTGCCAGGCTGGCCTACCCACACGATCCTACAACAGGAAATGCCCATATTTGGGCCTCGGCCTTAAGAAATCCTGTGCATGTCAGAGGAAATAATTTGAGGAGTGTTTGTGAAGTAAAAAAAAAAAAAAAAAAAAAAAAAAAAAAAAAAAAGGTATACCTTCCTGTGAGTGGGAGAACTTCAAAGCATTTTATATCCAGTCCAACCAGACAGAAGTTTACATGTTTCTACAGGAAACTCTACATTTTTTATGTAATTGCCAATCACAAGTGGAACAGCCCAAATGGTCATTATGCTTCCTATCACGGTGACATTAATCCATGGTCATGGGGTTGCATATAAGACTATGCATGAAGAAATCACAAGTCAAAAATATAAAAATAAACTCTGAAATAAGGTATTGCTCCTCTGACCTTTGTTATAAGATTAGAAATCCTTTACTGAGCCATGATCTTAACTGTATTACCAGCAAACAGTACATTACAAAGAGACTAAGGCTCGTCTGTCGGCCTTTGCGTTAATGGCGCTCTGCTTGTGTTGGTTACTATAGAGTCCTTCCAGTAAACAGTGCTGATACATAATCACAGTGCACACACGCACGCACCCATGCTATCTGAGCCGTCTAACAAGACAAATAAACGATCCCTGATTCACGTCAGAGGTGCAACATATGCAAAACAGACAATGCATGCTCACCTTGCAGGAAAAATTCCCTCACATACCCTTATGAGGAAAAAAAAGAAAGGAGGAAAGAAATGTAAAGGACAATAGGCAGGCATACACAGTGACATGAGGAGTGTGTGCGAGAAAGCAATCAAGATAAATGGCCTAGTTGTCACACAGAGCTGGACTCATAAAGGTAAAGAGACTAATATAAAATAATTTATTTAAATGTAAAAAGCATAGCTGCTGGAAAAATGATGCTTTGAATTAAAACATATTTTGGCAAATGCTTGCTTTTGCTGGGGTGGCACCAGCAGTAGGAGCACCAATGAAAATGACGGGCCTCTCAAGAGAGGCAGAAAAGCAGTCAGAGTGCACCACCTTGTGGCAGGAAGAAAGTACTGACAGCTGAACAACAGACCTCTTTAAGATCCAAAAAGTCTGAAGAGTTGTTTCGGGCCTGTTTCCAATGACTGTGACAGTATTTACTTTTGCTTTGATCTACTTTAAAGTGGTAAAAGCAATCCACAGAGAACCTGTGCTCTCTGTTATTTATCCTCGCCATTACAGAAGGAACTGGCTTCAAATTATGTGAAGTATTCAAAACACACACACTGGGCTCTCAAGCAAAACCCACATAATGCGCTTTAAGGCCAACTCTTCTGTGAGAGAGACACTGTTTATTTGTTCTTAAAGAGGCCTGCTGATTGTTACGATGCTGCCAAACATCATCCGCTCCTGTGACATTACCACTGGGGAGGAAGCAGAGCATCACACAATAAAGCCAGAGAGGAACCCACATGGTGATAGTTTTGTTTTTTAAATACGTATATTTTTGTTTATGACACACACATCCCATCCTGGGAATGAAGCCAATGAATACTTCTGTGTCCTCCCTCATTTACACATTGTTCCCCTACCCTTACAAGAATAATCTGTCTTCTCTCCATTCTCTTCTATTCACTGACAATAACATACAGACATGTTTTTTTAAAGAAGAAAAGAAAAAAAAGCCTGAAGTAAGCGAGGCAAACAAAGTATTTACTTAATTTGTTAAATAAGTATTTATTAAATTAGTATTTGTCAGACAAGTTATTGTGAGAGTAGACCGAGGAGAATCCACCTTTGGTAACAGTATAACACACAGATTAGTTATGTGAAAACATCATTAATAAATGTGGGCAAAACAGAAACTACCTTGTTTTTATAACTATGTTATGAATACTATGTTGTTTACAGTAAGTCGGGGTTTCTAAATTAGCTAAAACTCTCTAATCTATCCTACATTAGTTGACGTTTTAGAGAAAAAATTTAAATAGGAACGAATTTTTAAAGACACGGCAGTGACCTTGCATTATCAGAACAGTTTGCACTTTTGCTTGTTAATGTTTGACGTAAACTGTTTTTAAATCTGCACCACTGAGCTGTGTCTCTTCATCTTCTTAACGTCAATTCTTTATCAATTACAAGCCTCGCTGCTGAAGCATCCAGTGCCCATGTGTGTGCACTGTAACATCAGGACATGAAAAACACTGCACATTTACACGTTTTTCCTGGAACCTGTACCGTTTCCAATAGACAGTTTGGCAGAATATAACATTAGAAGATGATGTCAGATTATAGTAAAATATATTACTATTACTAGTATTACTATAGTTGTCTTTTTAGGGCTGCTAAGATTACATTTAGGGGTCCTTAAGCATCCATAAAAAGACTCTAAGCTCGACCGTGATGTCTGCAAATCAAGTGAGACCCAAACTGTAAACTTTTTAATAGTAATTTTCATATTGTAAATGAGTTATAGATAGAGTTAAAAACTAATAATTATTGATTGAATAAATCTACTAGAATAATCAATAGATCCATGAACTGTTGCAATTGTTTGACTCACTAATGTCCAAGAACACAACTCAACTGGACTGTCAGGCAGAACACTGACTGTATTATAGATACACTCACTGGACACTTCATTAGGTACAGCTTGCTAAGGGTTAGAAGGGTTGGACTTTAATTTCAGAACTGCCTTAATTCTTTGTGGCACAGATCCAACAAGGTATGGAAACATTCCTTAGTTTGGTCCATGATGGGTTACGGTGATGACATGATGATGACCTCACACAGTTGGTGCAGATTTGTCGACTACACATCCATGATGTGAATTACCACCACATCCCAAAGGTGCTCTAATAGATTGAAATCTGGTGAGTGTGGAGGTCATTTGACTACAGTGACCTCATTGTCGTGTTCAAGAAACCAGTTTGAGAGAATTTGAACTTTGTGATATGGCACAATGTCTATACTGTGGGCATAAAGTATTGGACATAGCCAGCAATACTCAGGTAGGCTGTGGCAGGGGTTAAAGGGTCCAACGTGTGCCAAGAAAATATCCCCAACACCATTAAACCTCCACCGAACTATTGATATGAGGCAGGATGGACTGCTTTCATGTTTCTTACATCTAACTGTGACCCTACTATCTGAATGTTGCAGCAGAAATTAAGTCATCACATATGATAACTAGGGGTGCAACGATACACAAAATTCACGGTTCGGTTCGGTTCGATACTTTGGTGTCACGGTTCGATATTTTTTCGATACAAAAAAAATGTTCATGCCTTTTTAATTTGTCATTTATTAAAATTATAAATATATATTTTAACTCAAAAGTACAGTTTTTAAATTGAATGTTGCTGAAACAAAAGTAATAAAAATAAATAAATATATCTCAGGGCTCTCAAAATTTCAAAATCCCTGGTAGCCCTTCGAGCAGGGACTCTTCAGTTTTTGGTAGCCCAAAATAAATGTAAGTAGCCCGAATAAAAAAGAGAGTAATTTTTTGATTGATGTTTTGTTTCCTTTACAATGTTATACATTAAAGTATAATATTGTAAAGGAAACAAAACATTAATCAAAAAAATTGTTGAAAAACAAATTACAACATTGTATAAAAATTACAATCATCAACTCAAATACTTGGTTCTAATTGAACATAAATTTCTATGAACTTGTAAGAACTGTGTAGGACATGAATCAGTCTGTGTCAGATCCTGAATTTGAAATTTCCGCTGAAGTCACGGGTAAGAGACAAGTGGAACCAAGATCGAGGCCATTTGCTTTTTGAAGTTTGCAAAGACTGCTAAATTTTGCCAGTGGTAGTTCAGTCTTTGCAACATAGTACGCTGTTCTAAACAGATTTTTCAGGTTTATTTTTAGTATGTTATTTGCAATTGGTGTTTGTTCTGGGAAAGATATTGCAGACTGAGCAATAATGCATTTCTTGCATTTCTCATGGGTTCTAATGGGGGCCTTTCTTAAAATGACTGGTCCCAGTAACAAAGGTGCTTGTCGACTCAGAAATCGATAGAAAACCAACAACACACCTGGCAGAACATTATGTTATTTACACAGGTGCACATAAGTGGTCCGCATGTGCGCATTCGCTGTCAAAATAAAAGACGCGCACCAGATAAGAAGTTGCAACGCGCGTTTGCATCCATATAAAAAGCACTGTTTTTGTCCGCTAGAGTGGGATTTTCACGGCACATTCCGCACCACATCTCTGTGCGTTCATCATTTGTTTGAAGCCAGCTCACCTCCTGCAACCACTTTTCCGAGAATACGTGCTTCTTTTGTGGTTCGGACTCCTTCTGACATTTGTTTGGAGGTGGAGGAACACCAAAGTAATTGCTTAAAGGAGCTTCTTCGACATCTTTTAGAGTTCTAAACAAATGTCTGTCCTCCTCCAGAAAATCTTATGTATGCAAACACGCGTTGCAACTTCATATCTTGTGCGCGTTTTTTTATTTATTTTGACCACTTATGTGCAGCCCCGGTTATATAGCTCGTCATATTGCAGCCACAGAAATTATTTTGTCCATGAAACCATAAAGCTGCACTTTCTTTTCGCCTTATAGTCTGATTTGTCATAACTTTTCCATTTTGTGGTAAGCTTTTCTTTGGCTGTCACTTCTTCACTCTGACCTGTCTTATTTGGCTCAGCAGAACTAAAGTATAAATCCTGCTGCTTTTACACACACACACACACACACACATAACGGTCAGCGATTCTCTGCGCGATCAACCTCTCATATGTTTAAGCTTGCTGCGGGAGATTTCACTTGTCATGTTTGCATAGTAAGCTAACGATTGATAAGACGATGTCAGAGAAATTGGTGCGCAAATTATCATCACTCACCAATCAGTACTGTCGCTCTCTATAGACAGTTCGCGCGATTGCAAAGTGAAAGCAAACGCGATTTCAATATGTCACATATTGACAGTGGCTCACCGATGCCAATGACATAATTACCCAGCTACATTTCCGAAAGAATGCAAAAGCATTGACATATATTTTTCCTTCCTACAATAGCCCGACGGGCAGAGCAGAGATAGATTTTGGTAGCCCGACTGGAAAAATCGCTAGCTCCGGGACGTCGGGCTAGCGATTTTGTGAGCCCTGTATCTGATTGAGGAATCACTCATCTTTGGAAGAGAGTTTATTACAGAGAAATGGCTCTTTCCAAAATAACAGCTATACTATACGCTTCTTCTGGGCTATATTCTCAGCAGCACATTGTAGCGGGTCAGGGCTGTTTGGGGTTCTGTTTGTACAGTTATGTTTTGTTTATGTTGCCATAGTGACGGATGACGCCCTCTCGCTGCGACGGTGTGTCCTTCCTGGGTCAGAGGGCGCCCTGTGTGTTGTTGTTGTTGCTGTGCTGTTGCCGCGCTGAGCAGTTAGCTAGCGGCAGTGTTCTTCTGCAGATGTCAATAAACGGCTGTGCTCCCTGGCTAGCTCACGGGAAGCAAGACCAAACGACACCTCCGTCTCCTCCTTGTCTAAGCTCGCCACATTGGTGTCAGAAGTGGGATGATGGTGGCACCCCATGTTCTGACCCGAGTGACTTTTCCCCCGCCGGTCGTGACCGGCCGGTGCGCCAAAAGAGGGCACCTGGACATTTGCAGGACTTTGTGTGGGGTAATGGGGTCGTCGGGGACGACTGACCCCTTAGGTGGGGGCTATGTAGCGGGTCAGTGCTGTTCGGGGTTCTGTTTGTACAGTTATGTTTTGTTTATGTTGCCATAGTGACGGGTGACGCCCTCTCTCTGCGACGGTGTGTCCTTCCGGGGTCAGAGGGCGCCCTGTGTGTTGTTGTTGCTGTGCTGTTGCCGCGCTGAGCAGTTAGCTAGCGGCAGTGTTCTTCTGCAGATGTCAATAAACGGCTGTGCTCCCTGGCTAGCTCACGGGAAGCAAGACCAAACGACACCTCCGTCTCCACCTTGTCTGAGCTCGCCACAATATTAAACATATCAGGTCCCCATAAGGAGAATCATGTGCTAACGGCAATCTAAATGACTCGGGTAAAGTTTGTAGCATGCATGCTTGTTGTTTTTGTCTGCTTCCACTTGTCTTTGCACTAGGATGATGTCGGCGTAAACACGCAGTCATATTCGTTGTGTTCCCACTAGTGCTGTCAGCATTAATCTCGTTGAAATGACGTTAACGCCACAACACGGCAAATCTCCGTTAATGAGCTACCCCTGATCGCCCAGAGTGTGGGGCTAGACGGCCAACACGTTAACGAGCTAACTGCGCTAACACACTAGTTCCCACCCATGTAATTGAGCATTGCGTGGCACATCCAACATACTGTTTTACTTTAGTCCATGACTCGCTTACCTTCAGGGTCATACCTCACATGAAAACCAAAATAATTCCAAACGCCAGATCTGAATGAGGGTGGGAGAGGTTCAATTTGCCATGGTGCAAGGAGAGCTTAACTTCTGTCTCGCTAGCTTGCCCTGCGCTCTTCTTTCTGACGATGCTGTCTGTGTTGAGTGCTCAGTGGATCTGCGCTTGACAGTACAGCCTAGGCGGAGTAGTCGAACGCAGATTCACTGAGCGCTCAACACAGACAGCATCGTCAGAAGGAAAGTTGATAAAATAAATTACAAATTTTGTATTGTTCGATACATATGCGTACCGAACCGAAAGCACTGTATCGAACGGTTCAATATCGATATGAGTATCGTTGCACCCTTAATGATAACATGTACAGTTTGGTTAAGCTTGTTTAAATTGTAGTCTTAGTTTCTAAGTTGACAGGAGTGGTACCTGGTGTGGTGTTCTGCTGTTGTAGCCCATCAGCTTCAAGGTTCCATGTGATTTGTGCTCAGAGTCAGTTATGCTTTCCTATCAACTCAAAGCAGTCTGCTCATTCTCCTGTGGCATCAACAAGGCATTTTCACCCAGGAAACTGCTGCTCACTGGATATTTTAGGACCCTGTAAACCCTAGAGATGGTTATGTGGGAAAATCCCATCAGTTCAGCAGTTTCTGAAATACTCAGGCCAGCCTGTCTGACACCAACAACCATGCTACATTCAAAGTCACTTAAATCACCTTTTTTCCCCTCATTCTGATGCTCAGTTAAACTTTAGCAGGCGGTGTTTACCGTGTCTACATGCCTAAATGTATTATATTGCTGCCACGTGATTGACTAATAACATATGTGTGTTAACGACTAGTTGCAAAGGTATACCCAGTAAAGTGTCTGGTGAATGTACATATGTGTGCATTTAATCTGCACACAGAATCAAAAAATAGTAAAAACAAAATGTCCACTGCATTTATACAAATTTGAAATAGCAAAAATAAATGAATAAATAAGACTAAAATACACAAAACATTATTTACAAGGTCACATAGGAAACTGCTCATTAATAATGGCCCAAATGGATTTAATTGCTTCAGTTTCAATGTCTTGGTTTTAGTATTGAGACACTGTAGCAGTGTAGTACAAAGCCACCATTAATGCCGTCACCTGTGCTTTTCCCACTGTATGAAAAAGGCCTTCTGAGAAAGCAATCCTCAAATCTAGGAAGCTAGAAGCATTTAACCCTTATAATTATGCAATTATTGGTTATAAGAAGTTTTGGCAACTCTTTTGTAGAGAGGTTCCTCCCAAATACTGCAGAGCATTGAGCTCCCTAGCCCATCGACTAACCTTTACACTTTGTGGGACAGCTACAAATCTAACCTCACATTAAAGTGAGGTTACAAGAAACTTCAACCTTGGACATAGTTTACACTCCAAACACACCTATCTTATCTGCTTTCCCTCTCCTGTCCAACCAGAGATCGGGATGAACAGCTATGTACTGGCAACAAACTGAGGCCTGCTCACCAACCTCAACACAAAAAGGGCTCATATGTCAATGTGTGCACTTACAGCATCAGTTTTAAGGTATTACTCAACAGTTAAAGAAAACAAAACTTTAACCTGAAGCTATAAGGAAAAGAACAGACTCAAGATGGCATTGTTGAGTTGACTTGTTAAATCACTCTCACTATAGGCTGGTTTTGTGCAGACTTTCATACACCAACAAAAATATTCGTTCAAAATCTAGTTTTGGCTTACAGAGGCATGTTATTACAAGCCCGAAGCGCTTTGCAGGTACCATCAGTCACGGCATACCAAGAACTCTCATAAGTCACTGCCTAAAATTTCCTTTTTAGAACAAAAGTCAGTAAAAAACAACCTAAAGTGGTTTTCACTGTTTTTACCGGAACAAATGCAAAAATTGAGTCAAGCAAAATCTAAATTGTGCAACTCAGTATGCATTTAAATGATAAAGTAAGCTGGTGATTTCAGTCTCTGAGGTTGGAAGTGTTAGGCAATTAATCAAAGAGTCCGAAGCCAGAGGCATAAATCAATAATAACCATTTAGGCCAGGGGTGTCAAACTCAAATACACAGTGGGCCAAAATTCAAAATGGAACAAAGTCGCGGGCTAACATTAATATTTATTGAAAAAAAAAAACTTCCTCCAGATATAAGAATGAATTTTTTCTTATGGACTCAAACAAGTTTAGTTGAAAAACTGAATATGGAACAGCAAAGCTTAATACTAAACAATATATATATTAGCTGTATAATACCAGTAGGCCAGCTCTAATAGTAATTTGGTATGGCTTCGCGGGCCAAATGACACCTATGATTTAGGCAATTTATCAAAAAACAAAATAGCAAAAAACAAAAAACAAAACACATGCTAATTCAAGTTTCTTGTTTTAATCTAGATGAGTTTTTTATTTTTTAAGTCTATTTTGAAGAGTTTTCATCATTATTTTGGACAGGGCAGTACAGAATGACATCCAGCAAGTGGCCCAGGACAGACTTGAACCTGAGGATCTGCAGTAGTGTGAGTTATATCATTGCTTCTTCTACAATTTTATATGACTGCTGACTCAATGTTTTGCTGCTGAGCTTCTGTGTATTTCTTACACTTGAAAAAAAATACCAAGAAAACCTAAAAGATATTTAAAACAACTTCTGTATATAAAACACTGGCAATACAGGGAGTGCAGAATTATTAGGCAAATGAGTATTTTGTCCACATCATCCTCTTCATGCATGTTGTCTTACTCCAAGCTGTATAGGCTCGAAAGCCTACTACCAATTAAGCATATTAGGTGATGTGCATCTCTGTAATGAGAAGGGGTGTGGTCTAATGACATCAACACCCTATATCAGGTGTGCATAATTATTAGGCAACTTCCTTTCCTTTGGCAAAATGGGTCAAAAGAAGGACTTGACAGGCTCAGAAAAGTCAAAAATAGTGAGATATCTTGCAGAGGGATGCAGCAGTCTCAAAATTGCAAAGCTTCTGAAGCGTGATCATCGAACAATCAAGCGTTTCATTCAAAATAGTCAACAGGGTCGCAAGAAGCGTGTGGAAAAACCAAGGCGCAAAATAACTGCCCATGAACTGAGAAAAGTCAAGCGTGCAGCTGCCAAGATGCCACTTGCCACCAGTTTGGCCATATTTCAGAGCTGCAACATCACTGGAGTGCCCAAAAGCACAAGGTGTGCAATACTCAGAGACATGGCCAAGGTAAGAAAGGCTGAAAGATGACCACCACTGAACAAGACACACAAGCTGAAACGTCAAGACTGGGCCAAGAAATATCTCAAGACTGGTTTTTCTAAGGTTTTATGGACTGATGAAATTAGAGTGAGTCTTGATGGGCCAGATGGATGGGCCCGTGGCTGGATTGGTAAAGGGCAGAGAGCTCCAGTCCGACTCAGACGCCAGCAAGGTGGAGGTGGAGTACTGGTTTGGGCTGGTATCATCAAAGATGAGCTTGTGGGGCCTTTTCGGGTTGAGGATGGAGTCAAGCTCAACTCCCAGTCCTACTGCCAGTTTCTGGAAGACACCTTCTTCAAGCAGTGGTACAGGAAGAAGTCTGCATCCTTCAAGAAAAACATGATTTTCATGCAGGACAATGCTCCATCACACGCGTCCAAGTACTCCACAGCGTGGCTGGCAAGAAAGGGTATAAAAGAAGAAAAACGAATGACATGGCCACCTTGTTCACCTGATCTGAACCCCATTGAGAACCTGTGGTCCATCATCAAATGTGAGATTTACAAGGAGGGAAAACAGTACACCTCTCTGAACAGTGTCTGGGAGGCTGTGGTTGCTGCTGCACGCAATGTTGATGGTGAACAGATCAAAACACTGACAGAATCCATGGATGGCAGGCTTTTGAGTGTCCTTGCAAAGAAAGGTGGCTATATTGGTCGCTGATTTGTTTTTGTTTTGTTTTTGAATGTCAGAAATGTATATTTGTGAATGTGGAGATGTTATATTGGTTTCACTGGTAAACATACATAATTGAAATGGGTATATATTTGTTTTATGTTAAGTTGCCTAATAATTATGCACAGTAATAGTCACCTGCACACACAGATATCCCCCTAAAATAGCTAAAACTAAAAACAAACTAAAAACTACTTCCAAAAACATTCAGCTTTGATATTAATGAGTTTTTTGGGTTCATTGAGAACATGGTTGTTGTTGTTCAATAATAAAATTATTCCTCAAAAATACAACTTGCCTAATAATTCTGCACTCCCTGTAAGTCTGGGCAAGGGATGTCAATCTATTATTAGATCCATGAACAGTTGAAAATCTACATAAATTCTGATACTTCTATACACTGGAACAGAGAAAAATTTAAATATGTCGCTGAATAGAAACAGATCGACTTCATTCAGTATTATTGATGTCGAAGTAAGCATTTCTGCTTCATGTCTGATTGCACACCCTGTTTTTTGTTTGAGTCAATATTGTCTACACTGCTAAATAAGGCTTATTTTAAAGAAAATATGAGCTGTGTCACTGAGCAGAAAGCTGCAGAGGTAAAGAAATCCGTGGCTTTTCCTCTCACATGGATGTTAGATGCTCCGTGTTTGGCACTAGTTTTACCTTTGTGTCTGTCGCCTGTGTCCTCCACTCAGACTGACAAACACAATAATAGGATCTCTACAGCTTGAACCCAGCTTCAGGGACCAGTGTATCCTTGAAACAACAAGCAGACAGAGTCAGCAAAGGCTGAGACACGGCGGTGAATCAGAATCAGAAAGCCTTGACACATTTACTGAAACGGGGGGAAATTAGGTCTGCGCGCTACCTTTCTTACCTATCTGAGATGGTTGCTATGACAACACTTCCTGCTTAGCAAATGTGTACATGTCAGGCTGATGTCAACCTGATTAGTACATGAGCACACAGAGCGCCTCACTTCCTGAAGGCAGCAGTGAATAAACCACTTTCATCTACAACCACCTTTGAAACACACAAAACAAAAAAAATTATTAATTAATAAAACAGCATCTTAGAAAACACTTCGGCTATAAAGTACGTGTTTCACCAAGTTGGCCCATTTTTAGCCAATAAGAAAGGAAGGACTGAGTTATGCCTGGGATTTCATAAAAGCAAGTGACTGTGCTGCCAAACCAACACATGGGTGTGACTGTATATCCGCAGTGTCACCACCACTCCTCTGAGTACATCTGCTGCTGGGTAGGGTGAATTTCAAGCAAACCAGACACTGTAGGCTCAGCCTTGTGACTACCAACTTACACAATGCAGTGCATACACAGACACACACCGCAAACATCAAGCTGGAGCAGCCTTTGAGGCTCAGAGTGTATCTTTGCATACTGTATAGCTGAAGTGGAAGAAAATCATCACTGAAAAGACAACGTTGTGGAGTTCTTAGTGAAACAAAAGAGAGGAAAAACTGCATAAAACCCTAACATGAGTGACATTTTTCAGTCTTGTAAAAATAGAATAAATATATTTCTTCATATACATGGCGCATGACAACCCAGAAAACAGTTTTATTTTTTTATATATATAAACATATATATATTAGGGGTGCAACGATACACAAAATTCACGGTTCGGTTCGGTTCGATACTTTGGTGTCACGGTTCGATATTTTTTCGATACAAAAAAAATGTTCATGCATTTTTAATTTGTCATTTATTAAAATTATAAATATATATATTTTAACTCAAAAGTACAGTTTTTAAATTTAACCCTAACCCTTGTGCATGTTTTTTATTTTGACAGCGAATGCGCACCTGTGGACCACTTATGTGCAGCCCTGGTTATTTAGCTCATCATATTGCAGCCACAGAAATTCTTTTGTCCATGAAACCATGAAGCTGCACTTTCTTTTTGCCTTATAGTCTGATTTGTCATAACTTCTCCGTTTTGTGGTAAGCTTTTCTTTGGCTGTCACTTCTTCACCCTGACCTGTCTTATTTGGCTCAGCAGAACTGAAATGCTTTTACACACGCACTCACATAAGCTCAGCGATTCTCTGCGCGATCAACCTCTCACATGTTTAAGCTGCGGGAGATTTCACTTGTCATGTTTGCATAGTAAGCTAACGATTAATAAGACGATGTCAGAGGAATTGGTGCACAAATTATCATCACTCACAGATCAGTGCTGTCGCTCTCTATACACAGTTCGCACGATTGCAAAGTGAAAGCAAAAAAACAAGCGCAAATTCAAACGCGACTTCAATATGTCACATATTGACAGTGGCTCACCGATGCCAATGACATAATTACCCAGCTACATTTCTGAAAGAATGCAAAAGCATTGACATATATTTTTCCTACAATAGCCCGACGGGCAGGGAAGAGATAGATTTTGGTAGCCCGACTGAAAAAAATCGCTAGCTCCGGGACGTCGGGCTAGCGATATTGCAAGCCCTGTATCTGATTGAGGAATCACTCATCTTTGGAAAAGAGAATTTATTACAGAGAAATGTCTCTTTCCAAAATAAAAGCTATACTATCCGCTTCTTCTGGGCTATATTCTCAGCAGCATAAGGAGAATCATGTGCTAACAGCTGTCTAAATGACTCGGCTAAAGTTAGTAGCATGCTTGCTTGTTTTTTGTCTGCTTCCACTTGTCTTTGCACTAGGATGATGTCGGCGTAAATGTGCAGTCATATTCGTTGTGTTCCCACTAGTGCTTTCAGGTTAATCTCGTTGAAATGACCTTAACGCCACAACACGGCAAATCTCCTTAACGAGCTACCGCCGATCGCTCCGTGCATGGGGCTAGACGGCCAACACGTTAACGAGCTAACTGCGCTAACACACTAGTTCACACCAATGTAATTGAGCATTGCATGGCACATCCAACATACTGTTTTACTTTAGTCCATGACTCGCTTACCTTCAGGGTCATACGTCACATGAAAACCAAAATAATTCCAAACGCCAGATCTGAATGACGTTCAATTTGCCTGTTGCAAGGAGAGCTTAACTTCTGTCTCGCTAGCTTGCCCTGCGCTCTTCCTTCTGACTATGCTGTCTGTGTTGAGCGCTCAGTGGATCTGCGCTCGACAGTGCAGTCTAGGCGGAGTAGTCGAACACAGATTCACTGAGCGCTCAACACAGACAGCATCGTCAGAAGGAAAATTGATAAAATAAATTACAAATGTTGTATTGTTCATACATATGCGTACCGAACCGAAAGCACTGTATTGAACGGTTCAATATCGATACGAATATCGTTGCACCCCTAATATATATATATACACACACTATGATAACCTTTGTCATCCTAATAACAAATCTTGGCAGCCATCAAAGATCTTGGCCTTTTACCAAAGGAAAATCACCTGGACTGTGATAAAAACCATCAACCATTATGTTTTTAAGTACAGCTTAAGTTACTTAAACAAAGGCTCTTTGTCTTCACTATATGCTGGCCAGTCATGCTTACACGTACATGTATAGGGACCCCGTAAATAGATATGACACCAGGCTCATAAAAAAAACAAAATAACAATAAAGAATAGTCTTCATGTACACAAAAAAGGAAGAGAGAGAAGATTCATGTCCAGGAATGTGAATCAAAAGAGTTGTATAGACTCCTATGAGACTGTTTAGACTTTTTTTTTTTAAGTTCTGGATTTTGACCTTCAGCGTAAGAGCAGAGATAAGAGACTGCCAAATAAGAGTGGACAACACACATAAAACTATCTGTACATTTTATAGAAGATCCATCAGGAATGTATTAATGAAATCTGCCATTTCACAATATTGACAGAACACAAAGTCTTTCTGTTTAAGCTGATATCAAACACCTCATCACCTTGTTTATTTGATTTCTTCAGTATAAATGTTGCCAGTTTTACACCATTTTACCAAGACATTTAATAAAGTTTTCCTTTAATCTAAGGACTGTTTTGAGTTATTTATTAATAAAATGCTGCGGCTTTGCAGAGTAAACTATGCAACATTTTCGGTGTCTGACGATGATGTCAGGACCAGCTAATGTTTGGTTTTTTTCAACACTTTCAACACTCAACAATGATTACTTCCGTGAAGACACGAAAGCAACTATCTGGCAATTGCTGACTAATGATTTCAAAGTTTGTTATAGATTGTGAATAATCAGTAATCAGATGATTATTACTATTTGTCAGTGACCAGAGAAAGAAAATTAGGACTTAAGTAGGAGAGAATTACTCATTTATACCACTGATGAAGGTTGCTTACTTCTTTAAAATGTCACATGGCGAGAAATGCATTTTTACTTCTCAGAAATGATGGTTTGAATAACTCTTAATATTCATTTTAGCCAACAAAAAAAGCCTTTAAAAAAGTGTGAAGAATCAGAAACAGCAAATTCCTCATACAGTACTGATCCAAAGTCTTTATCCACCCCTCATTTCTTTATATTTTGGTAGGAAAATTAGAAATAACTGTGTGATGTTTTTGAAGCAGCTGCAAACATCTATAAAAATACAGTATACAAGGCAAAAACAGAGCTTCTACAATTCTAACAAGCTTAAAAGTCAGTATTTGGTATGACCATTCTCTAACACAGGCTAAACTCTCTGAGGCAGCTTTCCTTTCATTTTAATTCAAATCAATTTTATTTATATAGTGACAAATCATAACAGCTGTTTCCTCAAGCTCCTTTATACTGTAACCAAAAGACCGTACAAAACACCAAAAATCACACGACCCCCTACGAGCAAGCACTTGGCAACAGGGTGAAGGAAAACCTCCTCTTTAACAGGAAGAAACCTCTGGCAAAACCAGGCTCAGTGGGGCAGCCATCTGCAGCGACCAATTGGTGTTGAGAGGAATAGTTTTCCAGGCTTCTTCAGGGACATCCTCGTCTTCAATTTAAACACTTAACAGCTGGTATGGCATGGTTGATCAAAAATCTGACCGGCTACTTTCAGTACTGGCTGAAATGCAGCCCCAAATGATGACAATCCTGCCCCCCAGCTATAGATACTCTCCTGACCTCCTCTGTACTCACTGAAAATTATTTGAACCAAATATTTAAAATTTAGATTTATCAATCCATAAGACCTGTTGCCAACAATTTTCGGTCCATTTCTTGTGCAATTTTGCATATGTTGGCCTTTTGTTTCTGTTTACCTTCATTAAGAATAGCCTCTTAACAGCTACCCTTCCAAGGAAACCATTTCTGGTGAGGCTTCAGGGAACAGTAGATAGATCAGCTGAATGACCACATGTATATCTCAGGCCCTGTATCAGGTCTTTCCTGAATTTTTCCCCCTATTCCTAAGGACATGACTTTCAGATAATGTTTATCTGCTAAAGATAGGTTTTTTTTTTCTTCTTTATTTTCAGATCTGCCACTTCTTTTTTGTCTCCGACTTGTCCAGATTCCTCACATTTTTAAGGGACATGCTGCACAATATGTTGATAAATCCCATGTTTTTGAATAATATTTCTTTGGGAATTATTATATTGGTGGAAAAAATATTTTATACCTGTCAAACTGTGTTATCCATGGCATTTTTCGAGGATTCAACTAAAGTCGGAGAAGAAGAAATGGAAGCATGTGTTTTTGTCACAGGCTGCTAGTAACAAAGTACTTAGAAATACTTTTTAAAATTGGTTCTTTGCTATCACTGGTTTATCTCTTGAGTTAGATACATTTTTTATTGACCCATAGGTCTGTGTTAAGTGAATCATTCAAAGATCACTTTGTGTTGACTGTACTATCAAACAAATAAGATTCCTCTGAAAATGGTCATATACGGGGACTGGACTGGAAATGAGTGCGATAGCAGTTAATGACCAAAGAACAACTTTGAATGGCTTTCACAGAGCCTGGAGAAATATTGCTCAAGTCCATTTTAAAATTTTACGAGAACATCTGGCTCCCAGGAAGCAAAGTATAAAGAAATGAGGGGTGACTCAAGAGTTTTTCTGAGCATTGAATCGGTGCCTGCTAAAGTGATTAACTTTCTCTGACTAATTATTCCAGCGCTGAAAGAAATATCAGTGTTTCCATGAGGTTGTTGTCACGTTACTTAAAGGACTCAGGAATTGAGAGGAGAAAGGGTGTGAATGTAATAACATGTACTTTAGCACAAATACTTTTAGAAACATATAATTTACTCAGTAGCCTGTAAGTCATGCCGGTTTCTGCGTGTGAATAACATGTTGAGAAAAATATGTGAATCTCAGCCCACTAAGGAAGTAGTGAGATCACTGAAAAGACACGAAAGCAGGCACAAACAGGCACGTACACACATACCGCCTCCTACTTCAACAAAACTCTCCACTGCGGGGAATCACAGAGAGCTCTATGAGGAAACAGATCCTGGTCTTAGACGGTGGTCACCGCTGCATTTTCCTCCTGCTTGTCAAAAACTCGCTGCCAATCGAGTCAAGCAGCATTCTGTGTCGGAGGAGGAGATGCACGCCATTCACAGATAAAGGATTACAGCATTGGTGACAGCTGCATGTGCGGCCACATCCCACAACTTGGCTCAGATGGGGAAGGAGGAAGGAAACAAAACAAAAGTGATCCTCCATTCAGTCTTGCAGCTTACAAGGAGTTCCCCTCCCCGTTCCTCTCTCATCCAACCGCTGCGTTAAGCAGGACATGGTTCCCATCTCGATCACATAGCCCCCTTCCTCTGTTACTAATCAATTTACATGCATCACACGTCATACTAAATCCTGCCAGCTATCCAGCTAACCTACTCACACAACTACAAATGCAGCGGGTGCCGCTAAAAAAGAATCAATGGGTTTTTTTTAGGTGATAACACGTTGAAACCATCCCAAATCTCATCTGAGGAGCTGTTCTGTCATTTTTTTTTTTTTAAAGAGCTGAAAATAAGTTGTTGTTTTTTTTTTAAAAGAGTCTGTTCCATGTAATAGCATAATAGCAGCCTTATGACTGGACCCAGCACTGTAGGGCTGTCAGTTCCTTCATTAATGAAACAGTAAACTTAAAAGCTTCTATAATGGGATAAAGCAGTGGCACAGATTCGGTCACTTCATCTCTTCTGACTTCTGAGGCAGTTCACTCCTTCAAAATAAAACTTCATGGCATGTCAGGAACGTGAAGACAGGAAATGTATGCTCCTGGGCTTCCACTGTGTGCGGTGTGATCCACTCATGTCGAGAGGAAGCTTTGATGGCAGTGAATGGGGTACTAATGAGTTGGGCTTATCAATGGCTGGTCTGTATTCTGTCCTCCTAATGGCCTGAACTGTTGATGCCCCATGTAAACATCTCAGCCACTTCCCAGGCTCAGAACTGGTTCGTGGTGGGCTTACACTAGTAATGTCCCTACCCATTATACATCTGATTTGCCATGAAGGAAGTGGCTTGGTTTTATTTTCTCTTCTAGAATAATCTATCTGCTTTTCAAAATAAGTCACTATGTGGCAAACACAGTAGGTGGGGCCTTTGGGGAATAATCGGGGCAGAAGGCAGCAGTGTGTTGAACAAACCTTCAGTTAAAAGCTTTTCACCTGTTGAATACCAAACGAATCACACATTTCTTTGTAGACACACAACTGCAGAAATAACATTTGTGTGTCTAAACTGTCTGTGGTGCCACCTAAGTGTTGCACAGGCGGAGGGAGACTGTGAAAGCTGGCAGCTGACAGTAAATATGTCTCATAGTAGAACAGATTGAGACCAACTGTTGCTTCAGCGTAAAGCTCGTTATATCGGCTACTAATGTGACATTTTATCAACATGTTTGCAGTCTTACCTGGCCGGTGTACTGTGCAGTCAGGTATAGCCGTGTCTCCTTCCACTGAAGCCAAACTGTCTCCGTCAACAGACTGGGAGGAGACCTTTCCCTCAGCTCTGTCTCTCACGGCGCAATGTCAGAACTACACTAACGTGTTTACACCACAGACTGTGGAAAACAAGCTCAGCGGAGACCTCGCCGTCGACTTCCAAGCTCAGCTTTCACTTTCTGCGGACGTTTAGAGCTAATTTCTTTTAATTGTGGTTTACTTTTTCTTCTTCGCCAGCTTCCCCCTTTTCTTTCCTTTTCCTCCACTTGGACGCTTTGCGTCGAGAACAGCCGAATTTTGTCGGGAGAGAGGCGGACCAACCGAAACGCAGGACGACCGCCAGCTTCAAGCTACCCACCGCTCAGACGCGACTTCCGTAAAATTTCACAATAAAATGAAAGTCGAGCAGTCTAAGCTACTGCATTATTACATCGAATTTAATCTAAAAAGCTAAGTGTAAAGTTGGCCTTTTAAATGTAAATTTGCTGTTATTTCTGCATCGGTTGCCACAGATAACGAGAAATGCATTTCTAATAAACACTCTTAATTATAAAAAATTAATAAAATTAAAGCACACGGGAAATGGTTTATATTTTAGTCAGTGAGGTCCTGGTGTAAATATTCATTGAGAATTGAAGTCTAAAGTCACGGGCCACTTTATTAGGTACATGCTAGTGCTTTGGTGGATTCCCTTTTCCTGTGTGAATTGCAGCCTTCGTTTTCTGTCTTTAGCTGACAGGAATGATATCTGGTGGTCGTCTACTGCTGCTTTAAAATTCAGTGCGCGGTGCCTTTAGAGATTTTCTTCTAGTATGAGCCTGAAGCAGTCTAGCCATTGTCCTCTGACATTAACCAGACAATTTTAATCCAGATTTCTGGATATTTTCAAACCTTTCTCTGTAAACCCCCAGACATGGTTGTGTGGAAAAAACCCAGTAGATCATCAGTTTCCAAACTACTTAGAGCAGCCTGACACCCAACAACCACAAAGTCACTTAAATCTTTTTTCTTCCCTATTCTGTTGTCCGGTTTGTATTTCAGAATGTTGCCTTGACTTTGTTTACCTGCCTAATGCATTCGGTGTGATGACATGGGAATGGCTGGTTAGATATAAGCAGCTTTTCCACAATAACGCAGCTGGTTAGTATATATGAGAGAATCAACTCAAAAGTTCTGTCTGTATTGTATTACCTACTCTGAACGTGTTTAATCATGCTACATGCATGCTAAAACAAACAAAAAAAACAAAAAAACCCGAAACAAAACAAAAAGACCAAAAAAATACTCAGCATATTATTTAAAAACACTAAATTAAACATCAACAGTAACAAAAACTAATGTAAAAAATAAGGATTAAAAAGAAAAACAAAACAAAGCATTGGTAACAAACTACACAGAAAAAATACAGTTTTACTTGGTTTTACATCAACTATAACCCGGAAAGAAAATTTCTAATCAAGATATACTCAGTAGTAGCAACACAGAAAGCTGCATTCAGAGTACCAAAGTCCTCTCTGGGACCAACATGCAGATATGCAAGAAAATTCTCAATGAAACACAGTAAAGATTTTCCCTTATTCTTAATGTTTAGAATAAACACTGAATCTGTTTCCTGTTACACCAAAAGTCTCCAGCTAACTTGACAAAAGTGAAAGCAGCACTGTCATTCTGCTGTTAGCCTTGCTGAGGCGCACTCTTTCCTTTCTGTGTGCAGCAGAAGTGTCCAACGGTTTATGCATTAAAACCCTTCACAAAAACACATTTTTATTTCTTTGGTTGGTCTGAATTAAAAGAAAAAGTCTTAACAATACACACATTAAGTAAAAGTTTTTATTTAAATCAGCATAAAAAGCAAATAAAAGAGACTAAACTTAAAAAAAAAAAAAAGTGTAATAGGCTACAATCAACTTCAAAAATATTGATAGAGCTGGATGCATATATTTTGTGAAGTTGAAAATAAGCACTTTATGAAAAATAGATATCGACATTGTAACCAAATAAACATACAGTATGCATTTCCCAATGTGGCTATGGTCTGTACATTTCCCCAGTGAGATATATATATATATTTTTTTTTTTTGTTTGTTTGTTTTTTTTAAAAGGACTTGAATGACTAATTGTGACAGCAGTACTCCATATGATCTACTTTCTATGACACATACGTTTGTGACAGGTTCTGAACGCCTTGAATGAGAAAACGCCCCCTAATAAAGCAGAAAATCAAACCACGTGTCTAAAACATCTTGCAGTCGGTCTTCGTCAGCTCAGGTTTTTAAAACAAATGGCACAGGAGTGCGACAGCGGCTCACGCCACAAAGAACTGCTTTCGTCTCCCTGTAAAGCAGCTTTTTCAGTACCAGACTTTGTGTGAAAGGTATTGTGCAACATTAACAAACACCACATAGTTTACAATAAAGTATGAAATGTGAGAAGAAATTCCACCGTGAAATGAACAGGACTGATAGGAGTGCTGATATTCAGCCTTTACAAATACAAAAAGACACTTTGGGAACATACTGGCTTTTAAACAACCTCGTGGTTTGATGCCAGAGAGCAATTTCGGGGTGATGGCAATTGCATGCAAGGTGGATTGTCGATCCCATTTTAGAGCCACTTCAGACATAAAGAGGAAGCCTGTTTGATTACATATACATCAGTGGTGGAGCAGAGAGTAGATGGGAGTCTGCGTAACAGTGTTAAATCTATTCCTGGGCTTCTTTGCCAGTCATCTTGTAGACCACAGTGGGACCATCGAGATGCGTGATAGTTGTGGTCAGATGGAGGTCTTCGCCGCTGTTCGCTCCGCCATCACCTGCACATAAAACATCATCATCACATTTTTCAGGACATCTTTAGTCCTTTTTGGGCTTTTTCCAACTTTACATTACTGCAGGCAGGAGTCTGTTGCATATCAAGCTGCTTTAGCTGAATTTCATTTACATAAACACTCTCAGCTTGCGCAAAGCAGAAGTGAAACTAGAGAGCTGAAAAAGTAAATCAAAACATGGAGAGTGAAGCTTGGAGAGAGCTGCTCCTCCCACGAGACCCCTTGACGCACTTCAGGGAAAGCTTCCAAACTTCAAACCCTCTTTTTCTCTCTCTCATGCCACTGACGTCAGGAGATGGATGGATGGTTTTCATTACTTCCTTGCTCTTCGCCCCACCCCCTCTCTTCACTGTTCCCTTCTTTTCCGCCTGGAAGGAAGCCTGGTGTCCATTAGAATCTCACTCTCAGGCCAAAGAGACCCTTCTTTCCCCTGGGAATCAAGCCTTTCTCACTCACTCCAAAAAACAAACTTTGGATGAATAGGCAGCTTTACAAGAGGAGACAGATACTTGCTCTCTATTAGACTGAAGTAAGAGCTACTGGGGGCATTAATAAAATCCATCCATCCATTCGCTTCCGCTTATCCTTTTCAGGGTCGCGGGGGGCGCTGGAGCCTATCCCAGCTGTCATAGGGCGAGAGGCGGGGTACACTCTGGACAGGTCGCCAGTCTGTCGCAGGGCCAACACACAGGGACAGACAACCATTCGCACTCACATTCACTCGCACATTCACACCTAATGGCAATTTGGATTTTCCAATTAACCTATCCCCACTAACTGCATGTTTTTGGACGGTGGGAGGAAGCCGGAGTACCCGGAGGGAACCCACGCAAACACGGGGAGAACATGCAAACTCCACACAGAAAGACCCCGGCCTGATGGTGGAATTGAACTCAGGATCTTCTTGCTGTGCGGCAACAGTGCTAACCACCGTGCCACCGTGCTGCCTGCATTAATAAAATTCAGCTTTAATACAATGAAGAGAAAGGGGTTACGTCTAGGAGCAAGCAATAAAAACTAGCCTTATCAATAATTTATTGCCATGATTTGGTAATTTTTAGAGACCAAAATAAAAAAATAAAAAAATAAAAAAGCGGGTTAATTATAAGGCAAGTAGAAAGGTGTACTTACCAGTGATGCACTGACCACTTGACTGCTCATCTCCATAGTGTTTGTGAGACGGTGCATAGAGAAACATGATGGCGAACACGTACAGATTCCACATACCGTAGATGCCAGTGAAGAAGGCGCTGTTCACCTGCACTGTGTGTTCTCCCCAGTGCCAGTGACCTTCATTCACCTGGACCAAAACCAAGAGAGATCATTTTTAATGATTTTGTCCTTTCAATGTCGTAACTGGCCCTTACTCTGAGACACAACAGATTCCGTAACTTTATGAATGAGACTCACCTGACTTATGATGAAGAAGATCACTGTCAGTGCAGCACAGGCCAGAGTGACCAGCATGAGGAATTTGAACCTAAAAATCAGACCCTAAAATGATGACAGTGGGATTACTTAGTAAGAAAACATTAAGCGTTACAACACTGTTAGGAGTGCATTAATGTGTGTGTAAGATAATAAAAAACCTAGATCTAAACACACTGGCATGACAAACTAACTAAACCGCAGACACACACCTCATAGTGAAGCTGTCTGGCCTTAGACATGGCAGGGAGGGACATCCTCTTGCCACTAATGTTGCGGAAGACTTGAAAAACCATGAAACAGAGGAAGAGAAAGTAGAGACACGCACAGATCCCTGCCACAATTATGAAAGCCATCTAAGGAAACTTGTCAAGGAAGTAAGTAGTAGTCGTCGTAGTAGTCGTAGTCGTACTACTAATAGTGAAAATAGATGAAAAGGTTCCACAAATTTAAACTTACAAAACACATTTTCACAATAATGTCTGAGGTGAAAAAACTTATAAAGTTATACTCATAAACCCACAACTCTATTCATGCAGTTATGGATCATTGTATAATATATTTTAAAGCAGCTAAGGTGACCAAAAAAATAAAAAAGGTTGTGTGCTGATGAATTTTACATCAATCAGATCGCCAAGCAAACAAAAATGGATATGCACACGTAAACACAAGAACCCTCAGCAATGCACATATGGCATAACTGAATGTTTCATATCATCATATTAGTCAAGAGAATACAGTTGCCAGTTTGTGCAGAAGCCAAGTGCAGTTTGGAAGCTGGCATAGTATCAATGAGGAAATTAATCTGTTCCAACAAATGAAGCAGAAGATCAACCATAACAATGTTTATTCATGCTAAACTCAGAAGTCATGCTTTGGTAATTTACTCTGCCATAGGGTCTCCACTGTCATCATTTCTCCCTAATGAATGTTCAACATTTGGTCATAAAAAGGATACAGCCAGCTCTGTTCCTATGTCCGAAGCCCAGATGCTGTAGAAGGGATTTTTCAGCTGGACACCTCTAAGGAGGAGAAAAATAAAAAAATAAAAAAAACAAACATCAAGTATGACAGAAATCTTTTTTTATATACAGACACACTTCGAAGGAGTAATATGATAACACACAACCCATGGAAAAGAAAAATACTGGTACAATGCAGTACATTTAACTAATTTTGAACAATTAGCCATAGCAGTTGCAAATAAGGAGTGACTATTGTGGTTTGAAAAAAGAAATTATATAGTCTCCTGATGAGTATCTGGACTCAATTAATAGTGTCATGTAAATAAATCACAAAACTTGCATAGAATATGCTCATAGGAGTTAAAACGGGGCATTATCTAGGGCAGCGGTCCCCAACCTTTTTTGCGCCACGAACCAGTTTATGTCTGACAATATTTTCACGGACCGGTCTTTAAGGTGTCACGGATAAAGACCCAGGGAAACCAAGTTAAGCATAAAAACAATAAAATAAAAAAAAAGATAAAAATTCCAGAAATTCCCTCCCCCCCGGGCCTCAACTCTCGCAGCCTGGTACCAAACGACTGGGGTTGGGGACCGCTGATCTAGGGTATATCGATTGGCTAACAGCTTGTGAGTAACAAATCAGTAGCCAATGAGCATGCATTGTCTTCAGCTGTTATCAAATCAATCCATTCCCTGTACGTCTGGTTTCCAAACAGAGACCGCAAAAAACGCCCAGTTCAAAGGTTCATAAACAAGACTTTGCCAACCAATGAGTGAGGTCACGGTGGCTACGTCCATCTTTTATACCGTCTGTGGTTTGCTGTAAACGCACCTCTATAATGCAATGGACATACTCAGTTTTAATATGGTTATTTAAAACTGTGTTTAATGAAAACTTAGTCTCACCTCTCACACATGTCAAAGATAAAGAGGCAGAAGGAACCAAACACGACAGGTCCGACCTGCTTCCAGTAAATTGAGAAACGGTTCCTCTCTGTCTGGTCCTGAAAGAGAAGCACAAAACAGACAGATGTTTTTCACATTTCATCACTTACTGCATGCTACCTTCTCGAGGAATGGCCATGCTATAGATGAAACAGATGTCCTTTTATAAACACACCATCTTCATCAGAGTTTTTGATTTGTGATTGACTGATTGACTGGACTGCGATCTTAAAAATCAACTAATGTCTGTGCTCACTGTCACAGACATGTTAGCCAGCAAATGTAGATCTCACAGTCAGTGGAGGGTAATTTAGAAACTATGATAACTTCTGATACTACGAAGACCTACAGTGGGGCAAAAAAGTATTTAGTCAGCCACCGATTGTGCAAGTTCCCCCACTTAAAATGATGACAGAGGTCAGTAATTTGCACCAGAGGTACACTTCAACTGTGAGAGACAGAATGTGAAAAGAAAATCCATGAATTCACATGGTAGGATTTGTAAAGAATTTATTCGTAAATTAGGGTGGAAAATAAGTATTTGGTCACCTCAAACAAGGAAAATCTCTGGCTCTCACAGACCTGTAACGTCTTCTGTAAGAAGCTTTTCTGTCCCCCACTCGTTACCTGTATGAATGGCACCTGTTTGAACTCATCATCTGTATAAAAGACACCTGTCCACAGCCTCAAACAGTCAGACTCCAAACTCCGCCATGGCCAAGACCAAAGAGCTTTCGAAGGACACCAGGAAAAGTATTGTAGACCTGCACCAGACTGGGAAGAGTGAATCTACAATAGGCAAGCAGCTTGGTGTGAAAAAATCAACTGTGGGAGCAATCATCAGAAAATGGAAGACATACAAGACCACTGATAATCTCCCTCGATCTGGGGCTCCACGCAAGATCTCATCCCGTGGGGTCAAAATGATCATGAGAACGGTGAGCAAAGATCCCAGAACCACACGGGGGGACCTGGTGAATGACCTGCAGAGAGCTGGGACCAAAGTAACAAAGGTCACCATCAGTAACACACTACAACGGCAGGGAATCAAATCCCGCAGTGCCAGACGTGTTCCGCTGCTGAAGCCAGTGCATGTCCAGGCCCGTCTGAAGTTTGCCAGAGAGCACATGGATGATACAGCAGAGGATTGGGAGAATGTCATGTGGTCAGATGAAACCAAAGTAGAACTTTTTGGTATAAACTCAACTCGTCGTGTTTGGAGGAAGAAGAATACTGAGTTGCATCCCAAGAACACCATACCTACTGTGAAGCATGGGGGTGGAAACATCATGCTATGGGGCTGTTTTTCTGCCAAGGGGACAGGACGACTGATCCGTGTTAAGGACAGAATGAATGGGGCCATGTATCGTGAGATTTTGAGCCAAAACCTCCTTCCATCAGTGGGAACTTTGAAGATGAAATGAGGCTGGGTCTTCCAACATGACAATGATCCAAAGCACACCGCCCGGGCAACAAAGGAGTGGCTCCGTAAGAAGCATTTGAAAGTCCTGGAGTGGCCTAGCCAGTCTCCAGACCTCAACCCCATAGAAAATCTGTGGCGGGAGTTGAAAGTCCGTGTTGCTCGGCGACAGCCCCAAAACATCACTGCTCTCGAGAAGATCTGCATGGAGGAATGGGCCAAAATACCAGCTACTGTGTGTGCAAACCTGGTAAAGACCTATAGTAAACGTTTGACCTCTGTTATTGCCAACAAAGGTTATGTTACAAAGTAATGAGTTGTATTTTTGTTATTGACCAAATACTTATTTTCCACCCTGATTTACGAATAAATTCTTTACAAATCCTACCATGTAGATTCATGGATTTTTTTTTCACATTCTGTCTCTCACAGTTGAAGTGTACCTCTGGTGCAAATTACTGACCTCTGTCATCATTTTAGGTGGGGGAACTTGCACAATCGGTGGCTGACTAAATACTTTTTTGCCCCACTGTAAATCAAGCTTCAGTAGTTGCAAAATTCTCTGACCTGTGACATCTCACATTTGATGATGCCTGTTCACAGGAGAAACAGGCTCCATCCATTGATTTCCAAGAAATAGGAAAAATACCAAATATTTCATCCGAACAACATTAGCAGTACATTCAGTGAGTGTGAGGTAGATTTGTGACAGACAGGTGAAGGACACACAGAAATACAGATTCTTTGATTTGTTAGTAAATGTTCTGTCCTTATTGTGCGTCCCTTTGCCCAACTTGACAGACAGCTAACGGTTCCAATGAACATTGGAGGCGGAAGTAAGTTTAAGGCTTTTTACTTCGTCAGTAGTTCAATGATTGACATCCTTTTCTTCCCGTAAAACTAAAAACAAACACAAAGTAAATGTCACAAGATGTCTTTTCCTCTTTACACACACTTCTAGGATATGAACTATACTGTTATATAGTATGTGTAATCAACAGCGACTCAGTATTGATCACAATACAACTTAGCGAGTTTAGCTTCCTCAAAGATAAACATAGCACATGAAATAACTGGTTTCTAAACAAATCTATGTAATAGAAATGCACCAAATAAACTTGTAAACATGTTGTACATTAATACTCACAAGCAATAACTCTCCAAGGCAGAAACGTTTTAAAGAGCAACAACATATTCTGCAGGCTAACAAGCGACCAGCTTCCTGTTTCCTCTACCCACAGGAACACAAAAAAACCCCACCAAAATAAAAGCTGGTGAGTATTTCCACTATGACCAGCAGAGGGTGCTGAAGAGAAAGAACCTATGCATGCCATAACACTCCCCGTCTGGTATTGTAAAATACCATTATGAACCAACTGAAACATCATAAACTGCAAGATTTTACAGATTATATCTGAATACAATGTTTACCATCATGACACACATACTTCTCAGTCCTTTGGGGACATCAATAACACTGTCTCTGACACAGGTCTCAGGTAAGTATTAATAGTTCCATTTCTCGAGACCCTCACTTCAATCTTCCTGACCCTGCCATCCTTATCTGGGAAGATCTGGTTGACAAGTCCCATTGGCCATTCATTCCGCCTCGCTTGTGCGTCTTTGATGAGCACCAAATCTCCCACCTTGAGGTTTGTATGGTTACGTTGCCACTTGTTCCGGCTTTGCAGTGTCCCTAAGTACTCCCGTCTCCATCTGGTCCAAAATGTGTTTGCAAGGTGTTGAACTTGCCTCCACTGCTGTCGATGGAGATCTTTCTCAATAAAATTTCCCGGAGGGGGAAGAGGAGTGCACACCTTCTGAGTGAGAAGCATGGAAGGTGTCAACAGGAAGGGTGTGTCAGGATCTGTTGTGATAGGAGACAAAGGTCTAGCATTAATGATGGCTGTTATCTCTGCCCTCTCAAACTGAAGAATCGACGCAGGGAATTGATGAAACTTGATGCGTCCATCGACTCAATCAGTTCAATGTGCACAGCACGTGTGCTAAGACACGTAAAAAGAACAGCCCACCTTCTGCTATTTGCCTGGCCTCCTCTTGTGCGCCTTGTGACCACAGACCAAGGGCCAAATACATCCAAACCCACGAAGGTGAAAGGAGGTTCGGTGCTGATACGATCAGAAGGCAGATCTGCCATTCTTTGCTCAGTTGCTTTCTTCCTAAGTCTGTTGCAGGTGATACAGTTGTGGATAATCTGTTTGATTAGCCTCCTTGCTCCTGTAATCCAATATCCAGCAGTACGGACTGCACCTTTTGTGAACACCCGTCCCTGATGCATTACTCGCTGGTGATGGTGTTCTACTATCAACTTGGCAACATGGCTACCACCTGGAATAATGAGAGGATGTTTCTCCTTGTAGTCGATGTTGGCGTGTTTGAGCCTTCCACCTATCCTCAAGAGTCCTTCATCATCACAGTAGGGATTGAGTTTTTGTAAAGAGCTGTGTTTTGGTATGTCTTTACCATTAGCAATACAGGCAAGTTCCTCCTCAAACATTTCCTTCTGCACACTTTTGATGACGACAATCTCAGCCTTTGTCAGTTCCTCTGCTGTGCGAGACTGTTTGCAATGATGCCATGAACTGCAAGAGGGACCTTCATCTTTGCTCTTGAAGACCTTTGCAATATGAATGAGCAAACTAAGGGCCTTGAGGAGTTTCTTCAAAGAGGAAAAACGTCTGAACCTTTGCGATCCAAGCAGAGACCCATCATTACTCGTGTGAGTGACAAAGCTGCGTATTTCATCATCCAACTCGGGGTCCACAAGGTCATAGGTTTCAGCTTCTCTTGTAACACTAGCTTGTAACAAGAAGGCAGGTCCTTTAAGCCAGGCACTGTCACCAAGCATGGCGGCAGGCACCGAGCGTGTGCCTATGTCAGCAGGGTTAGAGCTCGTAGGGACATAGTGCCATTGTTTTGGTCCTGAAATCCTCCTGATTCGCTGCACCCTGTTGCCAACATATACATAGAACCTCTTCGTCTGGTTGCTTATATAGCCTAAAACCACACGACTGTCTGTGTAGAATTCAACTGCCTCAAGATTTAGGTCCAGTTCACTTGTGATGACTTCAGCAAGCTCTGCAGCTAAAACAGCAGCTCCCAATTCCAGTCTTGGAATTGTATGAGCAGATTGTGGGGCCAATTTTGCTTTCCCTAGAACGAAGCCCACCTGATGGTTCTGATTTTCGCCAGTGGTCTTTAGGAAAGCAACTGCTGCAATGGCTTTAGTGGAGGCATCTGAAAAGATGTGTAACTCTTTTCTGATTGCTGTTGACATCGTAGCAGAAGCGTAGGTCCTTGGAATATGTACATTCTTGAGATCGACAAGAGATTCTTTCCATGTATCCCACTCGGCCTCCCTTTCTCTAGGCAGTGGAGTGTCCCAGTCTAGGGCCTCACTTGAAAGTTCTCTCAGCAGCATCTTTCCCTGGATTGTAACCGGTGAAGCAAATCCTAAGGGATCAAAAAGACCATTGATTGTAGCTAAGACACCTCTCTTTGTAAAGGGCTTCACTGTCTCTGCTACTCGAAAGGTAAAGGCGTCTTTCTTTAGGTCCCATATCAGACCAAGACTTCGCTGTGTAGGTGTCACATCAGTCTCCAGATTTAGCTCTTTAAGCCCCTTTGCACGGTCATCTGGAGAAAACGCATCAAGAACCTCAGAGCTGTTTGATGCTATTTTATGCAGGCGAAGGTTAGATGTGGCAAGCATTTCCTGTGCTCTCTTCATTAGATCAATAGATTCACTGGCTGTGGGCCTTGACATAAGCGCATCGTCAACGTAGAACTCCCTCTTAATGAAGCGTCGTGCATCTGATCCGAATTCCTCTTCACCATGAGCTGCTGCACATCGAAGGCCGTATATAGCTACGGATGGTGAGGGGCTGTTGCCAAACACGTGAACCTTCATTTGATACTCACAGATGTCATTGGCAGGATTGTTGTCTTCATGCCAGAGGAAGCGCAAATAGTTTCGATGGTCCTCTCTTACAATGAAACTGTGAAACATCTGTTCAATGTCAGCGGTTACTGCAACAGTTTCACGTCTGAACCTCAACAATACTCCCAATAAGCTATTATTGAGGTCAGGTCCAGAGAGGAGAACATCATTGAGAGAGACGCCATGGCACTTTGCACTTGAGTCAAACACAACCCTGATCTGATCCGGCTTCTGAGGATGGTACACCCCAAACGTAGGTAAGTACCAGCACTCCTTGTCCACCTCAAGTGGAGGAGCCAGTTCAGCATGGTCACGATCAAATATGTTCTGCATGAAAGCAAAGAAATGCCTCTTCATTTCAGGCCTTTTTTCAAGGGTGCGCTGAAGAGAGGATAAGCGTTTGACGGCCTGGTCGCGATTGTTGGGCAGCCACTGGCGAGGTCCCTTAAATGGAAGTGGCGCCACCCAGCTGTTGCTGTCATCTATGAACATCTCTCTCTTCATGACCTCTAGGAACAGTTTGTCTTCAATAGAAAGGCCGATTTTGTTATCGTCCTCGAATGTATCAAAGATGGTGCTTCCAAGAGTGCATGCCTTAACTATAGGTGTTTCGGTGGTAGGGAAGGCTTTACGCTCAGACTTGGACCCATAATTCTCTTTGATATGAACCATATTTGGACATGGTCTGAAATAGGATGGGCGATTGTTCTCAAGCACATTAGTGTGATAGGCATCCACAGCTGCAGGCTTATGAGCATCACCTAAACAGACGTCACCAATGATGACCCATCCCAGGTCCAGTTTCTGTGCATATGGGGCATTGTGAGGACCGTTTCTATGCTGCCTCGCTTTGTGGACACTAAGTAGGTCACGTCCAAGTAAAAGGAGGATCTCAGCTTTGTGATCGAGTGGTGGGATGAGATGGGCTATTGGCCTTAGATGAGCATGTTCTGCTGCCACCTCAGGGGTAGGTATCTCAGCTCTGTTACTCGGAATGTTATTACATTCAATTATTGTCGGCAGCGTGACTGATGTGGCTCCGTCTAGTGACTCCACTACAAAGCCTGTAGCTCTTCTACCCATCATTTCTGTTGTTCCCGCACATGTACGAAGTGTGAATGGAGATTCTGACCCCTCTATGCCATAAACATCAAAAAACTCTGACCTGGCAAGTGACCGATTACTCTGATCATCGAGCACGACATAAGCCTTTGTCACTCGCTCTGGCTGCGCTTTTGGGAAAACCTTTACCAAGCAGATCTTAGAACAGGATCTTCCTCTCTGAGCTTCTCCACATACTTCAGTACAAGTCGATGTTATAGCAGGCTGAGTTGTCTCTTCTGTGCCCTCCCCGCCATGACCAAAGAGAGTTGCAGGAGGTGGTCCTGGATGAAGGGCAGAGATATGATTCCTGCTTTCACATTCTGTACACTTGATTGTTGTGCTACAGTTCTTGGCCATGTGACTAGTGGAAGAACAGCATCTAAAACAGATACCATTGTCCTTGAGGAAGGTCTTACGCTCCTCAATGGGTTTATTGCGAAACCCTCTGCAGCGCTTGAGGGGATGTGGCTTTTTATGAATAGGGCACTGCCTTTCCACATCACAGGTTTGCTCTCTCACGCTGTCTTGGCCAGCTTTCCCCTGTGATATTTCCGTCTTGTGAGCAGAGACCAAACCCTTATAGGTCTTCCTCACTGTAGTATCTGACCTAAAGTGGTCTGTTGTAGATGCTAAGAGCCTGAAGCCTGGATCATTGCGGGCTTGTGCCTCTCTGCAGACAAAGTCACAGAGAAAGGAAAATGGCGGAAAAATGACACTATGGTCAACTTTATACCTAAAACCCTGAGAGAGCCACTTTTCCTGGATATTGTGTGGTAACTTGTCCACAATTGGAGCGACACCACGTGCAGTGTCAAGATAGCTTAGCCCTGGGAGATAACCCTCTGATTTTGCTGCCTCAACCTCTTGCAGCAGGTCACTAAGCTCTCTCAGCTTAACAGGATCTTTGCTACTGACCTTTGGGAAGTTTGTAAGCCTGTCGAACAGTGTTTTTTCAATTATCTCTGGAGAGCCAAAACATTCCTCCAAACGCTCCCAGGCTTTGTCCAGTCCAACTTCAGGACGACAGACATGCACTGTCTTTATTCTTTTCACATGCCGTGCTGAGTCGTGCCCTAGCCATTTAATAAGGAGGTCCAACTCCTCACTGGGGCTGAGTTTTAGTCCACTGATTGCATTCAGAAAGGAGGATTTCCACGCCCAGTAATTTTCAGGGCAGTCATCAAACTTTGTGAGACCAGCATTAATAAGATCCCTCCGTGCCAAGTACCTTGCTATATCACCCACCTGAGCACCGCCATCTGGTAGGAGTTGAGGTATGACTCGATCAGGCGACCTTTCCCTTGTGCTCTCTGGTGGGTGCGGTGTTGAGTGGGGATAAATACCAGACTTTGGTTCCTGAGATAGCCCTGATGTTGGAATGGCTTTGTTTCTCATTTTGAACAAGTGAGATTCAACATATGGAGTACCAAAGCTTTGCCTGGGTTGAATCGTGGGCTTCAGCTCATGAACAGTTGACTCTCTATGCTCTTCCTCTGGTTTAGCACTCTCGGTTGGCTGTAGATGCTGCTCCACATACTGCCGTGTCCTTTCAGCAGTCTCTTCAAAGGCTGGTTTCCTTTCAGTTTTGACAGACTCCTCTGCTGCAACCTCAAGGATGCTGGCTTCAGCCATAGCTGCTGCTACCTCCTTTTCATACTGTAAAGTGTTCAATTTGGCTTCTATGCGAGCCTTTTCAATCATCATTTCTGACTCTATTTTGGCATAATCAGCTCGTGCGCGAGCTGCCTCCAGTTTAGCACGAGCTGCAGCAGCGGCTCGACTGGCTGATGATCCACTCGATGGTATAGAGGCCACTGACCTGGTCTCTAGAGCCGACAGCTGCGTTATTTCTTTTGTGACTTGTGTGTCCTCCATCCCACAATGCTGCTGTGTGGCAAGCGTAAGCAGTAGTAGAGATGAGACGTGCTGGCAGACGAAGTTGCTGTCTTTGATTATCTCTGCCTGCTGAGAAGCTGCTTTTTTACTGTTCTGTCCTTATTGTGCGTCCCTTTGCCCAACTTGACAGACAGCTAACGGTTCCAATGAACATTGGAGGCGGAAGTAAGTTTAAGGCTTTTTACTTCGTCAGTAGTTCAATGATTGACATCCTTTTCTTCCCGTAAAACTAAAAACAAACACAAAGTAAATGTCACAAGATGTCTTTTCCTCTTTACACACACTTCTAGGATATGAACTATACTGTTATATAGTATGTGTAATCAACAGCGACTCAGTATTGATCACAATACAACTTAGCGAGTTTAGCTTCCTCAAAGATAAACATAGCACATGAAATAACTGGTTTCTAAACAAATCTATGTAATAGAAATGCACCAAATAAACTTGTAAACATGTTGTACATTAATACTCACAAGCAATAACTCTCCAAGGCAGAAACGTTTTAAAGAGCAACAACATATTCTGCAGGCTAACAAGCGACCAGCTTCCTGTTTCCTCTACCCACAGGAACACAGAAAAACCCCACCAAAATAAAAGCTGGTGAGTATTTCCACTATGACCAGCAGAGGGTGCTGAAGAGAAAGAACCTATGCATGCCATAACAGTAAAACAATTTTAGACGTAACTACTGAAATAGCACTGTGATAAATTACTCAGATTAAAGATTAATTCTAGAGGATATTTGGACCTGTGCAGTTATCCAGCATAGTTTTGTGACTTGGCGACACAACTTGTGCCTCAGCACTCCATAACCTCACACTGTAACCACTCTAGCACCTTTATGGTTCCTAAACACTTAAAGTGCAATAATACCACTGACAGTTGATCACTGAATGTCAAGGAGGGAAAAATTAAAAACAGATTGAGCTACAACACTGGCATCCTATTACATAACCACACCCAAATTCAGTGAGCACTTTAGAATGACCCATTTTTGACAAATGTTTGTAAAGGCAGACTGACTGGCTAGGTGCTTAATTTTATACAACTGTGGCAACTGAGCTGAAAACACCTGAATTCAAAGATTAAGAGGTGTTCCTCAATACTTCTGTCCAGACACTGTACCCAGGATTAAGACGAAGATGAAAATATCAACAGGCACCATCATAATATTGAGACTTCTCTGCAGAAGGACCCAAAAGGCTCATCATGCTGCTTTACATGAAGAGATCCTGCTGTATCATGCCACAAGAAGAGCTTTAAGGAGACGACGTGAATGTCTTCAAGTAGTTACGGTAGTAAGCTACTTGAATCCAGAAAAAGCATTGGGAAAGGACTGAAGTTTAATATTCAGCACAAGTTGACCAAGCTGAAAGAGTTCAGAGTTAATACACACCAGAGGTTATAAATGATGCCAAAAGGTGTGTCTATTAGATGTTGACAGGGAGAGATCTAATAAACTTTTGTGCAGCAGATACTTGGATGAGTAATAGCACGAAAAGGACAAGTGTAATTAATAAAGTCTGTGATATCTGCAGAGACCAACACCAAGGATTTGGAAGTTGTTTGGCAACATAATAAGCACACCTGTCTAATGTATGGAATTTTTTAAGACAGCAGAGTCATCAATTATTTAGTAGTCACCTGACCATCTTTTTCTGTTTTGATTAGTCAAAATGCCTGGTGTGAAAAGTCTTCATGTACACAGTCTGAATCTGTCGTTCAAATTTGTAACAACATGATCAAACACTTTAGCATTGTATAGTGATTTGCTGGCGTCTCTACGTGTTACAGTGCAATTAATACACACACACACACACACACACACACACACACACACACACACACACTTTGTTTATGCAAAGTGGGCGGGTACTGGGATAAAACTTCTCTAGTAGTCTCACCAAAGTCATCTGTCAATGGGAGGAACAATACTGTTGTATGACAAGGTGGGAAGTACATGAGCCCTACACAAACACAGCCTCAAATGTATGAAGTGCCATAAATGTCAGCTTTTGATCTCACAAGAGCAACTGAACATCTGCATCACACATGTAAAATGTACCAGTCTCTGATCCAACAGGGGACTTTTAAAATATGATGTTCCCTTCTATTAACATCTGATAAAACCCATTTGAAAAATACAGTGATTGTGCATACATTGTTAATCATATCAGCTCAAGCACAGATCACGGCTGTCATGCAAAACTGTCTTGAACTTTTACGCATTAACATAAAGCAAAATTAGATAATGAACAGAATAAACAGGTTGTACAGAGCAAAACCTTGAGAACAAGCAACCAGGTTTAAGAACAGGCCATGGAACCACACCACGTACAAGCTCAGGTGTGTCAGGTAGAGATGTGACATTGCTGCAGAGGCTTTAGCATGCCAACGAAAACAAGTGGAGCAGAGCCAGCCAGCCAACAGGAGAAAAGCCTGCTGTGCTACAGTCCAGAGAGTTGAGGCGGGACAAAGAGACGATGAACCTGTCTGAGGCAGACATGGAGCTCATCAAGACAATGGTCACTGTGTTCAGGTGACCAAAAAAAAGCTGATGTCTGATCATCTCCGTGACTGCCTCAATCCAGGCCAGATTACAGACGTCAGATAAAAATGACCTGCGATTCTTTTGTGGGATGACAGCAAAATTCAGGGAAGATTTTGATGGCTGGTACACAGAGATCACACATCTTCAGTTCTTCTCTGCCCAGAACCAATGTTTCAAAGAACTGTGTTTCCTGGACAAAAATGACAACAAGATAAAATGGGCAAAACCACTTTTCCAAACTTTATAGTGTGACGTGTAGGTTTTTAACATGAACCCATGACAAGACTCAAGTTTTATTGTCCTTATTCAAAGAACAAAGCTTTAAGTCATGAGAACCATGTGGGTTTTTTTGACATTACTGAAAACAAACCCAAACAAATATGCATATAATGAAACACTGAATTGAACTCTTCACATCTGTCATATTTGCTTGTTCTCTAGCTTTCAGTTAACAGTTCTCTGTTTAGCTGTTAAGGGTCTTCTTTAAGATGAACACTCACTCAAAAAAATATATTATTATTTAATTAAACTGAGAAATAAGGAAATTATATAAATTAAGAGTCAAGTCTTGCAAGTGATGAATATGGAGATGCAAGATGTACTTCAAAATAAATACACCTTTACACTGAGAAAGCATAGAGTAGGATCAAGAAACAATAATCTGCACAAGTCCTCTGTGATTACACATGCAAGTGCATGGTGCTCTGCATTTTCCTATATCAATATGGGGGCTGGAGTGAGAAAGAGAAGACAGTGTGCAGTAGCTGAGGCATTCTCCTGAGCATGCATGCAGTCCTTGCTTTTATCCGAGCCCGATCATCCTTTCATTCAAACACCATAATTCAGGATACTTAAATAAAAGTGAGATTAAGAAACTGTTCTGGCTCCTTAAGAGTCACCACTCATGTTATGTAGTGTTATACAAGTTCATGCAATCTTTATTCGTTTCTGGCACACTGTTCATTTTATTTTGACATTCTACCGGAAGTGCTACTTCTCATTACTTCCTGTCTAACGGGAGAAGGACAGTTTGCTACTCCTGTGCCTGCCTATGCTACCTCTTAAGCCAGCACAGTCTGTAAGTTGGCAGTATTGTTGTGTTTTATGTTAGCACTAACTGCCGTGTGTTGTTTGTGATATTTTGAGAAAGCAAATTGACTCAATGATGTGCTTTATTAGTCATTAGCCTAAACGCTAATTAGCGCTAGCTAACCGCTAACGTTAGCTTGTTAGCTTGTTTCGTTCTGCTTTGCTTTGCATAGTAACAGGTCATAGCATCTTCTAATTGTAAGAATGTTTGCTTATATTAGCTCACATGGGATATTTTGTGTTTGTTTACAGAAACTGTAAGTAAGATCAATAGCGAGTCAGAAAAACCATGCACAAGACCAAAGTAAATGGAGCTTTGTACAGTACCATGAGGTGCTCCCCGCAGAAGATGATCCAGAAGGAGAGCAGCATCGAGTAGAAGATGCCCTGCCTGATGTCTCCAAAAAGCAGCATCCATGTCCAGTTGAAGCCAACAGAAAACCACTCCACTGGGATGTTGATGAATGTCATGGAGATTCCTAGAGCCAAGATTACCCTAGGAAAGCAAAAAAAACAACAACCATAAATTCAACATTACCTACTTTGATGACTTATGTAATAATATGTGACTCAGCGTAGGAAAAGCCACCAAAAGATGTAAACCGGTTATTTCAGCTAAGAACTGGACTTTCCGATATTTCCAGTGTTTATTATCTAAACTCCGCGGTCTATAGATTTCTCTCAAAACTATGTGTGTGTGTGTGGGGGTGGGGGGGGGGGGGGGGGGGGCGCGGGGGGGAGTGTTTTGTACTTAACACTTTCTAATGTATAAAAATTAAATAAACATCATTTTGACCCAAATTCTTGTCTCGCAAACCTCTGGGCTATGAGCGGTTGATTGCTGACCTTCCCAGTCAGCAATCAACCGCTGCACCTCCCGCACCTCCCACCCCTCTCCACCGCAGTCATGCTGGAGTCGTTTCCATCTTTAGCCTGTTGTGTTGATTTTTTTGAATGGACACAGTTTGACATCTTCATGTTAAAATTAATATAATAGAAGATTGAATTAATCTATTTTTTGCATGTTTATTGAAAAATTTTGAATTTTTTAGGAAAGAAGGGGAAAAAAAACAGTTTGAACTAGCCTGGTTTTCATTTGACGCATCGAATATGGTGGCATATAAATGAAGTTTCATTGAACATTTCATTGAATTTGAATTAAAGACTGGGGAAGTAGGACTCCCAGTGGGATTTACTGCCTTCTGAGGTTGGCTGTTCCAAGTGATCTGGATCATCTTTATCATAGTGAGACATTCTCATCCTGAAGTGTGTTTTTATTTTTATAAAGTTACATCCCAACAAGTATTATTTGTTACTTTTAAAAAAAAAAACTTTAAAAAAAGAAAAAGTATAAACTTCTGTATCTGGACTAAAACTGTTACACACACATACATTTTTTGTTTTAGGCTGAGCATTTACTTAACCAGGCTTACTAGACTTCAGGACATTGATTAACTTACCCATTCAGCTACAACCACAGCATGTTCCCACAGAAGCTTGACTTATGCGTTTCTAAATCATGTATTTTACCTAAACAGCCTCATTACTGCTAGACCTTGAATATCTGTTTCATGAAATCTAGAGTCCAGTGAACTGAGAACAATCACCACAGAGAAAAATTAGGCTCATCTTTTTAGCAAATTGCAACAGGTCCCTGCATGTGACCAGCTGATAAAACAAATACTGTAACTAGACAGATAAGAGGGCAAAACAGAGCTACAGAAGATAGATGGGTACAAACACTTTATGATAACACTGTGGGCAAGAGAAGTAATCTGATACACATTCTAAGCAATTTGACGCCAGAAAGTTCTGCAAAGTGAACAAAGTGAAACCACATTAGACCGGTATGTATGGAATGTGTCCAGGGCACCATCGACACAGGCAGGAGAACTGGGACCTGCATACGCCCGCATGTGTGAAAAAAAGTCAAAGGGTTAGGGTCAAGTTTGTAAAACTGAAGTGGCAGACTTTTTTTCCCCTACTTAACATGGGACAGCATGAAAAGTACAGGTGTAACTAATAACATGAATTATTTCTTAAGTGCATTTGAGTATGTCAGGCAATAGATGTGAGCAACCATCAACATTATCATTTGTTTTCTGCCGTAGCAACTCAAAATGTCTGCTGCGTTCCTGAGGAGTTGACATTTTCAGCACGTTTCCAATGACAAAATAAAGATGTTTCATATTATCCTGTGTTCCCCCTCACATCCATACTCCTCACAACTTTAGAGAAAGCCTGAGGTTTACCATTCTGACACCTATGTGGGCTAGTATGGCAGGAGACTCTAGTAAAGCTTTTAAAGCATGAAAAAATCATCCACTGTCCACAAATAGGGTACAATTCGCACTTCCTGAGAGCCTGCTGGTCATCTGGGAATAAGAGCCTTGAGCTGGAAAACACAGAGGGAAGGAGAGATACACTGTGTGTGTGTGTCCCGGTAGCGGGTGTGTTCCCATTCCTAAATGCGTGTGTGCAGCATGTGTCAGCTGAGTGCTAGCTTGCAGATTTTGTAACGTGTTTCACGCTTCGCCTGGTTTTTCCTGTGGCGCAGAACGCTGCCTCTTACTGATCTGTCTTCTCTCCATGGCAGGGGGTTAGACAAACACTGGGCTCGGAGCATGACTTCAACTTGTTCACAGGGCAGCACAACTGCCTCCATGTGTTGCTTGAACCTTCATCGACTTGGCTTGGTTATAGAATTAATACAAATATTTGAGGAGGTTTTTGGAATATACAAAAACAGCCATGAAGATTTCTCATGTTTCCCACATTGTTTTGCTTACACCACCTCATTGAATTTTCAGTAGTTAAAAAGCCAAGTGCGAAATGCCAACATTCCTAGATACCATTCCTCCTCAGACGCTTGATGAATAACACCCTCTGATCTCAGTGACCTATACTGTACACAGCTAGTATGACCTACTTGTTCTTTTCATCCATAGTTAATATGTACTTTCATCTAGTACATGCGCTGAAGCTGAGCTACTGTGTTATCATCTAACAATTACATGCAGGTCCTCAACATATCATTTATCTGTAATCACTGAGCCACAGTTAATTCAATTATTTGAATCTTCATCACTGGTCACCTGAGGGTAGATGGATGAAGTGAAGAGAAAGGTGGATGGCAGCAGCAAAATTTTGTGTTATTTGGAAACGTAAAAAGAAAAGTTGCACTTTTTTACAGATCATCACTATGATACTGATAATGAGGGGGCCTTACTTCTCTAGCAGGACAGGAGGTCTGCTCATGAGGGTGATGCGTCTCCAGTACCAGATCATGATGATGAGGATGCTGGGTGTGAGGAAGGTCTTCATGGCAAACCAAACTTTGGTGAAGCCACCGTTCTGATGAATTCCCTGATGAGCAATAAGAAACGCTATCAGTGTCAGTGCACGGTAACACTAATAGAAGTTTTCCACTAAAACCTACTTGGCTCAATGTGATTCGACCTCACTCCATTTCAGTTTTTTTCCCATTACAATTAAGTACAACATAATGTGTGGGGGTCAAAACGTACAGCATAATAATGAAGGATGTCAAGGCGTTGGTATACCTGCTGCTCAATGTATTGTTTTTTTGTGCAGTCATTTCCTTTGTTGTTGGGTTTCAAAAATTGCATTTTTGATTTTGTGTAGGCGACGCTCTCATGACTCATCAAGTGATGCTGCTGATTAACCAGTCCGTGGCATGCAGTCTGTTGACGTACATTTTTGGATAGCCTCAGCCCCTGCTGTGCAGGTGCTTAAAAAAGGCCTGATAATAGGTACTACTATCTAATGGAAAACCCTAAAAACTTAGGCGTGTTGAGCAGAGCAGAGTAGGTACTAGTGGAAAAGGGCTATAACAGTACATCCCTTAACCCTTTAAAGCCCAGCATACTGTATTTGATGCATGTGTTTTTGTGAGAGTTTAATGGGGTAATGACATGTCATTGTGAAATCTTACAACAAGTCGGATGTCTCTGATCTCTCCAATTCCCACATTGATCTTCTTCCTCTCGTTGACAGGCAGGCGAATGTTGAGGAGGTAGTACTTATGGGCCACGCTCCCCACTTCCATGAAAGGTAGCAAGTCGCACTCGTAGTAACGGCCCTCATTCTCGTGAGTCTGGAGTAAACAAGCATTTGAAAACACGTTTACCTAAAGAGACAAGCTACTTGAATTTATTTTAGGTAAGCATCAGCATCAACAGTTCTGAAACTGACTATATCCACAAGATTAGCTGAATGTAGCTTTGAGGCAGCAGTGTAAGTAAATACAGAGCATTTTCCATTCTTCTTTCCCACAAAAATGTAAGCACAAAAATAGCCTAGGCAGTGTTTTCATTGAAAATTTTGAGTATAAAATATCTCCTTAATACTTCAGTTTAACTAATTTACCCATGTAACTTGTCAGAAGCCTTTACAATATAAAATATATTAAAATAATATAAACATTTCTACCTGGGATGCTGTACCTTGGGCCAATTTTTTTTTTTTTTACCAAGGGTTCAATTGCCTGCTTTGTCACTAGATCATAAATTTGGGTATTCTCACTAAGGCTAATGATACAGACCTTTTTCATAATATGAAGAGACTTTGGAGTCAGAAACCATGCGATTCATAATATAAACTAATATATATATAATAACTTAACTTTACAGATCATTCTTGTATACGCTGATAAAAAGGTTACATTATTAGTACAGCAATTTATCCATCTAGTTTTGCAATTAATACCTAAACCGAGTATCTTTTCCATAAAAGCTTTGTACCATATTGTTTCATATTTCTATTTAACAGCAGTTGTGGAAAAATACTATAATACCTCTCCTTTTTCAAGAGTTATGCTCTCACCTTTTAACAAACCCCATTACCCCTTATTGCTAGACAATAACCGACTAAATATGATTCAGAGAGGAGAACCGAGTTCTTGGGTAAATTAAGGGTGTTGCATCTAGTTCAGACATGTCTGTAAAAACAGCAGGGCAGACAGAGCTGTACTTTAAACCTCTAAAATACTTTATACTTATACTTAGGGCTGGGCGATATGACCCAAAATTCATATCTCGATATTTTTTAGCTGGATGCCGATATAAGATATATATCTCGATTTTTTTTTTTTTAAGCCATAAGTTAAGAACAAAAAGAGAGTTCTAGTCACACTGTGTCCCAGATGTGGGCGCTTTTATTTACATACAGCGTAGATGTACATGAAGAAATTACTCAAAAATAAATTATCAGCATTTATTAAATAATCATGGTCCATAAATAAAAGAAAACAATGTTGTTTTTGTGCATAACAAAAAGCTCACAATTGTGCAGTCAAAATGTAAACTAATAGACGCTGAGCATAATAACAAAGAGACAGATTTCACAGCTGCACCACGTCTCTGAACAGGTGCCATTTGTGGTCCTTATACACACACAGTACGGTAATATTACGTTGAAGCACAGTACTATCACTCCGCGAGGCTCCTCCCCGGTAGCCGTAATCCTCCAAGACAATCCATCAAGCGGTGCAGCTCCGTAGCTTAGCAAAGTCATATTAAAACATTTTTTGACAGATTGCCGAGCGCTGTGTACCACATAAAATCGGTTCGCGGTCAGTAAGCACAACCAGAATTCATACATAAGGCGCACTGTCGAGTTTTGAGAAAATGAAAGGATTTTAGGCCGTGCAGCCCCTCCGGGCTGCATGTCGTTAGCGCGGTTAGCTCGTTAGCGCGGTTAGCTCGCTAACACGTTGACGCCGTCCAGCCCCACGCACGGTAACTCGCTAACGGAGATTTTCCGCTTTCATCTTGTCATTGCCTGCAGGTGAAGCTATGGGGGAGGCGGAGTTGTGTTCAGTGAAGGAGAGGCGAGGCCGAGTAACGTTGCGTAGAGACAAAAGTGGACGAAAGAGAGGCAAACCTGCGGCTCCACGAGTATAATTATAACGTAACATAGACTATATCGATATAAACGATATTGTCACATCTTATATCTCGTATGAAAATATATCGATATTTTTAAAAAACTCGATATATCGCCCAGCCCTACTTATACTACTAATTTTTTTTTTTTAAGTACAGCAAAGAAATTAAGTTTGCACTGAGTTATTGAAGCTACAGGACAGAGGCAAGCCCAGACATGACACAACTTTGGCTCTGTGTGCCAAGTCAATAAAATGAGCAAGCTTTTGTAATTTAAAAGTCGAGCTACAGTCTTAACTACCTTGGTAGCGGTGAAGTTGCAGCTGAGTTTCCTCTGCTCGAAGGAGTGAGCCATCTCTGTCCATTCACTGTCCATATCATCTCTGTAGGCCAGGCCAACGTCAATGTACACCAATGATCCATCCTCTGGGGAATAATAATCATCATCATCATCATCACCACCACAACAACAAGAAGTTGCTTTTGCATTAATATAACACTTGATATACATATTCTAAGGACAATCCTGACAATAATAAAGAAGACAGAGAGAAACATTTTTCCCGATGGAAAGAACAAAGAAGGCTCTGAATAATACATATACACACATGTCTGCATTTTGACGTGTGTTGTGCCTCGTCACTGCACAAACCTGCTGCCTCTTATCATCCTCGCAATGAGATCAAATTAAAATGTGGTGACAGACAGCCACAGCCTTTTCAGTATACACCCACCAAATGCTCTTAGCAGTGGACGCCTAGCTTTTTTCCTTGTATGTGTCAAAATCTGTAGAACGTTTAAGAAGCAATCAGTGAGTTTAATCACTGGCAATCGGCATTTGCATCAAAAACTCAAGGGTACAGTTCAAACTGGCATACATTCATGTAAAGTGCAGATCACTGGCGTGTTAAACAGTGGTCCTGCAAATCTGGAAAAGTTCTGAAACACTCGTATTAATAAGATTATTTCTCAATATCCACGTGTTCGATATGGTTCCTTCCAAAGTAACCATAGCAAGGTTACTTCCCAATACACCCAAACTTCAACAAGACCTTAAAAAACCCAGCCCAGTGAATCCAACAAAAAGATCCAAAGCCAAGCTATTAAAGCTCCATCTTTAGATCACATTACAAAGCCAAGTGTTTTCTCCTCCAGCCCTCCAGAGAGCCTCTTGTGCCGTTATGAAACAAGCTGGAATGAAGAGAAAGGAACCCGGTGGCCTCTGCTGTAAGACAGGGGGGAAAAAAGGAAAAGAAAAAAAAGGGGAGAGAGAAGAAGAGGGAGCCAGATGAAAACTGGCAGCCGACTGTCTCTGTAATGCCCTCCCCTCTGCCATTGGTTGAGCCGGCCGCCCTCAAATGTCAGCTCGCTTCATGCAAACATTCCAGTCCACTCCAGCAGCCATTGCCACGGAAACTAAGCCTCCTCAACAGCTGTGTTATTGCTGGACCTGGGCCAGAAAGGGGGTGCTTGGTGCTGGGTGGAGTGGGGCAGGTGGGTGGAGTGGTTAATAAGGGTGACGCTCTTCTCTGGGATGAACATTGTTACACAGATAAGGTAGTCAAGGAAGAGATGGCCTTGTGTTACTTCGTCATACACCAGCAGAACAGAATCCACCCACCTTTGTGAGCTTGCTCTACTCGGGATTTAACCCTCATGGTATTTTGTTACCGGCAGATTCACAAAGTGGCTCCAGCGTTTCAATTGGGAGCTCACTGGCATTTTATGAAATCAGAATCAATGAATTGTTTTATGCAGTAAGGTTTATTGAATAAAAATGTAGACATGGCCTAATATTAGAAGTTGCGTCAGACAACATAAAATGGTGATTTGACTACCTGATTGTTCCTCTTTTATAAGATTAAAGAGCTTTCTGTAATGTGAGACACAAAAATGCCTCACATTACGCAATGCTTATGCCAATTTAGGCAGTCTGTTCGTTACCCGCCTCTTATTTTTTTTCAGTTTCAAGCTTACCTCCTCAGGATAAAAACGGAACAGGCAATAATGTTGTACACTAGAAAAGGGATGTAAATTATAGGGTTTAAAATTGTCAACTATTTTACATTTCAAGGTGAGATTCCTGCTTTTTCCAGCACTACCCGATTTCTACTAAATGTGGCACTCTGCTTCTTCTGCATCCATTTGTTCTCACAGCACCTCGCATAGCTTAGAAAGATCAAAATGAGTCGATGACATCTGGCAAAAAGGCTTGTCTGTGGTTCAGGCTGAATCACTGACTCATCTGTCAGACAGCCAGGCAGTAAACAACCCACAGCCCCCTGACACAACCGAGGCCAAGAATGTGAGCAAGTAAGGGATGCTAATGAGTAGGACGCCACTGTACCATGACTGTTTAGACAAGCCAGACCAGAAAGGCAAAGATTCTGAGGTATTTTGCCCTCTTTGTTGCTACAAATACTTCTCATCACCTTTGAGTGTGCTGGCCTACAATGGATTGTATTAAGGCTGACAAGCATGTGTCAGTCTAGATAAGCCTCTTTACATCAAACGTTCCCATCGTACTCAACCTGACATTCAAATACTTTGCTATGCATTGCAATCCATTTGAAGAAAATTTTTCATTGAGATTCAAATCGACTTCCCCAGACTCTGCTGGTGATCCAGACTCTCATTAGACTTTCTCATCATCCTCTCTAATCCCTTCTTTGAGGATTCTAAGCACCCTGCCATGACACCAAACCCTGTCTTCTCTGAGGTGCTAGTTATTTCCCTTCTCCCCCTCCTCTGAAGTACTTCGACGCATTATTAGAATGCTGCAGATCGAGCTGTGAACTAGTACACTTCACAACAATGTTGTTTTAAATTAGGAGAAGATGCAAAAAATGTTTCCAGTGGGAGACTGAAGACATCAAAAGGCAGCCTGGATCAGCTGCATAAACAAAACCAATGACAAATTTCAACTTTTTTTCCTCCCTAACCCATTACAATTACATCTCAAACAGCTTACACATGGGCAATATCCCTATCAATCTAAGCTTATGTTTAAAAAAAGAGAGTTTGAATTGGGATAATGAAATATCCAAGATGTATGGAAAACAAGGAAATGTAATTGGCCTAAAGCAACCAACACCAATACCTGCCTCAACAGTGACTGACAAAGACCCTGAGATCTGCGAGGCTTTTGAGACGAAACAGCAAGACATTCATCTTTGTTTGCTGCCTGTTTGCTGCCTTTCTGTGCCATACATTTAAGGTAGACGTTCTGAGGAATTCTGAGTGTTCAGGGAAGGTGAAAGAGGGAGGAAAACAAGAAGAATTGTACTGAAAAAGATTAGCTGTAGCTGACTTTTACAACGCTGGTGACTTGAGATTACAATAGTTGTGAATATTTCAGAGGTTAGCTTTGTCCAGAGCCTCTGTAAATAGTTTCTCTTCAGATTGTGAAAGCAAGAAATACCACAGAGACAAAATATTGACAAAGTTTGTGGCATGCAAAAAAAAAAAAAAAAAGCCATGTCCTTGAGACAAAACATGGGCTATGTTGCCCCATCCCTTATTTTCCTTTAAAACCCATAAGACACCTTTAGTTCTCACCTATCTGGTTGTACATCTTGAAAGCGATGTCAAACTGCAGAATGACCAGCATGAACTGGAACCACGGGCTCATCTCCTTGTTGGGAAGAGGAATGTGGACAGCAAACACAATGTTGTTAGCCTCGATCCTCTTGGCCATGGCTTCATCAAACGACCGGATCTTATCACACTCCTTTCGGCCCCAAGGCATGAACCATTTTGTTTGCTGCGGTTTGTTCGGTTTATCCACGCATTTTGTGGCCAAGTAGTGGACTGCTGTGGTGGGGCTGGGAGCTGGAAAGACAAAGTGGTAGAGGTTAGACTAAGTGTCAAACTGAAATACTGCAGGAGTTTTGTTTTTGCTTTTGTTTTTAAATGGTCCTACCATGCCAGATTTGCCCTCAAACTAACAAATCGCATGAAATTATTTTAGCCCAAATATAATACATCAGTCTTCAGTGCTGCAGATTAAACTGTTCAAGGACAATGTTAAGAGCTTAGGAACAGTTGCCAGTTTGACTTTCAGCCAAATCAGTACAAACACTTTGGTAATTACTTTTTTTACACTGTTTAGGAAATGCCTACAAGCAAGGCTCTGTCTGTGAAGTGAGAGGGAGGGAAAATTCCCGAAAGCTCTCAGGCACCAATTACAGTGTTCACGCATTGAGATTCATGAGCTCGACAAGACTGCTGTTTGCAGTCTCTACTCACAGGAACTATTGTAAGAGAACAAAAACGGCCATTATCATGACAGCAAAGAAACTCTGGCACCCTGTTGTAGAACCTAGAGGCCTGATGTGAACGACACCTGAAAGGTCTGAGTGAAGGTGTAGACACACAAAACAAAAAGCCCCCAAAAACCCCAACATTAATTCAGGAAATGATGCGGGACAATCAGCAAATAAGTGAATCTGTTAGATTTATAGTGGTTTAGCATTTACCTGCAAGCCCTTATACATTACCGGCTCAGACAAAGGTCACTTTTGTATTTATACTCCTCATAGCGCAGACATACACACAGAAGTAGCACAAAGAGCCAATGTAAATACACAGTACTTGCCACAGCAGTAGTGACATGTGAGGTCAAACTTTTCTGATGATTATAATTTGGCAGCATTTTAATAAATCATTCTATACACTCTTTAGTAAATTGATTTAAAAAATGCATCCAAACAGCTGTAAATGACCACTTTGTAGGAAATCATTCACCTGCAGCGTATAAACCAACAGAAGAGTACTGAAAGTCGTTTGCTGTTGGAATCTAATCAGCCTATCTGTGAAGTCAAGTAGTTACAGAAGTTACCACTCTTGCGTTAAATGTTTACAAGTGTTAACTCTCTCCCTTTATATGGTGACGCTAATAGATGCATCTTGATGCTTGGTCACGGAGCACGCATTTCACATACTAGAATCAACTGAATGCATCAAACTACACAACTTCCTGTTAACGATTTGTTAGAAGCAGTCCCATTAAGACCAGCAGTCTCACAATAGGGTCACATACACACTTAATCTAGTGATATTAGTTTCTGGACAGAAATGCTCCAGTTTTGTTCATGCTCCCCCAACCTTGTTGTTGTTGTGTGTGTTTTGTTTTGTTTTTTTAAACAATTTGGTCTCATGTGTACTGACTTAGGTTGATATGAAAAAGGGTATTAAAAGTAACGTGAATTAGTAAAAACTCAACATACATGACCTTTGTCTTTGGGGAATTCTCTAAAACTGTCTTTTTTCTGAGCAACTCACAGAGATGCATCAGAAAAGCGGACATAAAACAAGTATAAACACCCTTGTGCTGTTGTTTACTGTGATAAGTAAATGTTATGCGGTCTGACCCAGTAAGATTATCAGTATGCCTTTCACAAACCATATTAAGATGCCATCAGAACAGAAAGTAGTTCTGAAAGTGGATGTTGTTCTTCATTAATACAATATGGCCTCAACTTTTCAAATAATTTCATTCATACAATAAAAACTCTGAAAACCTAAGCCAGGAGGTCTGCACTACACTGCAGTGATGCAAACTTAAAATCAGAGCCATAAGTCAGACACTAAACTTGAACTGAAACAAGCAGTGAAGTAAGCAGATTTAATTTTTTTAAATTTTTTATTCTTTATACACTTCCCACCGACAGACTGAATAAAAGAACAAATGGGTACCTGGGAGTTATGAAAGTCAAAACTAGGACAAAGGACATAAAAACACATTTATGCCTCAAAAATGTTTTGATTTGAATACTGGCTTATAACAAGCAGGATGTGGACTCAAATCATGCAGATAAAACTTTGAAATGGCTTCAATCAAAAGGTACGCAAACAAAATCTCACACTCTAAGATAAATATGCAAAATGCTGAGCAAATCTGAAAGAACTACTGGGAAGTTATTAAGCTCTTAGTAAAATTCCTAGTATGGTGACATAAGCTGTAATCACCGTCTAGGGTACTTGTAGGAAGTACTGACTCGTGAGGATGAGCATTCAGAGGTTTGAGTTTTCACATCCAGGTTGTAAAAGAGATTAGTGGTGTTTCAAAGACGATGCAAAGCTCTCTTCTCCATCTCTACTGTTAGAAAGCACCAACTCATAAGTGGTAACGCTGTTAGACCGATGTATTTTTCAACCTTTTATCGTGTCCAAAGGTGCAGTAGCCACAGAGGGAAGAAAACCGTGTGCACCTGTCCAGAAAGATCCTGTTACTTATCTGAACATCTAAACATATCTGCTCACTCCAAATCAAAAGCTAAAGGGCGGATGCCACGGTTTACACACCTATAGGCTCTCGCACAGTCATAAAACTCCACCACGAGGATCTTTATCTGTGCTAAAGGCTGTTTGAAATTAAACATTAAAATGCACACAGAGCAACAAGGACGACCCACTGGAGTGAATTAAACCCAGTTATCTGGATCCCCTCGGAGTTCAATTATCAAGTGACCCCGTGAGTCCAGAGGCACACCAGCTCCTCCAGTCTCTATCCCAGTGTGTCCAGAATAATGGCCATCCCCTCAGCCCGCTGACCCCATGCCGTGTTCCCGGGTTTGTCGGGAAACAAGGGGAGAAAACCCCCTTTCTACTCAATTACCCTCGCCGCCCCCGGCCACCGAGCAAACACAAAGGAATCTGGCTTCATTAAAACCATCTCAGCCAGGAATGAACCAAACAGGCTAATTTATCAGCCATGTAGAGAGAGGGAGAGGGGGACTGGCTGGTGGGTGGTTTCCAGACTCTAAAAGCAACACAGGCATCTTTCACATGGACCCAACTTCTATCGACCGTGCTGTTGCACTGCTGGTGGGGCTTGTGCGAGCGTATTTGAGTGGGTGGATTTGAAGAAACTTGACAGCAACTCCAATACAGACCTGAAGGCAAAAAAATGCAACGTTGACAGCTGCGCGTGTATGTGTGTTTCTGTGCAGGTCTGTGCATGTCTGCCTCGATGCAAATGAAACTCGTGGAAGACGGGAGAAACATTAATGCTCTGCCTGCGAGGCCGTGGGGATTTGGGGAGGAAAAAAGGGGGAGACAAACGCAGGGCGAAGGAAGGAATGAAAGGAAGGTAGAGATGCTGCCTGGGGGCCCCCACACAGCGGATATTATATACGGGGAGGAGGGGGGAGAAGAGGGAGAGGAGAACATTCGAGTTGGGATCAAAGTAGTCGAGGGAAGGAAAAGACAAAAAAAAGGTATCCCAGAGCTTTTCTGTGTTGAAACAGCCCATTAAAAGTGTGATGTTCTGCGTTATTTTTAAGCACAGAAACGAAGCCAACTGGTTGTGGGCACGCAGGCAGCGAACACCTTGAAACAAAAGCAGTGATTTAGAGCGGAGGTGCCATTTCGTCTCGAAAGGTAAAAAATACGGCTAAAAGTTAGCGCCCTTCGTCTTTTGTTTCACCGGGAGCGTTTATTACCGCTCCTATCAAGGTAAATAGCGACGAACTCAACTTAAAAGTTTTCCGTTTTAGCCTTTTATACACGTTAACCTTTAAATACCCGCGAGCACGCGCGTACAAACACAGACGTTAGCTTGAAAAAGCACGTAATAAAAGTACAGATAAAATTGAGGCAAGGAAAACGGGGAAAAAAACAACTTACCAATTAAACCGCCGACCATGAAGGCAAACGCCTGGAACAAAAGCAGAATAACTCCCACTATCACCAACTTTTTGGTGCTCATATTCTCAATAATAGCCCCCGCCATGGCGAAGGAAATGTTGGATTGAAAATATCACCACCGAGCGAGAAACAGTAATGTTGGAAGGACAAGAGGGGGAGAAGAAAGCGATGCATCCACTGCAAGTAGGAAGGCAAGCTGGGCCCCCACCGCTCTGCTCCTGCCTTTCAACTTAGGAGGAGGAGGGAAAAAACAGGAATCACATGACCGAATAGCGCTCAGCTTTATCCCTCAACAGCCAGCTAAGATCAGGGGGAAGATCTGTGGAGCGCCACCGCATTGCATTAGAGGCTGGTAATGCAGGTTACTGTGTCATTGAATGCCTGTAATAGCGTCCCTGTTGTGTGGGACAGGGCTATTTAAAGGAAGGTTTGTGAGGTCCCATCTCATGTTTGGAGCCGTCGACACATTGTCCCCCTAACCTATTCTTGGTCCAAGGTAGGAAGAGATATAAATAGGCGGCTGCACAATACTTAACTGTGTTCTGTAAGTTCAGATTTTTCTGGGCACGTGACATACTCAAAGGTTTAAGCCAACTAATGTTCGACAGTTAAAAATAAAATAAAAAATGTCACTAAATCTTCCTGGTTCCTAGAGCCAGTAGATCAGACTTTCGCTGTCCCTCCAAAAAAAAGAGCCAATTTAATTGCTTATAATTTGTAATTAAGTCTTCACATTACATGTAGTAGAGCAGAGGTGTCAAACGTAAGGGCCGCCAAAGATTCCCCACTGTATAGCTTGGAAAATGGGAAGACATTTATATATTTTAACCTCTTAAATGTATTTCAGTTTTACTGCTTTTCCTATTGATGAAGACTTCTCCAATGCCCATTTATATTACAACAAAGTAATTAACTATCCTTTAAACAATTAAATAGCAGGAAAAAAATATTTTTCCCAACATTTCTTTCTATAGAAATTCCTCCTGCAGTTGTAAGGAGGAAAATGCTTCAAGCTAAACAAGCTGCTTCTCTGCATACAGACTGCTTTCATTTTGGCTTCTTAATTCAGTAATGGTGTGAGTGTGAAACTAATTGAATGGGAGCTGCTGAAAGAGCCCTTTTGTTCACGTTTAACTTATTGTATAGAGGTATAGGGAAATAATTAAAAAAATACACTAAATTCTCTTTTCAGAAATTACAGAAAAGGACAATTTGCATAATACACAAACATGAGTATCTTCAAATCAAATCACTTTTATTGTCACATCACATGTGCAGGTACACTGGTACAGTACATTCAAATCAAATTCAAATTTTATTTGTCACGTACACAGTCATACACAGTACGATATGTAGTGAAATGCTTGGACAACTGCTCGTGACCTAAAGAAAACGAAAAAGGAAAAGGCTATGAATAAGATAGGAAATAAATATGAAAAATTAAAAAGGGTAAATTTAACTAGGAAGGAATAAAATATAAATTAAGGTTAAAAATGAAATAACTGTACAACACAAATTAGAATGAAGGGTAAATTTAACTGGGAAAGAATAAGATAAAATATCTAAATTAAAGTTGAAAATAAAATAACTGTACAACAAAATACACAATATAGAACTATATAAGAATGTATGAAGAAATCTAAATATAAATAAATATATACACAATAACAGCAGCTGTACAAGTATTAACCGGAAATGAAGAATATAGTGACCAGTGTTGTGCAAAAACAATGTCCAGAATGTCCAGTGTGTGTGTAAGAACCATATGTGTGGGTCAGTACTGTGTGGTGGTGTGATTGAGAGACCGTATCGCCTGCGGGAAGAAGCTCCTCCTCAGTCTCTCTGTGTTGGTCTTCAGGGAGCGGAATCGCTTTCCTGACCTCAGCAGAGAGAACAGTCTGTTGTTGGGATGGCTGAGGTCCTTCACGATCTTCCTGGCCTTGGTCCAGCACCGCCTGCTGTAGATTGAGTGCAGGTCAGGGAGCTCGGAGCGGATGGTGCGCTCAGCTGACCGCACAACCCTCTGTAGAGCTCGTCTGTCCTGCATGGTGCTGTTCCCGAACCAGGTTAAGATGTTTCCCGCCAGGATGCTCTCTATGGTGCACGAGTAAAAGTTCCTGAGCACCTTGGAGGGCAGTTGGAAGTCTCTCAAGCGTCTGAGGTGGTAGAGACGCTGTCGGGCCTTTTTCACCACGGTGTTGATGTGACAGGACCATGACAGGTCCTGCGTGATGTGAACTCCGAGGTATTTGAAGCTGTCCACTCTCTCCACTGGGCACTCGTTGATGACGGGGGTCTGGTAGTTCCTCTCCTGCTTAGTGCTGAAGTCCACTATCAGCTCCTTTGTCTTACTGACGTTTAGAAGGAGGTTGTTCCTCTGGCACCAGTTCTCCAGATTCCTAATCTCCTTCAGGTAGGCCGTCTCGTTGTTATCAGAGATCAGGCCCACCACGACGGTGTCGTCAGCAAACTTGATGATGGTGGTGGAGCTGGTAGTGGCCACACAGTCATATGTGTACAAAGAGTACAGCAGGGGGCTCAGAACACACCCCTGGGGGGCTCCAGTGCTGAGAGTGGTGGAGGCTGAGACATGTCCGCCCATCCTTACTGCCTGTGGTCTGCCAGTTAGGAAGTTGGAGATCCACTGACACATAGATGAGCTGAGTCCCAGATGCTCCAGCTTGGTGGTGAGTGTGGAGGGAATTATGGTGTTAAATGCAGAGCTGTAGTCTATGAAGAGCATTTTAACATAATTCCCCCTTCTAGTGTCCAAGTGAGTGAGTGATGTGTGGAGGAGATGAGAGATGGCATCGTCTGTGGAACGATTTGGACGGTAAGCGAACTGTAGTGGGTCCAGTGTGTCTGGTAGTGAAGAAATGATGAAGTCTCTGACCAGGCGTTCAAAGCACTTCATCACTACTGAGGTGAGGGCTACAGGGCGATAGTCATTGAGAGAAGCAGGGTGGGGTTTCTTCGGGACAGGAACAATGATGGACTCTTTGAAGCATGTGGGGATCACCGACTGAGATAGAGAGATGTTGAATATCTCAGTGAACACAGGAGCTAGCTGGTATGCGCAGTCTCTTAGGATACGACCTGGGATGCCGTCTGGTCCTGCTGCTTTCCTGGTGTTCACTCTTTTGAAGGCTCTCCTTACTTCATGCTCGGAGATGACGAGCACGTTTCCGGTGCTGGCAGTATCTTCCTGTCTGCAGCCGTTACCGCCGCTAACACTAGCATTGTTGGAAACCTTAGCTGCAGCCTCGAAGCGAGCATAGAAAGTGTTCAGCTCGTCTGCCAGAGTCACGGCCGCGTTCGTCATACCGGTTGTTGGTGCTTTATAGTCCGTTATTGTCCTTAGTCCCCGCCACAGGCTCCTAGAGTCACTCTGTTGGAGTTGTGACTCTAGTTTCCTCCCGTAGCGCTGCTTCGCCTCTTTCACCGCCCTCCGCACGTTATATGACGCGGCTTTGTACGGGTCCATGTCCCCCGTTGTGAGTCCCGTGTTGTAGGCAGCGGTGCGGGATCTCAGAGCGTCGCGGATGGTTTTATCCACCCACGGCTTCTGGTTGGGAAACGTTGTGATAGTCTTTGTCTCCACGGTATCATCCGCTAGTTTCCCGATGAATCCCACAACCGCTTCCGTAAACACGTTGACGTCATCGTCGGAGCTGTTTCTGAACATGCCCCAGTCTGCGTCATCGAGTGCGTCCTGTAACGCGGCCACCGATTGATCCGTCCAGCGTGCGACCTTCCTCTGAACCGGAACTTCCTGTTTCAGCCTTTGTTTGTATTTTGGCATGAGGAAGATGGCGGCGTGATCAGATTTGCCAAACGGAGGGCGGGATTGTGCCTTGTAGCCGTCCTTGACCGTAGTGTAGCAGTGGTCCAGTGTCCTTTCACCCCTGGTGGGGCAGGTGATGTGTTGATAAAAGTTCGGCGCTGCGCGTTTGAGGTTGGCGCTATTAAAGTCCCCCGTCACAATAAGCGCAGCGTCCCGGTGTTGTGTCTGGTGCTGTGTGAGTGCCTCATGCAGCTCGCATAAGGCGGTGACCGTGTCCGCTTGTGGTGGAATATAAACGGCACTTACAATGGCCGATGTAAATTCCTGAGGTAGATAAAAAGGACGACACATGATGGACAGTAGTTCCAGATTTGGTGTGCAGGAGCGTGTGAGAGGAACAACGTTCGCACTGTTGCACCAGTTGTTGTTCACCATTAAACACACGCCGCCTCCCCTTGACTTCCCCGAGTCCCGTGTCCTGTCCATGCGGTGAACCGAGAAGAAGTCGGCCGGCTGGATGGCGTGGTCCGGCACCGCTGGGTTCAGCCATGTCTCGGTGAAGCAGAGGAGATTGCAGTCCCGAATGTCTCTCTGGAACTTTATCCTGGCCCTGAGGTCATCAAGCTTGTTCTCCAGTGACTGGACGTTGGCGAGCAGGATGCTAGGCAGAGGTGTGCGGTGTGCACGAGCTCTCAGCCTGTTCCTGACGCCGGCTCGCTTCCCTCTAGGCCGCCGCGGCTTCCCTTTGTTCTCCCTCGAGATCTCACTCGGCCAGCTCGGATCCGGAGTTAAAAACTTCGAATTGTGAGTACATTGTATACCAATAGAAACAAGAGTGTCACTGTCATACCTAATGTACCCAATGGTGATGATTTTGCCGATTTAGAAACGCTGAAAACTAACTTAAAAAACAAAGACAAAGAAAAAGTGGTCGGAGCAGTCGTGACGGCAGCCGACCTCACCGGCGCCATCTTTTTTTTTTTTTTTTTGTGAGTGAAATTCTTGTGTGCGAGCTTCACAAGCAACAGAGGTGTGCAAAGTACAATAACATAAGAACAAGCAAATATAAGAATGGCTAAATATGAGAATTATATGAATAAATATATGTACAATATAAGAGTGTATGCATATTACTGAATGTGTATACTAAATATGTATGTCTACGTGTGTGTATATGTGTGTGTGTGTGTGTGTGTATACATATTTTACAAATTAAATAGCGTAAAAATAAAATTAATATATGAAATATACAGAGGTTGGTAGTTGGATATTGTGCAAAACAAGTGGCATTTATATACAGTATGGAGTGCATAGTGTTGAAGTTCCAGTAGTGAAGGTGAGGTGTCTATGACGTGTTCAGCAGTCTGATGGCCTGGTGGAAAAAGCTGTCTCTCAGTCTGCTGGTACGGGACCGGATGCTGCAGAACCTCCTTCCTGATGGAAGTAGTCTGAACAGTTTATGGCTGGGGTGACTGGAGTCCTTGATGATCCTCCCCGCTTTCCTTCATCATACAAATTTCTAATTTTTACAGTCAAAATGACTAAAACTTCATGACTTGTTTAATTACAATACAGCACAGATAATGCTTTTCAACTAGAGAGATGCATGTGATGAGAACTACTAGGAAAAGTTTGTGTGCCTGTGTGCGGGGTTAAATTGTGGAGTGGATTAGCGGCTAAGGACGAACAATGTCCAAATATCCAGAAATTTAAATCAATGTGTAAACATATGATTTTCATGCAGTTCAAGGATGGGGCCAGCATTAAGCTACAGGAGGTGTTTTCAATATGTCCAATGTGATAAGTTAGCATTGTTATACAACATACAAGGAGTGCAGAATTATTAGGCAAATGAGTATTTTGTCCACATCATCCTCTTCATGCATGTTGTCTTACTCCAAGCTGTATGGGCTCGAAAGCCTACTACTAATTAAGCATATTAGGTGATGTGCATCTCTGTAATGAGAAGGGGTGTGGTCTAATGACATCAACACCCTATATCAGGTGTGCATAATTATTAGGCAACGTCCTTTCCTTTGGCAAAATGGGTCAAAAGAAGGACTTGACAGGCTCAGAAAAGTCAAAAATAGTGAGATATCTTGCAGAGGGATGCAGCAGTCTCAAAATTGCAAAGCTTCTGAGGCGTGAAAATTGTCTTTAAACTTTATAGAAAATTGTCTATAAAGTTTGACTTAACTTTATAGACAATTCCATGTATATGATTGTGTATGATTCAGTTGCACTAGTTGTGAAGTTGCTCAATGTAACCAGTTAGATACTGGTTCCCATCACTTCAATAGGGCTTTGGAGCGTGATGTCACGGGGGGTGGGCGTGGAAAGGATTTTGGCCCGATCCGCCATTTTGGGGGTCTAGCGCAAGTGAAAAGGGAGCGAAGTCACACACAACAGCCATGGTTCGTATTTGCTGTGTGGTCGGCTGCAATGTTCGATCACACGACCGGCAAGAGAATAAGGTTGAAAATGGTTTATCTTTTCATTCTTTCCCAACCTGGAAGCAACATGAGGCAGCTCGTGTATTGATGTTACCAAACGAAGGCGTCTAGCCTGGATAGCAGCTGTGAGACGAGCTGACGTGCAGTTCTCTTCCATCTCCAAATATCTGTTGGTGCTCCAGACATTTTCATTCCGGTAAGTTCTAAATATGTTCACATCACACTTTATAGCTGAATAATATCATCGTTGGTGGTCTCGGAAGTTATAGAAATTGCGATCAAACATAGAATGGAGTGACTTGATTGGTTGATGTAAAGACAATAAATGAAATGAGACAGGAAGGACACAAATTGGCGTTAATAATTTACCCGATTATCAATGTGTTAACTTGCATGTACTTTACAATTATGGGCATATAATATGATAACGATATTTTAGCAGTTAAATGATAAATGTGTAACATTAATTATGGTGGGGGGTGAAAAATGGCTATTTCACTCGATGCACTCCAGCTGACTTACTTTGACGACGTACTCAGAGTTTGGTGGCTTGAAAATAGCCAAATCTTGCACCCAGCCATTTGTAAATTGGATGTGCGCCTCCAGTGACTTGTAATTACGAAACTGGTTCGCTGTGTAAGCGCTTACTCCACAAACAAGATACGTGAAGATATCGGGGTAGGACAGTGGCGGTAAGTCGTCTGGGTCTTTACTCCACTGCCGTATTTCAAATGGGTCCAGATTTGCGATGCACTCTATTTTTTTTCAAGTACAGCTGCTTCGCCTCTGGACGCAATCGGTCTCTATACCGTCTTTTCTTTTGAGCTGCTTTTAAGCATGTTTCTTGTCGTCGTCGTTCCAACAAAGTGTGTTTGTTTTGATTCGTAGACCCCGAAAATGGAGCTGCGCTCCCACAATGCATTGCGGCGTGACGTCAACTCCAAAGCCCTATTCAAAAATACAAAAGCTTCTAAATTTGGATGTACAGATGATTACACACTGAGAACAATATTGTGAATACTTTATTGGATTTCTCCAAACAGCTCCCACTCCATCCTACACAGAGGTCCTTTCAGCATGTTTTAGATCTTAAACCTGTCTCACCTGTTGCTCCTGAACAATGGTTCTATCATGTTCGTACTGGATTATCTGTCCGTCTGGCATCTGAGGGCCAGTCACAGAGCCAGTTACAAATGAGACAGATATTCTCACTATTAAATACTGCATATATATGCACCGTTTAGGCAGTTAAACACTTACCTGTATGTGGTTGCCATCTTTTAGAAAGGATTATTAGATATTTGGGGAAACTAGCCATAAAGAGGGTCTCGTACATTTACGAGCATCAAATGTCCTGGATTTCATGGTTTCAAAGTTTAATAGGTCTTTGAACTTCATAATAAAATTGAGGCCATTATTAGCAAAAAGAATTTTAAAAAAGAGCAAAAAAATGCTTAATAAATAATAATTGTTTTAAACTTAAGCTTTGTAATTGTAGCAGATTTCATTATGTGTGTAATTTTTTATTTAGCCCCACAGTAGTAAAATCCATAAATGAGAGTTAGATTTATTACTAGTATTTTACACAGCATTCAGCTATAGTAACATGTTCTGCATTTTCCTGCTTCACTATCTGATCTGAACAGCTGCACTCTCTTAATAAATTAATAACCAAACATTTCTCAGTAACCAATAACTAGATGGAACAGCACAGTATCTAAGAGAGAGATCAGACAGTGTTTGAGCTAAAGAAGCTGTGTGTTTCTTTTGGGGGCTTTTTGCACACTGATCCACCACCGTTTTCCTATAGTACAATGCATAGGTTCACGTTCAGATGAGAAAACAGTTTCAGCTGCAGGCATCTACTGCTGTAATTTAAACAATCACCTCATTCGCCTCATGTTTTACACGCCTATAAGGTGAGCTTTTTACAGTGCACATGAATATTACGTGATATGGTATGACTAGCTCATGTTCAAACATTTAAGATACTGTTCAGCCATTTTGTTTACTGGGTAGTGCAAAATGGCTGAGTTACCTGAGCGGGAATCCACTAAAGCCAAAAAATAATATATATTTTTTTAATTAATTACAAATACCTTAAAGGAAAACCTAAGAAAAGGATGCAGAAGCACAGAAACAAACTGCCGTGTACGTTATAGTATGTAAATTCAAAAACTGTATAGAGAGAATGGCGCAATGAAAACAGAATAAGATAAGATAAACTTTATTTAGTAGAATATAGGCAGTGAGAGTTTTGTAATTAACTTTGAAATACGTTTGCAAAAGACAATGACAGTAAATTAACCCAGTTCTACCAGCTTCTCTTTTCTCTAATACAGTAGAGTGTGTCTGATCTACTAAAAATCCTCATACTTGACAACACAATAAAACACAAGAAAAATCAGAATATGTTTGAGATTAGGATTTTTATTTGATGGCAAATCTATTTTTTTATGTCAGGTTTTTTTTTTATTTGATTTTGTTTTACTTTGATGCTATAATGGATGATTTTAAAATTCAGTTAAATCTAAGATTATATAGCATCGCAGCAAAACAAGAGTCTCCTCAAGGTGCTTTATAATGTAAGGTGAAAACCCTACAGTATTAGCAGGAAAATATCCAACAATCAAAAGATGCCCTTTGAGCAAGCACTAGGCGACAGTGGGGAGAAAAAACTCCCTTTTATAAGGAGAAATCTCCAGCAGAACCAGGCTCAATAAGGGGCAGCCATCTGCTGCGACCGGTTGGGGGTGATGGAGAGACAATATAGGGAGGCAAGATGAAATATACTTCTGTTGGCCAATTACATTGTTTTTGAATAAATTATTAAACGTTTGCTTCGAGATCTTTAATGAAGCATTGTAGTGTGTGTGTGTGTGTGTGTGTGTGTGTGTGGGGGGGGGTCAGGCTGGTCTTTTAGTCATCGCTGCTGCCCTTAAAGCAGCTCCTAAACAGCTACGTTAAAGCTTTTCCCACTGCTCGAAAGAACCTTGTAATTTTAGACTTCAGTGGGGGATTGAGTACAACCTCAATAGTCATGTCCAGGAGATCCAGAAAAAGTTCATCAAAAGTGTAATCATCTGGTGTAAGAGCCGAATGTACAAACTGATCTGCAGAGTCAAGCTCCTTTATAAGGGCCTTACTCATTTTCTTTAGCATCCGCCGTTTGTTATTTTTAAGAGCACTCAGATATCCTGGGATTCTGACCTTATCTAGAAGCAGATCTGTAAGACGCCTGGTGATCACTTCGTAGTTTTCTATATTCAGAGTTTTTGTGTCGAAACTACATTTCTCCAGGAGCTTATCTAACAGACAGTTACTGAAGTCTCTGACAATTTTCTCAGACTCCTCCTGTAAGTTTTTAGAGGTTGATGGCTGACTTTGAGCTTCTGTAAGACCAGTTTGAGTGATTGGTTCAGGCTCAGGGCTGTTTTCTGGGGGTGGGCCCTGCTCTAGTACACTCACGCAGGAGACTGTTTCATTTTTGGGAGGACAATCTGGACGTGACTCTGGTTTAGACAGTCTGTCATTTTCTTTTTGCTCTGTTGGAGTCAGTGCTCTTAAAATCACATCCTGGATGTCTCCCACGGCACCAGAAATCTTGTCACTTTGGACAGTTTGATCCAAAGCATCATTCTCCAACCACAGAAGAGTGTTTTGCAAAAACCTTTGCACTGAGTCTTCTACAGTCACATAGAGGAACTCGGGCGAAAAGGGTAACTCATCTGTTGGCTCTGCAGACCTGGAGATCACAGAGTCTGAAAGACATTTTCCTGATAGTATCACAGGGAGTACATATCTTTCAGTTGACTGGAGATGGTCATACACTTTATCTGTCAACTCCCTGGAAAACATCTCAGTTTCCTTTATCTTTTCCAGGGGGTTCCAGATAAGGTTAAAATGTTCTGGCCCGTTTAATTTATTAAACATTTGTTCAAGAATGGGTTTGATGGTGTTATAATCAACTGGGGAAGAACTTTTAAACCAGCTATCCATCACTGGTGTGTTTACATAGCTACAAAAAGAACTGTAGTTGTCCATGCAATCTGCTCTCTGATCATCAAGAGAGTTGACCGGTTCGTGGAGACAGATGAAGAACCTTTTGTTTTTCTTCACCAGGTGTTTTATCTCTCTGATCATTTTGTAAAACTGCTTTTTGGCAAAAGCGCAGAAGTGCTCTTTGTGCAGCTTTTGGTCATTGCTTTTTCTGGATGGGATGCATGACGCGAAAAAGTTTTTCACCTTTTGGATAATTAACTGCACATTAAAAGCAGGTTGGCGTGAGTCACATTTCTCACTAGATGTGACATCTTCACCATCAAAAGACTGCAGATTATCAATTATTGTGTTTACAATGTCAGCTGCAGCTATTTCTGCTGACGTGCTGGGACGCTGGAGACTTTCAGCTGTCTCAGCATCTGTGCACTTCTCTATTTCTGTGTCATCTTCGGCATTCGAATACTTCAGAGTGTCAAGTATTGCATTGACAACATCAGCACCTGGGGTGCTGGAACGACTTTCCGCCATCTCTCCAGTTTCACTTTCTTTTTTCTCTACAGGCGTCATGTCATTTTCATCCTTATTGTCCTCTGTGATTCCTGTGTCTGTGCTCCATTTGGTGAGAGCGCTGCTCACCTCCTCAACAACCATTGCCTTCTTAGAGATCTTTCCCATATGGAAAAGATATATATAAATCTTATAAAGTTTGTATCTGTCTTGTGTGAAACTTGTATGAAAAGCATATAAGAGTGAAAACAGATATAAGATCCCTTGAAAAATTATATAATGAAACTTGTATGTTTTGGACACTTACTAAAACAATGTATGAAAGTAATGCGAAAGTGGCCACTTTCATGAGTAAATCATGTAAGCCTTATATGATTTACTCATGAAAGTGGCCACTTTCATGAGTAATCACATATAAGTTTTTACTATTTCTTTTCCGTATGGGTTGATTCAGTACTCTCTGCTCTTGAATCAGACGGGCTAAGGGAACTAGCTGCGCTGCCCTTTGACATGCACTGGCTGCTTAGCTTACCTGCACATTTTTCCAAACACGAGGCAGCGTGAGAGACTATGCGTCGAAGGTTTTTTGTGGTTGTCATTTTTCCACTGACATAAACGGCCGGATCTGACCGTAAATCCGGGTTGTCTAAGAGTAGAGTCACAGCTGAGTTGACCTTTTCTGAGATCTCCAATTCAATCAGTTTTGTCAGCTTCTTACTGGACAGTTTTCATGGGGGATGTTAAGAGCGATGCTAATGCTGGTTGAAAGAGCGTCTCCCAGCGATGGAGCTATTTTTGCCACAGGTATGCTGATATCTGTTTGGGACAATTCGTCTGTCATTAACTCCTGAAGTGTGGGAAGTGCAGATTTCAGGATGCCGGTAGAAACTATCTGAATGATTTCGATTATCATATCAGCCAGTAATGCTTGGAGATCAGAGTCCCAGATTCCCTGTTCAATCAGTCCCCATTGTACCTGGGAAAACTGATCGAAACACTTGGTTATAGCAGGTAAAATATGCTCGGGAATAATGGGGATAGAGCCTGTAGTCTGCAATTCAGCCATTGTGGACGTTTCTGTTTCAATAAAATTATTTGAAGGACTTTGAAAATCTAAGTTTGTAGAGTGCGAAGATCGCGGTCTGTACATCTCATTTACTTAACGCTTAGTAGTAGATTGTGAGTCCTGGGTCTATATAAGGGCTCAGTTGACTTTTACGTCACGGGCACGTCAAAGCGTTCGCTACGTCACAGTCAGGCGATCAAAGCGTTCGCTTCGTCACATCGCACGCATGCGCACTGTCTGTGTTTTGAACTCCCACGCACAGGCTTCCGGACTTAAACCGCTAATAAATTCTTACATACACATCATGTTGGTGTAAAATACAGTATCTGGAAGCGAAAGGACATTTAGCCTCGTTATTTACTCTCTTAAAATGCACAACACCAATATATAAAGTAAACGGACGGACACTGCAGCGAAACGGAGCTCTAATCTCCGAGTGTACAACCTCTGGACCCAGCGTGATCATCACCTGTTAATATGCTAACATGACTAACGCCAGAATCACTGCACGTAGCTCCGCTTATTGAAGCTCGTGTTAGCCTAAATACGTTCCAGCAGTACTAGCTAGCAGCCGTTTTTAATAAGTTAACGTGCTCTTGACAAATAAACCCTGCAGAAGCTCATACTGAACCAACACTGAGCGCAGTTACCTGCTTGTACTTACAAGCACTGAGTAAGGCTGAATAAAATGAAGGCTGTCCAGTCACTGTGCTATGCCAAAGTTGAACAAATGTCTGATATCGTCTGAATATTTCTTAATGAGGTATTGTTCACAAAGTTACCCGTGCAGTGCTCTATACAGCTTACATCCTTTGAAAGAAATAATTTCAAGTATTAATATTTGTTGTCCAATACTCAGGAGCTGCCCTCAGATTCTAGTGATGGTATTTCCGGCTCTTTTTAGAGATCCGGCTCTTTCGGTTCGCCTCACTAAAAAGATCCGGCTCTTTCGGCTCCGAACCGGCTCTTCAGGTTGTTTTGTTGCTTTAATTAATTTATTATTAACAATAATATAAAATTATGCACAAAAGGAATTACTAACGTAAAAAAAAGTGGTTTTATTTGTATATGTTTATATATAAATATATGCGGTGGCCCCTAGAGACAAAACACGTACAAACTCCAAAACACATTTCTAGCATGAACTGAACTTCCAAAGCAGAGCTACTAGATCACTTAAATTACACAATTGAAAGCATGTGTGTATTGTTTGTGTATTTATACACAGGCACTCATATATATTCAAATAATTTTAAAAAAAGTTCATTTACCTGTTACTACCACACACCAAATCCGGACGTTGGTACTTGCTGGCTTGTGTAGCCACTAGGTAACAAAAGCTCAACACTGCGCCCAGCATCCTGGAGCACTTCTGTTGTCTTTTGTACGTGTTTTGAGTTTTTATGTGCTTCTGAGTTTTTTGTACGTGTTTTGGAGTTTTTACGTGTTTTGGAGTTTTTTGTACGTGTTTTTACGTGTTTTGGAGTTTGTACGTGCTTCAGAGTTCGTACGTGATTTGAAGTTTGTATGTGCTTTGTCTGTAGGGGCCACTGTAAATATACTTTTATTTTTTCATTCCACATAAAATGTAATAAATAAATCATATAATACAAAAATCAACTATTCACATTTCAACTTTTAACTATTTAAATTTTCAGCTTTTTCCTTTTACAAATTTAAAGTGAAAACAACACAAAACACTGCAAACCACAACACAACACAATTAAATATAAATTATAATATGAAAACAAAAAGAACATGCATATTCTCTGTTATATGGACCTGCATGAATAAACTTTCTGAATCCTTTATCATCTGCAACCGAAAATAGTTGTGGATGATTACTATACCTTTCTAATGTGACGTTGTTGTCCCTGGCTCTCTTTCTCTCTCTCTCCCTCTGGCTCTGTTCCTGTGCTACTCAGTGTAACTACCGCCCCTCCCCCCTCTGCCCAGCATAAAGCACAAGGCTTTGGTGCGAAGTGAAGCGGAAAAAAGTGTGTGAGAGAGAGAGAGAGAGAGAGAGAGAGAGAGGGTGAGAGAAAGAAAGAAAAAAAACCCACGTGATGGCTCGCGATAAGAAGTCGGCTCGCGTCGTTCACGTCAAAGAGCCGGCTCTAAGAGCCATTTCGTTCGCGAACGACCCATCACTATCAGATTCAGACCTCAGCACCACTCAGTGACAACAGGAAACTCATCCTTTTTCTTCACTCTTTGTAGCAACTCCAAAATTAACCGATGAAAATAGTACATAGGTTAAACAGGTGGTTTGAAAGACTTTTATTGTGAAATTACTGACTTTTAGAAATAAAACCCTATCAGTGAAGGTTTGTCTCAACTAGTTTGTTGCACCGCTGAATCCGCTGGTGGAAACAGCAACTGGCCAGTCAAACTGCTCAGCATACATGCCCAGGGCCAATAAGCTGTTAGGTGTGTTGAATATAGTGGCGAGGAAAAGAATAAATACTTCATATTCTGACGGCTTAGTGTGAGAGCACTCTGCCTTGCTGCTTTCGCTAAGCCTGCTCTATGTTTTCCCCTTTTGTCCTCTATGTTGCCTTGTGTGTTCCTGGTAGGAGGTGTAAATTGGTGCAGCTTGGGCACCCGTGCAGTCCCCCTGGGGCACTCAAGAGCTGTCTATCGTTCCATCTATTTATTGGTCCATCCAGAACAATGCTATTTGTTTGGTTGGCCCTGTCCATAATTATTCAGGTTTTACACCAAACATTCAAGCACTCAACCAACTGCTGACACCATTGACTAACACACCTCATGAAAGTAATTATGTTTTTTGTTTATTTTTGTTTAATAACCTTGTACATTTTGGTTAAAGCAGTGACTCTCACATTTTTTGTCATGGAGCTAGACTCACTGACTTATACACATAGCTAATAAAGACCTTGGTACATTTCTATCAAATATATATAAAGTACTATAAAGTACTCAGGACCTTTGGTGGCCTGTGCCCTCAGTCTTATTAGGCACACGCACACAGTCTTTAATATGAAATTATTTAAATGTTTGTGTTTTTGTAACCAGTGCTCATAATCACAGTATTTTATCTTATTTTACCTTATCCTATCTTATCTTAAATTGGTTTTCCAGTAAACCAAAGATTTTAGGTTGTATTTTACTAAAGAAGGCCCTTTCACATGCTCCCTTATTTTCCACAGTGGTTGGATCTGTTTGTTTGATTTGGTGCAGAGTTTATGCCATATGCACTTTCTGATACAACCCTCCCATTTATCCAAGCTTCAAAGGGCTGGCACTTGGAGTACACTAGCTTTGGATCCCCCTGAAGCGGGGTTTGTGTCCTCTCCTTGAGGAGATAACATTGACTGTACCCAAATGTGAGTATACACAGCAGTGCAAAAAATAAAAATTGTGCTAAGGCCACTTCCTCTATTAAAGTGTGTTGCCATCCTGAAGAACAGTGCAGCTGTGAGCAGAGTTTTCATTTCTTCTTCCTACTTCTACTGCTGTTGCAACAAGATCCCATTTTTCTTTATTCCCCATCCAACAGAGACATTTAGTGATATGTGGCTGTTAGACCTTGCGATTTCTGTAGGCAGAATAATAAATACACTGGTGGTGCAGTGCACTGGCTTTCAAGGCTCAAGAATGCTCAATAACCACAAGTTTGAAACACTGTGAGCTTTATTTAAAAGTCATCTATGTGAAAATCCCATTTAATAGATTTTTAACATGTGACATACACATACCATTGTGTGAATGGGTGGGTGACTGATTGTGTAAAGCCCTTTGGGGTCCTTAGGGACTAGAATAGCACTATACAAATACAGGCCATTTACCATTGTGTGACTCTTAAATTCATGAGCACAGATCCCCCCCCCCCCCAAAAAAAAGCTCCGTGCAACTCATAGCAAGTATACAACTTTCCATTATCAATCATAAAACACCATGCATTTATGTGTACTAAAGAAGGAAGCTGTTTTGATATAGAAACTGTAAGGAAAGCATGAGAGAATGGCTCCTTCTGAACACACAAGTAGAACAGTAAAAAAAAAACAGAAACAGAGGATTTGTCCAGCTGCCTAAATGGCTTTCGTATTTTCTTATTCCTATTAGAGCCCTCAGTGGGTATTTGCTAAACATGTAAAGGCTTTTGGATATGATCAATCAACCATTTTGATCAATTAAACATAACTGCTAGCAGAAGCCATCGTTTGCATGCAGATGTGATTCATTCCTGTTTATGAAGCCCAGTACACTGCACTGTTGCTGAGGCAGCTATTAAGGGTGATAACGACGATAGCATTGGTTTTTGGCACTTGGGGATTGAAATTAAAATGAATAAAAACAGCATTAGGGACTGCAGGATAGGTAAGGAGTCAGACATAGACGGAGAGCCTGGAGTTCTGTGTTCAGAAGCGGGCACGGATTCGGTCCAATGGATCTGTGTCCCACATCTTGGGATCCCAAGCCTGGAACCAGCCAGTGAAAGTTGGAGGCTCTGCTCCCTGTTTGATGGTGGTGATGGGAATTCCTTTGCGACCGGAGGGATCCGAGTCCACATATTCTTTTGCTGCACAACAAGAAGGAAGAGAGGGGAAGAGACAGGTGGAGAGATGGAGGATGAGAATGTGAAGAGAGGTGGTGTTTACCTCTGATCTTAAAGTTTTTGGTTTTTGATTTGAAACTTAAAATACTTAAGCACAATAAGTTTTCTGATTCTGTTTCACATGCAAGATGCTGTCAAACAGTATCTTGCGTGTGCTTTGGAAATCATCTTTTTCTTAAACTTTTTTTCAGTTGCAATGTAACAAACCTATCTTGGGAGCTCCTTCCTTTTCCACGTCATTGGCATCTTTGCCAATCCAAATGTAGACCTAGAGACAGGAGAGATTTAAAAAGTCATAATTTTAAAAGTATGTCCTACAAAAGTTGTGAAAGTGACATTTCACACATGCCAGAAAGATCACCTCACCTGATCCCAGGTGTCAAGGAGCATTACATCATCAGTGGCCAGATCTGATTGAGTGAAGTCTCCAGGAACTTCTTCCACCTGAGAGATGGGACAAAAGGAAGCTCAGACTGACTGCCTGCAGGGTTTAGGTGCGTTCAAATGTCACAGTCCTTCCCAAATTAGCACTATACGCTGATCAGGCATAACATTAAGAGTAATGACAGGTGAAGTGAGTAACACTGATTATCTCTTCATTGTGGCAGCTGTTAGTGGGTGGGATATATGGCACTCATCCAAGATGGCGCCAGTGTTCATGGCGGGCCGTCTCTTCGACTTCTGTCTGCTGTTTGTTATTTGTTCTTTTTTGTGTTGTCCTGATGTCTACATGCTTTTCACATATATTAGGGAGCAATTGAACATTTTGTCTGAAGAGTTAGAAGCTGGAAAAATCGGCAGGTGTGAGGATCTGAGTGAGTTTGATGAGGGCTATATTAGGATTAACGAGGCCCTTGTGGGGTGTTCTTGGTCTGTAGTGGTCAGTATCTATCAAAAGTGATCCAAGGATGGACCAGTGGTGAACCATCGACAGGGTTACTGGTGGCCAAGGCTCACTGATGCACTAGTGGTCTAATCCAACAGATAAGCTAATGTAGCTCAAATTACCCAAAAAGTTCATGCTGGTTCTGATAGTAAGGTGTCAGAATACAAGGAGCATCACAGTTTGTTGTGCACAGGGCTGCATAACCACAGACTAGTCAGGGTGTCCATGCTGAATACTGTCCACTGCCTAAAGCACCAACAATGGACTCGTGAGCATCAGAAATGGACCACAGAGCAATGCGAGAAGGTGATCTGGTCTGATGAATCATGTTTTCTTTTACCTCATGTGGATGGCCACGTGCGTGTGCATCACTTACCAGGAACACCTGGCACCATGATACACTATGGGAAGAAGGCGAGCTTGTGGAGGCAGTGTGACGTTTGGGCAATGCTCTACTGGGAAATCTTGGGTCCTGCCATCCATGTGGATGTTACTTTGACACGTATTACATCCTTAAGCATTGTTGCAGACCATGTGCATCCTTTCATGTGAACGGTACTCCCTGATGGCAGTGGCCTCTTTCAGCAGGATAATGCACCCTGCCACAAAGCAGGAATGGTTTGAGGAGCACAACAGCGAGTTTGAGATTCTGACTCCGAATTATCCAGATATTAATCCTGTAGGATATGCTGGACAAACAAGTCTGATTCATGGATGTGCCACTTCCCAACTTAGACAACTTAAAGTATCTGTTGCTAACATCTTGGTGCCAGATACCACAGGGGTCTACTGACATCCAAGCCTAGACCGATCAGGGCTTTTTTGGGAGCAAAAGGGAGACCAACACAATATTAGGACATGGTCACAATGCCTGATCTTTAGCCAGATGTGACTCTTAAAAAAAAAAAGAAGTTTGAGCTGCATTCTTCTCCCTGACTTACACTGAGTCTTCCTGTTTTGTTGGAGCAGCCAAAGAGACGTGGGGGTCTGATCCCGCTCTGCAGACTCTTTGACGTCTGGTAATCCGTTTTGCCTCCCAGAGCAGACCAGAAGTCAGCTGTGAGAGAAGAATACACAACCGACTTTAGCTACACGTAACATTTAATTGATGCTTAATTTGTTTGGACAGGAAGTGAATCACAGCCTCTTTGGGCCCCTGACTAATAAAATGCATCAGCTCTTTAAGTGTAATCATAATCAGACCTGAAATGTTAGTGTTCACTATCACTGACGCCATCAGGCATCAATGCGAATGGCAAATAAAGGTAGAATTTGATGGCTTTACATAAGTAATTTCTTAGCTTATATACACTTTTACATTTTGTAAGTAACTTAAAAACAGCCAAACAGTCTTTTATCACTCAATTGTGAATCAAAATCAAAAGAATTAGAATGAGATTAAATATTTCCCATAAAATACCTCCTTTTTTATCTTCAGATAAATAAAAGAAAAGGCGCAGAGTTAGTTTCTTTGAGCAATAAACAAGGAAAGTTCTGACTTTTATGTTGGGGACTCACCTGGCTCCTTGCCCTCTGACACATTGCTGGGACTACCACCCAGGAAAGCCACCACATGCTTGGCTGCTTCCATCTCTTTATCGCTGGCGCCCACGCCACGCCACACAAACAAGCCACTTGGCGTTTTCAACACAAAAACATCGTTGGTGTTCAGATTGGAGGCAGTAGCTTGGACCTGAGGAACCACACAAGTGAGAGGAGCAAATAAGAACTCTCTTGTACACACACACACACACACACACACACACACACATACAGTGTGTTGCAAACCAGCTTACCTCCACCGCACGGGTAGCATTGGAGGAGCTCTGCCGGATGTGGAAGAGGCGACTGCTGGCGGCTTGTGTCTGTCCACCTTTGCGTGACGTTCCTCCACTGTGGATGATCATTGGCTTGTCCTTGAAGATGCTCATCAGGTGGGGAGGCTCCTGACCCTGTGACACTCTCACCTGTGGGTATTAACAAAATTCACCAGCAAAGGCAATGACTAATCCAGTTATTCCAGTTTAGCTACAGATTGTGTTCTTAGGGTTACCAACACCAAAGTGAAGTGGTAATCTAAGGTTCCGTATCACTATGTGCAGGAATAACAAGACTGAAATAGATCAATGCTCACTTGATATTCACTGTAATTAAATTGAGTTTCAGCTAAGTGATTTTTATATAAATGCAACACAACTGGAAAATTTTGAAAATTTTTAACTAAATAGCAATATAGCGTGATTATTATCTAATATTTTAAATACTTTAGTTTATTTTTAAAGAAAATACTCAATGATATCAGCTGTGTTGGCATGGTTGTGTGAGAAAATCAGCTGAAAACATCTCAGAAATGTCTTAATGTCTCCAGTATGGCTGAGAGTTTGATGTATAACCAGCACTAACTGAGGGTCAAGGTTTTGCCACGTTTTAATGCAATTCTTGTAGTTATGGCAACTTATCTATTAAAACGTGCTGCAGGTTGGATCGGATCAAAATAAAAATGATAGAAACACTGCCCTCTGCTGGCTATCCTGGGGGGTGTTTTTTTCTTTCTTATGGGATCGTTATGAGGCAATTAGTTTTCATCAGCTACACTAAATCCTCTGTAATAGTTAATAAATTTGAAGTATCGGAAGAGAGGCAGAAAATTTTTGTTTTAGTCGTTGTTACACAGCCCATAAGTTAAAAATGGTGCGTACTAGTTATGTGGGAAGTGTGATGAGTAGATTCAAAGAAAGGTAAACGTTATATGTATTAAGGTTAGTTTGAGAGCCATAAGCTCTTACTCAATGAAGGATCTCATATCACCTTTATCTGTTCATGTCAGTCATTTAGGGAGAAAAATTACGCTAATACAATAACTGCTCACATTATTTAGATTGTTTCTTTAACATTTCTAAGTCATACATTACATTACAGGGTCTTTCTGTGATTACACACACTTCTTTAGTGCATGTGATGTTGAGGTGTGTAGTGGGTCAGGTTCTAACCTGAACTGGGGCTCCTCCCATTGAGTCATCCAGCTTCACTGTGAGGAACGCCGAAGCGGCCAGTTCGTCTTGTGTGCACTTCAGCCCCTGCCTGACACAGTAGCACCAACACAGTCTGAAACACGTCATTAACTCGTGCGTTTGTGTGTGTGAGTGTGTGAGATAGAGAGAGAGATCTTAGACAGGGTGTGGCACACTCTGCCACAGCTTTTACTTCATACTAATTTAAAGAGATTATACGCTTTATACATGTTTTACAGTTTTACCCACCATGTGTATATGATGTGCTGCTCCCGTGATCCCTGTCTGTAGCTGTAGAGGATGAGGTAACAGTCGCCCCCATAGAAGTGACCATAAGAGGAGGGATCCACGGGCACATTTGCACCATTCTCGACACGCCAGATCTAGAACACCAGACCCAATCTTTAAAAAAACCCAAAACCTTACAGCTGTGTTTACCTGTGCTATTGTTTCACTTTTTAACACCCTCCTACCTGGACTTTGCCCTTGCCATCGTCCACCATGCCGTGCTGCGCTGCCATGGCTTTGTTTGTGTGTAGGGTGGAGGCATCAAAGGGAACCTGCTCCACTTTGGCTATGCGGCCAATAGTGTAGGCCTTACTGGGACCTGTGGTCTCATCCTTATCCCTCCAGTCGGAAAAGAACTGCTTAAAGAGAGACGTTTCGCCACCTGCAGGAAGTACTTGGATCTGCAAGTCAAACAGAGATTTGGCTTTACGGTTAGCTGCACTGTGGGATTTACAATTGTTGTTTTTTTTTTGTCTAAGTTACTAAGTACATGTTGGCTTTACCGTTGTATTTTTGTTGTATCCCTTATCAGTGATGAACTTCTGACCTGCAGCCATGGCTGCTTTACGCTCCGACACAGTGGCCTTAGGGCCTGTTGGAATCAGATAAAACAAAGGCGGTGTAATTCACCTTTATGTTATTCAGAGTGAGAAATATCTGCAGATATTTACGTAAAGACGCTAATTGCAGTGCAGTCATAAAACACAAAATTACTGCTGTAGATTTCCTGTTATTGTTCAGCAGTGCCAAAAATAAAACCAGCAGCATTTAAATATACCTCTTTCACATGTGTAGCCTTAATCAGAGAGACCAAAAAGGTGTAAACACACGCTTTCCAATCATTTCTTTGTTAGAATTTGTGCAAAAAGAAGAAGAAAAAAGCACAATGTTAGAAGTGTTATCACAAAAATGTTTTGCTGCACCTTTCCACACAAAGATGGTCTTGTCCACCCCGTTGTCCAGGATGTAGCACTCCTCCGGAGACAGCATGGCCTGTTTGAAGGGACTGGATGCAGCCACAGACGACACCTTCATAGAGCCAGATGCATCTGAGATCTAAAAGAAAAGGAAAGAGGCCCCATCAGGTACTGATTTCTTTTTTGCTATGAAATCTTTCCACCCTTGTATCAAAGCCAGGGTGTTCACATTTATTTGACTGTCACTTGTGCTTCTCACCATGTAGAGGGCAGCCTTCTTCCTGTTGGAAGTCTCCACCTTGTCGTCATCCGGAGTACTGGGGGCGATGGAGGTTTTTGGTCCTAGAACCTAAACAACAATCAAGGGCATTAATCACTAAAGGTTTATCATCATTAGCACTGATTAAATGCTTTTTAGTGCAAATATAAACACAGCTTTATTCAGATAAAAAAAAAAAAATCTCTATAAATTGAAAGTATGCTCGTTAAACCAGCCCTCCCCTAACTCTCTCTATCTCATTAGGCATCTTGTTGTAAAGGAAGTGTTTACTAAGCTGCCCTGGCACAGAGCTGGCGTATGAGCAGCACTTACAAAGGGCAGCATTGTGCCCCGTCGTTCCCACACTGACTAAGTCTGTCGAATGCATTAATTGCACTTAAAGCTCCTGCTCTCAAGTGATCACCTCTGAGGTTAAAGTGTGGTGACATTTGCTAGAAGAGGGAGACGAGTGAGGAATGTGCGTGTCTGACCTCTATGATGGGAGCCGGCTCGTCCCCCTCCTCCACCATATGCACTTTGGCTCTGCCGTTCCTCTCATTATCTCTGATGTCGATGGTGACCTGGGAGGCCTTCAGCCGCTCAAAACGGTTACACTCACTGCCGCACCACTGATAGATGTCCTGCAGGAGGGGAGAACCCGGGAAAGGAGGTTTAAAGATGTGAAAGCCTTAACTATTTCACAGAAACTGTAGAGGTTAAACTGCACTCTGTACATACAGTAGCAAACACACACACAAATAAAAAAAGAACAGCTCACCTTTCCCAGGTCAATGATGAAGCAGTCTCCTTTGTTGAAGCTGTCCCAGGACATATTCACCTCGGTTGCTCTGATGACCCTGCGACCCTTAACGTGCAGCAGGCGTTTTACATCCACGCCGTTGGTCACTACATGTTTGAAACCTGAGGCCACACCTCCTTTCTGTGAAATCCAATGATGATTCGCATTAAGTTTTATCCTGTGAATATTCTTTCAAATCTAAGCAATGCGGGGGATGAGCTGATTTAAGAGAAGATGAGCTATCTTTACACCTGAGCTGCAGTTTTAGTTACAACTACTACACACGGGCCAAATGACCAGGTAAGTCACAAATGTTCAAGGGGAGGACGTGTGGAGTCAGCTGACGGTGAAATGAGTTTAACACAGGACTGTAAAATCTTAAGGAACAACTGGTTCCTTAAGACATGCTGTCAGTTAATGGCATAACCACATCCCATCACTCAGAGTTAACAAAGACAATGGGCGGAAAAGAAACTAACATGATGACTGAGGATAAAATGAAGATTGTTGTGTGCAACACGCCGTTGTACCTGGCGGGTGGGATTATCACGTAATGTGCCGTCCTTGGTAGAGCCAATAAACAAAGCAAGTATTTAGAAAACATGCAAATGAACAGAAATACCCTCTGCTGGAGAAGAACAACATGATGATCCTTGTCAGTTTATAACCTCACAAAAAATGAACTGAAATAGAAGTTGAATTAAATGTTTGTGTTTTGTAGACTTTTAAAAATCTCATAATGTGATTTTCCTCAACATGATCCTTCTGCAAGCTACTTTACAACCTTCCTCACCCCAGTTTCTCATTTGTATGCTCTTTCTGACCTTACTCGGTGTAATGCCTGCCACCACTGATGCCTCCTCTGCTGTGTTTGTTGTGTATCCAGAGCTTTACCGCCAATGGAATTTGACTAAAGTGGTTTTTACTGAAATATGGGTGAAAACAACAACAAAGGAAACTTGCTTAAATTAGACTTTGAAAAAAAACCACCCAGAAGAGTCAGTGACTCATCCTCTGCTGCTGAGGTCAGATGACTAGAGTGTTGTTAGACTGGCTACTTTGACCACCAAATGAAAACCACATTCATCCTGTTATTGGTCAAATGGTAGAAATTTTTTCCGTGGCAACAACGCATGCTCTGTTTATTGTCAGAATAGTTTACTGAAAGTGAAGTTACCAAAGCTCTGTCGAGAATGTGAGGTTTGGTTCTGTTTCGGCTTCGCTGTGTCCCAAACACAGCCAGTGTGCTTGGACTCTGCAACATATGCAGAGCAGAACTCTCCAAAGAGTAGTAAGCAAGCATTCGGGCTAATTACATTTAACTAAAGCCACAAAGGGGGGTTGGGGTTATGAGAAACAGATGGCTGTTAAAAGTGGTTTAGCTTGTGTTTCTCAGTATCCTTATTTGCAGAGGCTGGTTGCCTAGGTTATAATCAATCAGTCCATCAGACACACCATCAGAGAGATATAGAAAAAAGGGGGAATGCTATGATTTCTTTGAACTTCAGAATCATCAGCTCATCTCAACAGCAAAGTTCACAGGATGCTGGTAATCATTAACACTGCAGACATGTTTCAGTCAAACAGAGTTCTGCAGCAGATCACTGTTCGATGTTTAAAACATTAGTCATCACACCTCTCACTGTTTACAGGATTTATATATTTTTATGGTTCTGTTATTTAATAGCGGACTGGGAGCAGAAAAAAAGAAATCCTTACAGAAATGTCCCTTATTTAGTTACTAATTTAAACCAGCGGTTCCTCTTCTCCTATCAATAGCCTTTTAATAGCTGACTGGAACCTGTCATTTACTTGCTCATTACCAGCTTCACTTTTTGGACTCTGCTAGTGTAGCTTTGCATGATTTTCAGGTCAAAATAATGCTTGTTTTTCTTATCAAAGTTTCTTCAGAGACATGTCAAAATGAAACCTGGTGTGACGTTAACTTGTCTGCCATTTTGCACGTGCGACATAATAATAAATAATACAGGGGAAGCCAAATAATGCTCCAGTCACAGCCCCTTAAAACCACCGGTCTTGGGGGAAAAATGTGTATTCCCCACCGAGCTGACGAGTGGTTGCTCAATTTTTCTGGCGGTGGCTGGCGGTGACCAGTCAGTGACCCCCCTTGGCAACCCACCTCACCCCAGTTTTCGTCATTTGTCAGTTGTTAGAGCAAAATGTGTATCTTATGACTGGTTGGCAAAAATCTTTTTTATTGCTTTGTTCAGTCACAGATTGTCAGAGTCGCCTGTAGTTTGCATGAAGATCCCAACTTCCATAAAGCTCACCTGGTACTTGATGCCTGACTTGAAGTAACCCAGGAAAGTGTTGGACTCGTAGTTCTGCACCTCCCTGTACTGCACCGGGCCACCACCCAGGAAGTCATCCAGCTGTGAGGCAAAGATCGCTGTTGCTCCACTCTCATCCTGTGAACACTCATCCCCTGCAGAAAATAGACGTTTGTAACTGGCTAGTTCTAGAAACAGTCCTGCAACTGCTTCGTATTCACGCTCAAAACTCAAGCTTCTTACAGAGAAATCTGCAGCGCTTTAGTGCAAGCAGTAACCTTATGCGCCCTCTGAGTCAGGACTGGAGTCATGGTTATAATTGCATAAACCACATGAGCAGCAGAGCCTCTCTGTATCCTGTTATTACTGTCAGATGGCACACAACATGGATAAAACTATTCCACAAGTTTTATCTGACTAACATTGATCCCAGACGGAAGGATTAATTGTGTCCCAGTGTTATAAAGACTGTAATGTGTTGCAGATGGTTGGATGGCATTGGATGCAGACTGGCAGGGAACTACGCAAACCTGCAAAAAACTAGTACTCGTCTCTAATGATCTGCAGGGGCATTCCAGATGTGAGTCATCCAGCAGTTTGTTTTATGTGTCTGTTTTTGTTATGCAACCAAAAGGAAAAAAGAAAACGTTTGGGGTGGAGTATAGGCTTTTCTTTCGCTGCATTGTTCAGGGTGGTTAAAGTTGCACATCACTGAGCGTTCTGTTCACTCATAATTTAATTCTAAGCCACAAAAAGGGAACTGTGCAGGCAAGAGGAATTTCACAAACTCCTGTTACTTTAAGCTCCTCACACAAGGGAGGATGTTTCAGGTCTAAGATCTAAAAACCCAGAGCAGTTTCCAAAACCAGGCTATTGTGGTGCAAGCTCACGATGAAGCAAGGGTATCTGCTCTCATTAAACCCAAAGCTACACCTGTCTGTTTGTGAGTTTAAGTACTACAAATTGCAGGGAAACGCAGCAGCTCTAGAGGAAGTGACTTTTTAAAACTCTGAATATATCACTTAAGTTTGTAGCCGAGGAAAATGCCAAACATCATACTTTATCATGAAACTGGAATGAAAACAGATTTGCTTTGGTGCAATCAAACAAAACTAAGCAGAAGCCTCAGTAAAGTGCAATACTGCAGTTTGCAGCATCCATGTCTTACCCAACCACATGTGAATGTTGTATGATGGGGCTGAGGTGGTGAAGAGCAGCAGGTAGGCATCTCCGGTGTAAAAGGAGCCGTGCAGGGCTTTGGGAACCGGCTTGAGGTCCATGCTCTCGATACGCCACACCTGCAGCCCTGGCTTCTTCCCTGCAGTTTCAAACTCCTTATGGCTAACCATGATGCTCTGAGACACGATGAAGATTAAAAAAGAAAAAAAGAAAAAGAGGAAGTAAATAGTCTTGAAGTTAAAGGAAGCCAGGTAGAGACACAGAAAATAATTTTAATGTTTTTGCCATGCAAAATGTGGCTGCAGTTGAACTCCTGGAAAGCCACAGAAAGCATTCTGAGAATGACAGAAACAGCAGACGCTGCTGAGAGCGCTCACAAACACAATGCAAAAGTTATTTTGTGCAACCAAATTTATGATGTGCTTCCTGAACAACAAACGCTAGATTGTGTCTTAACACCAATGGAGGAAGGGGGTGGTGGTAGGGAGGCTAACCACGGCAGTTTATAAATGTACATTCTATCTCTCCTCTAAGCCACTTCCATATTTGGACACTCACTGTAAACACTGAACTAGAAAGACAGGTTCTTTAACTATATCACGCACTGCTGCTCGACGTCTGTCAACCAACTTTCAATAATCATATTAGCCATGAACCGTACATCAATGACTCTCTGCTTAGTATCATATTTTATTTATTTATTTTGCACAAACTCATTGAAAAAAACCCTAAATGATCTGAGAAACCCTTTGTTGTTTCTAAAAAGTCATAATATATGCAGCATATTGTGACACCAGAGTCTGAGAAAAAGTTACGTTTTTTCAGAAATGACTGATGCAGGAACTTTGTACCATTATCAGCACACATTTAATCAGAAAATCATATCTCCACTAAAATAAACAATACCACATTCCAGGCTGACAGTGCTGCGTGACCTGTATTGCTTGCTTCATAAACTCCTATCATATTTTTTATGGCTGATACTGGAGTGACTCTATAACATCACATAACGTCTGGACTGCTACAAAACACAGTGAGAAAGCTGAAGCACTGAGTCCAGGAACTCACAGGAGGTTCTTCTTAAATAAATGAATATTGTGATAAGGTTGAACGTTTGCTCCAAAGAAATTGAGAGATTATACGGTACAGATTGCTAGTTTGTCCAGATTACAGAAGAGCCTGATTACAAGTGTGGCTGCAGGATTATAGCTGTACTCTCAGACTAAGACTTCTCTAACTACGCAGCTCTGACCACGTCCACTTCCACTGCTGTAAAACCATAAACCTGCATTTAATTTACATCCCCTTCATCTGATAACCACAGTGCTCATCACGCAGGCTGAAATATTTAATGTTACTGAGAGTTTAAATCATACCAAACAAACACAATCCAAGGAATCAGCATCATGATCACCACTTATTGTTACTGCGATGTTTGCAGTGCTGTGTCTTAAACGAGCGGCCTGCAGCTCAGCTTTCAGTGAAGAAGGAAAGAAATTGAGTGGACTTCCTGTAAGAGGCTGATCAATAAGTGCTGCATCACGGACAAAACTTCCAGACCCCATAAAGTGCATGAATTGAAAACAGATGCACTGATATTAACGCTAATGTAACACAGTAATGAGCACAATGTTGCATCTCTGTGTGGTGGGGTGGGGGTCATATGCTGGGAAGAGCATCTTCCACCAGCTGTGCTTGTCTGCTGCAGACCTCTGATATATTTACATTTTTAAAAAAGTGCATTTGTGTTAAGAATGAAGTCTGTACTGCTTCTTCCTCTTTTTTGTCTATTGCATAACTTCTTAACAACCACTGTCTATGTTCCAATTAAAGCTTCCATTTCAATTATATTTCAATCGAACGATAACGATCAGCAGCAATATGAAAGAATATCGAATATCACGAACTCTAACGCGTTCTCTCCTTCCTTTTCGCCCCTTTCGCTGGCTGCTGTGACTCAGGAAGAGGAAGAAAAAGAAGAGGGGGAAAAAACAACAACAGCTGGAAACTTTCCACATCTGGAATTTCACTCGCTTTAAACGTCCCAATCCTGCCTGGCTACATGAGAGCGAAAAGTCAGCGATTATCAGCTAAGATCGCGAGCTGTTGACCTTTGATCTAAAGAAATTATGCAAGAATTAAAAGTGCAGAAATGCCACAGCGTGTGCACCCACGTAGACTGGGGTGGGGGGGGGGGAGAGGAAAAAAAGGGGGAAACTCACAGTTTGTTTGAAGGATGAATCACACAGGAGAGAGAGAGAGATGCGCAGACGAGTCGGTGGAGGTCGTAGATGCGGCAGTGAGGCGATTATGGACACTCTCTAGTTTTGATGTGCTGTAGGTGACGAGACGGAGGAGGAGAAAGGGGAGGAGGAGTGGTGCTGGGGGAGTGTCCAGCATGAATACTTCTCAGGCGGAGAGAAGCTTTCTGAGAAGAGAGGCTTGATTCAGGAAGAAAGTCTGCCTTTACAGTGCTGTGCCAACACGACCGTGGACTGCACAGCGCAGATTATAAAGCTTTCATGTAGGGAGGGACAAAGTTCAGCATGCAGTGGCTTCTTAGAAGTAGCACCAGAATGCGTGACTTTAGGTTTGGCTTGAGATCGGTGTGACTAGGAAAAACAAGAGCAGGGAAATGTGTCTGCCTTTAAAATCCTATAATGCAGAGGTATCATAGGAAATCAGATACTGTGAGTTGGGAAACAGCGTCAACGGCTATATTCAAAAGACAACTGTGTGTTGATTTGAAATACAGATGTTAGTGACACTTCAACTTCCCCCTTGCTTGAATAAACCAGCCAGCCCTTGCAGATACAGGACACCACACATACCTCTAAACGAGAGCATCCAGAACATTCATTCGGTCTCATTAGCTTCAAGATAAACACATTATGTAAAACAACTTTTGGCTTTGTTACCATGGTGCACAAAACCCACGGGGCATCTCACCATTTGCACACATGAAAATACCACTCACGTTTGAAGGCATGCTTGCACAAGTCACACCCAGCATCTACCTGCTGTACTTCTTCTTTTACAACAGGTACAGCGAAACAGAAAGTACCCCTTTGAGTTCTAATGACACCAATTAAAAACTCACCTGGTCCACACCTTCTGAAATTCTTTAAAGATAATGTCAGATGAACAACAATGTGTTGCATATTTGTTGTTATTTGTTTAACAAAAAGGTCTTAAGATCCCACCACAGTGTTTCAATCAGGTTGATGTCTGGACTTTGACTGGACCATTGCAACACTTTGATTCCTTTCTTTTTCTGCCATCCTGTTGTAGATTTGCTGCTGTGCTTGGGATCATTGCACTCTTTCATGACACAATTTGGGGCAAGCTTTAGCTATCAGACAGATGGCCTCACATTTGACTCTAGAATACTTTGGTATACAGAGTTCATCATCAACTCAATAACTGCTGGGTGCCCAGGTCATGTTGCTGGATAACAAGCCAAAATTATTACTCCTCCACCACCGTGCTTGACAGTTGGTATGAGGTGTTTGTGCTGATATGCTGTGATTGGTTTTCTCCAAACATGGTGCATGGTCTTCTCCATCAGTGGACGTTGGTGCAAAGCTTTGTGGTTTGTTCAGATGCAGCTTTGCAAACCTGAGCAGTGCTGGCATATTCTTTTAAAGAGAGCAGTCCTTCTCCTGCCAACCCTTCCAACCAAGCCATACTTGTTCAGTTTTATTCTAACTGAACTGTCATAAACATTTTAAATGCTAATTGAGGCCTGTAGAGTCTCGGGTTTGTCCCAGTTTCTCTGAACATTTTACAGTCTGACCTTTGGGTGAATTTGCTTTGAGATTCTTCAAGAATGTTATACACAGATAAAAAGCTTTTAAAAAGTGCATCTTGCAAATGTGTATACATTAGAAAGTTTCACATAATATCATGCAGAATATTTCAGTGTAATCACGTTTTGCTTTTTGTTCTTCTTTACACAAGGCTCACAAGTTGAGAATGCCGTGTGAAATTACAAAGGCTTCTTGAGAAATCTGGACAGATGAAAGATCGTGCTTCCTCTCTGTATCAAACTTACAGCAGCTGACTAATGCTTGATCAGATTGTTGCAGCAACTACATGAGAAAACAACCTGGTAACAGCTGATTAAAGCTTCGGTTTGTTTTACAAGCCAAAGACAGAAGGAAGCGGGTTGGAGTGGTAAACATGGCTAACTGGATATTTTATCAAGTATGCAAAACTGTCTAAAATTGTGTGCACAGTTCGTGGTGTAGCTGTTCCTCAGCTGACGTTTCTCTAAGTGTCTGTGCAAACCTACAATAACTCGATTTAACTGATGCAGCTGAATGAAGAGGTGAAAAGAGGAAACATCTCTGCCAGTGAATTTGTAACTTTCTTTCCTGTGGGTTTAGTTGTTTCCTTTTTTATTTTTTTAGATTAATTTGTTTATAAGTGAGAAATCCGCTTCACCACTTCACCACACGTTTATCTGATCAGACAGGGGGACCTCACTGGTGCCAGACTCGGTGGTCTTATCATTAAGCAGGGCGTGAAGTGTCAGCTGAAATGCTGCCTGTGGCTCATTGTGCCACACACCGAGAGCTGGCTGATGCACATCCTCGGTGACAATGCAACCACCGCAAAACGGATTATACTCTCATCATCGGAGGCTTGTTCGTCTGTTACAGTCTAGTGCCTGAAAAGACTACATGTACAAAAAAAAAAACATTTAACCCAAAGAATGGTTCTGTTTTAAGAGATACACATTCATTTTTTGAGATTAGATAGGATGAAACAACACCCTAGCATTTACTGAGTCAACATGTGAAAAGAGTAGCCTCCTTAAGCAATATGGATTGATTCTTACAGCACTGTCAGACTCTTAATGGGCACTTTAACAGAGTCAGAACTGATGCACAAGAACTAGTAACAACAGTAGGAAATAGCAGTTGCTGATTTGTGTCAGTCTTCAGACCCAACCAATGGTGACTCACATGAGATCACTATCAGACTGAGCACATCTTTCATGTGTGCAGCAATACTTGCAAACATTTGGCAGCCATCACTTTGCAGCTGCGGAGCTGCTAAGTAACCCAGGCTTAGTGTAAACACTGTAAGCAGATTGTAAGAACCAATCGGTTTAGTCTGTGCATCCAGTCAAGAAATACAGTGACATGGCTGTAAAATCATTTATGGGCTTTTATGTATGTATCTATTAATCAAATAAAAGATAACATGGTAGTAGGTGGATTTTATTCGACCCAAATGCAAGACACAGAGGCAGACCAAAAGACCAAGAACTGACTGATGCAAAAACTTCAAAATGCAAAAGGTGACACAAATCTGGAAATACAGTTGAAATACAGTTAGCTCCATAATTTGTTTGACAAAAGCACTGTTTGTTTGTTTGTTTGTTTGTTTGTTTGTTTGTTTGTTTGTTTGTTTGTTTGTTTGCTTGCTTGCTTGCTTGTTTTGCAATTTTGTCTCTGAACAGAGGCACATCAGACAATCAAGATGTGATTGAAATGTGGACTAAGAAAAACACCTTCACAACAGCTAACATCTAAGTTTAAAATCAATTTGAATTTAGACGAAACCAAGGTAAACGATGGGAATGATGGGAAGAGAAAGGTATGAAGAAGGACAAACATCTTATAATCTGAAGTCTGTCACATTATCTGTCAGACATGGTGGCAGCAGAGTCTTGGCACATGTATGTATGGCCACCGGTGAAATACGATCATCAGTGACTATTGATTATGCGACTGCTGGTACAAGTAGCAGGACGGTGTGTGAAATGTACGGGGCTATACTTTCTGCTCAGATTTAGACAAAATGCTGCAAAACTGATCAGATATCACATCATAGTGCAAATGGATAAGGACCCAAATCATGCTGCAAAGTAACCCAAGTCTCTCAGTGCAAAGAATCAGGCTGTTCTTGAACCCAGCAGAGCCTGCAGCAGCTAAAGATGCCTGAAGTAAAGGCCTAACAGAACATCTCAAGAGGAGGAAACACAGCATTTGGTGATGTCCATGGCTAGATTTCAGGCAGTCACTGACTATGAAGGATTTTTCATTAAGTACTTAAAAACAATCCTCACATTTAAGACTTTTTTACTTTGTCTAATGCATTTTGAGTCTCTAAAAATGGCGAGGTATTAATAAAGTTAATAAAATTTTTGTAAAAACTCTTGAACAAAATGTGAAAGACAGAGGGAAACTAGAAACACAACAAGTAATAAAAAAAAATGAAATCAAAAAGAACCAAAAGTAATGAAATCATAAAAAACCTAATACTCTACAAAAACCCAGAACCATGACAGATTGTTATCCTGACACTCGTTGGACACAGGAAGGTTCATGTGTAAACAGCCTCAGAGACTGTGCAAAACCTGGAAAATCATGCCTAATGTTTTTCAAAACCAGTTTCCACACTGTATTTATTTATAACTTTCAATGCCCCACCTTCTTCTTACTGGTTCTTAGTTTTCCCTCTGCCAACACATTTGAGTTGCTTCTGACATAGCAGGAACTAAATAGTCAACAGTGTGCGTCGGCCAAACCAAAGCTGCTACAGGCACAGAGCCAAATGTCTGAAAACCTGAATTGTCATAAATAAGTAACTAGGAAACCTCTCTAGTACCACTCCTTCTGTGTAAAGGTTTAGCTGAATGAGGGAGAAGCCAGTAAATTGCAGCTCGGTGACTGTGGAGGGCTGTCAAAGGAGATGACAATAACCTTTCAGCAGCGTCAACCACAAATAGTTGTTTTTCCTCCATATGTAGTCACATGACAATCCCCCACCTGGTGACAAAGCACTGCTACACGTGAGGTCCATGAGAACACAGCTGAAATGTGGTCTGAGCAGATAGAACAGGAACAGGAACTCAAACCTTATTTTCTTATTAATCTTGTTAGCCTGCAGCTCTGCTTCACCTTCAGTGCCCGATAAAAGCAGAACAACCCACAGAGCCAACATCCTGATGTGACAACGAGCAAACAAGGATCTAGTATTTCTAAACAACAGGATTATTACTTTATTGTAGTCTGCAGTGCACAGTTCAGTGTGTTCTACCTGATAAACGCTGTTAACCAGTGTCTTGCCTTCTGTGGTTAAACTCGTGTGCCAAACAGACAGCCTGTGTTCGTGCAAATCTCTGTGGTTAACCCTGGCATACAGGTCTCTAGCGTTGCAAAGGTTTTCTTATGACTGTTTGTGCAAACTCAGTCAGGCACTATACTGTGCAAAAGTATAGTTGTTGTTTTTATATTTTCCTAGAAAAATAGATGCATAAATCTATTAAAACATGTGCAAACATTCATGGAAACACAGTTTATAAAAGAAAAACAGAGTTTGTACAATTCTAACAAGCTTGAAAGACCATCTTTATTCTTCAGCACAGCCTGAACTCTCTTAGTCAGCTTAATTTCTTTAAGAAGTCTTCAGGAAGAGTTCTCCAGGCTTCTTGAAGCTCTTCTTTGGATGTTGGCTGCCTTTTGTTCTGTTCTCTGTCAAGATGATCCCACACTGCTTCAGTAATGTTGAGGTCCGGGCTCTAGGGAGGTCAATCCATGACTGATGGTGTTCCAATATGTGTTATTTATCCAGATTTGCTTTTACTTGATTGGAAGAGTGTTTGAGGTTTTCCAGATGGTGGGTCAAAATCTGCACATTTCTGTGTTCAGAATTGCATCAATTTTGACAAGATCTCCAACACCACAGTTTGAAATGCAGCGCCTATCCATTAAACAGCCTCCGCCATGTTTTACAGATGGCTGCAGACACTGATGTAGCTCTCCCCTACATGCAAACATATTGACAATGATTTAAACCAAAAATGTCCGATTTGGACTAAACCTGATGCCACAGGTTTAGTCCAGTTCTTGTGTTATTTGTCAAACCTCATCCTTTTCCCCATTTTTCTTCCTTAAGAATGGCTTCTTGATAGCCACCCTTCCACTGAGACTATTTCTGACGAGGCTTCAGTGAACAGTAGACGGATTAATTGAAGCGCCAGATGCCTTTCTCAGGTCCTGTGTCAGTTCTTTGGTAGACTTTTTTAATGCTCCATCTTCTTCTTGGCCTTCCACTTGTCAAGAAATGCACAATACTGTTAGTACACTAGTAAAAGTAATGTAAAAACATTCAATTGCTAACAAGAAACTACTCTATAACTTTGAAGATGGAGGCATCAGCAATCTCCCCATATCTGCTCACGCTTACTGAGCACCATATCATGTAAATGCATTATACATGAAGCCAGGAGGTAAAACACTGAAAATATTATGGCTGTAAGTGTAGGGCAGCCTTCACTGATGGAACACAGTATAGTCAGGAGAGAAAATGGTAAGCCTGTGTACACCCGTGGGAAATCTGTTTGCATTGTCATCGGATGGTTGCCTTTGTGGAAATCTGCAGTAACAAGTTTGGTTTGCAGAGTTCGAGCTCTGATTCTTAGAAATTGGGCTGTCAGTTATTTTGTGGGAGTGTTTGTAGCTGTGGGCACTGGGTGTGTACCAACAGCAGCAAACTAATTTGGGTTCTGTATTCATGCTCATTAAATTCTCCATCTCCTCTCTCAACCCTTGGTATTTTCCCAGCTTCTTGTGTTCCTTAATATTAGAGATCAGGTCAGCAAGAATGTGCTTTAAGTAGTTGTCATTCATTTGAAATCTCACCAGCTATTTCCATACAAAAGTGTGATTTCTTTTCTTATTAATCATACATATTCATCTATGTAATGGGAGCAAGACATAATTGGCATGTACTTCTACTTAGCAGTTTTAGAAAGTTCCACAAGGGAACTAGTGCTCGACTTTATAGCACGCAACAGACCCCAGTCTGAACCACATCCTCTAGACTAACAGAGTTCTTAAGAAGAGCTCAACAAAAAAAAAGAGAACAGAAAGGCTGGAGCTTCTGAAATATATACAGCTGAGAAAGGCTGAGCTTCAAATTATCCACCAGCTTATATTCAGAATCTCTGAGTCCTGTTGTTACATGAGAACAGGCAGCTTGGTTTGATCAGATGGTTGTAGTCTTTGTCTCTAGTAGAAACACACACACACACACCTCACACAATACCCTCACAAAGAGAAAGCCTCTGATAAACAGCTTGGCCAGTGGTGAGGAAGAGTAAACATACACAGCGTCCATCGACGCCTCATATGTAGGGCGGAAATCATCCGTGGTCATTAAACCAGACTGTCCTCCTGCCACATAGCAAACACTTTTTTATGACCTGAAACAAGTGAGCACACCTCATCGAGACTGGGCTGAAATATATGACTATTATTTTGCTTTCCTGGTATCTGTCTAAGAAATGTCGTGTTTGACACAAAGTGATTGTTTGACATGCTGGAAATATTTGGTTTCCCATCAACACAAACGCATTGAGTGAAGAAACCATTAGGGTTGCTCTGCTACCAGCATCTCTCAAATTTATAAATAAACATTAATTTATACAAAGAAAATATGGGACATGGTCTTAACCCTCCTCCCTTCTTGGGACCTTTTTGTGCCACTGCTATGTGTTAAATGGCTGCCATTTCCACTGTGTTCAGTGGAATATAACCAAACTTGCCACAGGATAGTTTTTACCTGTCAATGTTAATATTCCAGTTTGAATTCCTTAAATCAGCCTAAAATGGCTGAGCAGCAGAAATCCCCACACCCATCACCCTGGGGACCATTTTCTGCCCATTGACTTCCATTATAAACGCTATTTTTCAACCCCAAATTATCATCATATGATTTTATTTTTTCTTCTTTTCTTGGATGTCAATGAAGACTCAGGGCCTTGAAGTTTTAATTTTTAAATTGCAAAAAAAATGCAAAAAAAATAATGGCAGGTCAAAATGTATGTTGGTGCCAATCTTTGGTCCATCTAAAGGCCTACTTATAATGACAATCACATATTACTTCAACTGGTTTTTTGTGGAAATATTTAGTTTCGTTTTTTGGTTTTTGGGGCTTATAACACAGGGCGCTCATGTAATAACACTGGGATTTGAAGGGTTAAAACAACGAAAATATAATTAAAACTTTACATGAATATTTCAGGGAGAAGTAGTTTTACAAGGTTGGCTAATTTAAAGTGGAATAAAATATGGATATATGGTCTTTTTATGGCGTGGCTGAGAATGGTCCCTAGGGTGATGGGTGTGAGTTTTTTAAAGGATGGCAGGAGGGTTAAGAGAGGCTGTATGTGGAACTAATTCTGTGTAGAGTGCAGTGACTTACTAGATAAGTGCAAAACAAAAGTGCACCTTCATTCAGTTTCAGTTTTTTATGTATTGGGACATAGCAGAATTATTTTTCTTAATACAAATTGAGCCGAAATGAGGAAACAGCGTCTGCAAAGTTAAGCAACTAAGTGCTTGTTTTCTGTATGACTTCATTTGTCTCTCACATCATTGTTCAGGAACTTCCGCACTTCTTTATAGCGTTGCTAAAGCTCATTGAGGTTTGTGGCCATCTATTTATGCAAAGGTTTTTTAAGGTACTCCCACAAACCTTCTGTTGCATGAAACACTTTTAGTCAAGCTTTAGCTGTCAGACTGTTAGTATACTTTGATATACAGAGGAGCTAATGGTCAATAACTGTAAGTTGCTCAGGTCCCGTGGCTGCAAAACAAAGCCTGAATCATCACCCCTCCACCGCCGTGCATCACAGTTGGTATGGGGTGTTTGTGCTGATATGCTGTGTTCGGTTTACTCCAAAAATGGAGCTGTGCATTATGGATGTCTCCAGTTTGGTCTACTCTCTAGAGGGCCTCGTTCCACAAGTCTTGTAGTTTGTTCAGATGCAACTCTGCAAACCTGAGCTGTGCTGAGAGGTTACTTTTAGAGAAAAGAGACTTTCTTCTGGCAAATCTTCCAAACAAGCCATTTTTGTTCAGTCTTTTTCTAACTGTACTTTAACATATAACGTTGCTGTATAACGTTAATCAAGTGCATTGGATTAGCAGCACCTAGCTGCTACTTGTCCTCTTAATTCCTGTAGAAGCAGTAAGCGCGTGCTTACTTTTTCCACACACTGTTTCTGCATTACGGTTTAATTTTCTGCCTGCACTGTCGCATTGTTTGACGGTTGCATTCATGGAAATCTGCATTCACAAGTGATTCTTAGAAACTGGGTTGTCAATTATTTTCTGGGAGTGTTTGTTGCTGTGTGTTATGTTTAATGAACACTAGGTGTGTGCTCCACTGATTTAGATTCTGAATTTCTCATGCTTATGGTTACTTATCATACTTATTATTCTTCATGCTTTCTGTAGCACCCATTTTGAGTTTATGCTTTTATTTATGTTTTCAATGCAAATCACATTCACATAAACGACAGTTCAGAGTGCCCAGCCTTCTTGGAGTCACAGCATGGGGTGCTGGAGGGTGCTCCACCTGGCAGTCTTAAACACTGGTCGTGGAGGGGCGTGGTTGGGAGGAACGGCATGCCTGATCTGAACGTTGTCTCCTACTACTTACTTTTCCAGTCTTTTGTTGAGCTGTATCAACTTGCTTTAAAGATGTGGTGCTGCAACCAAATTCAAAATGAGCGAGTATTTTTCATGAAACATTAACATGTCTCAGTGCTATTGATATAGTTTTGTTATGAATAAAATATGGGTTAACAAGATTTGTAAATCATTACATTCAGTTTTGTTTTGTTTTTTAAATACAATTTTCTTTGGAGTTGTATTGCGTTGATGCAAAATTGCACAAAATCTGCAGTTGGCCCCAAGAAAGTGTTCTTCATACAGCGTGGTGTTCTTTAAAGCTTTCAAACAAAACTGTTATTTTCTCACATCTATACACATTTTCTAACAAATGTTCAAAATATCATACACAAATTATTACCAAAAATATTCACTTGTCTGCTTTCACATGTGTATGAATTTGACATGCCATAATCCATAGGGTTTAATATGACGTCAGCTCAATCTTTGCAACTATAATAGTTTGAACTCCCCTGGGAAGCGTTGGGAACATGAAAATGTCCAAAATGTCTTGGTATGCTGAACCAGTTCCTTCAACTGGAACTAAGGGCCTGACCCCAACTCCTGAAAAACATCCCTACACTATAATCCCCCCTCCACCAAACTTTACACTTGGCACAATGCAGCCTGACAAGGACCGTTTCCCTGGTAACCGACAAACCCGGACTCATCCATCAGATGAGTTAATTCATCACTTCACAGAGCACGTCTCCACTGCTCTGGAGTCCAGTGACAGCGTGCTTTACACCTCTGCAACACTTTGCATTGTGCTCGGCGATGTAAGGCGTAGATGAAGCTTCTCGACCATCGAAACTCATTCCACGAAGCTCACGACACTCTGTTCTTGTGCTTTCGAGGTCTGTAGCGATTAATTAGTGAAAGATGGTGACCTCTGTGCTGGCCCTGTTCTGTGATTTCACTTGGACTACCAATTTGAGGCTGGGTAGCTGTCATTCCCAGTGACTTTCACTTTGTTATAATATCATTAACAGCTGACTGTGGAATATCTAGTATGGGGAAATTTCATGACTGCACTTGTTGCACAGGTGGCATCCTATCATGGTACCACGCTGTAATTAACTGAGCTCCTGAGAGTGTCCCACAAATGTTTGTAGGAGTCAGCATGCATGGGGGCTGAATTTTATATACCTGAATTCAGCGATTTTGATTGTAAATTGGTAAAAGCTGATCCCAAAACTCAATGAAGGCTGATCGTTGCTCCAGTTTGTGTTACGTAACCACAGAAGTGCAAAAGGCAGTTTAACCAGCTTGAGCCCCACCCCCGCTCAAATCAGTCTGAGCCAGAAATTGTTCTCTTCTGGACACAAAACAAGCAGTTGCTCTGGTAACATGACCCCACAGTCACCAACTACATGGGAATAAGCAAACAAAACCAGCTCTCAGAAGAATAACTGAGAATCACAAAGTGTTTTATATAAAACTCTTTAATTAAATTAGCTTATTTAAGAACACATAAATATTGGTTATAATAAAAAAGTACATGAAACAAGAATGCTACAATTTGGAATAAAACATCACAGTCTGCTATAGTAGTGGTCATCTTAATAATAATGTTGATGAATGCAGAAACCTATTTAAACAACAGAAATGCAAAACGACTCTCCTCCTCTCTGACGTCCCTCTAAAAACAAAAATTAACATCCATCATTAGCACCTTCTCTCTATAAAGCCTCCTTCAGTGTCTATGTTTCATGACCTTTGATGACCTGTTAGTAATAGTGATGTTGTCCTGAATAAAATTTAATTTCCTGTAACAGAGCAGATAATTCAGGGACACAGGTTTCATTTCATCACGGCTTTTCAGTGGTCTTTGGTCGCTTGGTAAAAAGTGTGATGTGAACCAATCAGGACTCAGTGACATTTAAATTTAAATGTGACGACAGCTGGGAGGCAGTTTGTTTTTGCTGCCCGCACCACCCCTCGAACCCATCGAGCAGAACAGAGCAAATGATGCAAAAAAAGAAGTGAAATTTTGCAAGAACTGTGCATGTTGGTGAGTGTAAATGACCAACTAACTCACCGTTAAATGAGTGTTTTAACCTGAGGCGGTGTCATGTATGTGGTAGGTTTATGGATCTCCATAAAGAAGGATCTTCCTGCATGGCCAGTGTCTGATTGACAAACTTCAGCATGCCTGTCAGTGAACTCATATCAGCCTGTTCCTCCTGACCCACCAGAGTGCTCACAGACTCCCTCCTCGAATCACTGAGCAGCTTGCCTTCATCCCTCTCCATCACGATGCCTTCCACGTCTGGATTTCTGTCACTTTCTCTGTCCACCATGTAAGTAAGCGGGTTGAAGGAGTTATCAGAGATTACTGTGGCATCTGAGGCACTGAGGCCCTGCCAGCTGTGGTCCACTGTGTCTGGTAAAGAGGAAATTGAGTGTGACAAAGACTCCCATGGTTGCTTACTCAAAGCCTCTCTCAGTGTGGCTTTTACGCTCTCAGGGAGGTCCAAGGAGGAGTCAATACTGCTGCTCTGCAGCCAGTCACACGTTTGTCGGCTCTCCGAGAGATGAAGAGCCGAGGTGGGTTTAAGGTTTGAGCGAGCAGAGGGTGATAAACACATCTGCGCATGTGTTGGGGAGCTTAGGTGTGTGGAATGGGCATGAGGAGGAGAGCTGATAGTCGTCTGAAGCTTTTTGGGGGAGGATGCAGGGGAAGGAGCAGAGAGGCAGAGCTGGGGAGAGTCTGTGACTTTGTGCAGAGAAGAGAGAGAGGTGCTGTGATTGTACAGATGTTGTCGGTCTGCAGCTCGTCCCAAACTGGAGATCCTGGCCTGGAGACGAGCCACCTCAGACTCCTGCCAGAACAGGGGAACATTAGCTTAAAAAACAAACTATCATAAAGAACTTACAACATGCAACTTTCATTATGCTGACTAAAGAAAGCTCTACCTTGATGAGGAGGGAATCACTGGAGGTGTCCACGGACTTCTCGGAGGCATGGAGCTGACTCTGGAGCTGGGCAGCCTCGACTCTGGTTTGATTTAGCACAGCAGTGAGATGCTCCAGCTGTGCCTGCAGACGACTGTTCTGGGCTCTAGTTTGCTCGTAAAGAGTCCTGCTCTGTTCCAGCTGAGTCTGGCTCTGAAGGTGCTGTGTCTGGCTCTGGTCTAACTGTGATTGGAGGTGAGTAGCTCGCTTCCAGGCGTGCTCAAGCTCCGTCTTAGTTTGGTCCAGCTGGGCTTTGGTCTGATCAAAGCGGACGCTGACTTCTTCGAGCTGGGTCTGGCTCTGCTGAAGTTTAACAGTGAGCTGTTCCTGAGAGGAGCGCATTGTGGAGGAGATCTGCTCCGAGACTTTGAGGAGCTGGCCTCGAGTCTCCTGAAGAGACTCCAGCTGGGAACAGAGGGAAAACAGACGCGTGAGAAAAGTGCTGCTTTTTTCCCCCCAATGACAGAAAGTTTAAAATAAATTAGTTAAATGGAACCTGATATATGAAATATAAATATGAGCATTATTGTTTGACTGCTTCATGATGTGGTTTTGATGTGTTCTAATAAACTCACACTAAACGTTGCAAAAAGACAAAGAAGCAAAACCAACATGTTCTCAGCTATGCATAACAGAGATGAAGTAACATGAGAAAAGATACTATAAAATAAGGAAATCATATGGCGTCACTGACGTGTAAAAGTCAAATATAAATAAAAAAGAGGAAAACAAATCAGACTGAAACAGGAACAATATTTAGGACTACAGAACATGAAAAACCACAAAGGCTTAAACACATACTGACTCACGGACAGGAAGCTGACAGAAATAGTGCTGACCAAGAAGTTTGGGCTCTATTAGGATAAATCCACAATAAGTGTCTGAAATTTACTTCTCAACTCTCTGGAAAACTGAAGAGGTAGATAAAATCCAAATGTCACACAGATTATTTTAGAGGCCAAAATAATAGATTGGGCTTTGTGTCACATAAATTAAATTAAGTACATTTCATGGAATTCAAGATTTATTATTTAAGTTATTAGTTTTTTTATCTTTGGTGCAAACACATCAGGTGCACCATCAAGTGTTGTGGACCCTGAGTTAAATTAAAATCAGCAGATCTAAGGCAAACTCTACACGGCACACAACGTTGAGGTTTCCCATTAGAACAGTCTACAGTTAGTTTACTGTTAACAGAGCAGTCTGTCACCAGTCTTGAGACAACAGTACCTCTTTGCTATGCTGCTCCCTCTCCAGCTCCAGCTCCTGCTCTAAGCCGGTGACCATGCCCTGAAGCCTGGCCTCCGACTGCAGCCAGCGCGCCTCCTTCAGAGTCAGCTCCTCCTCTACGGCACACAGCTGGGCCTCCTGCACACACACCACAGCCAAATTAATGATAGAAACCGATGTACAACATGAAGAAGAGGGTTTTTCCTGCATAAATATAATTTGTTCTGCCACCAAAGGAAAATCAGTGGCCTTTAATTCAGTCACTCATGAACTCCAGCATACTTTATAAATAGCAAGAAAGAAGAGGAAAACAAGTAGACCTCTGTTAAGTATGGTATATTGATTTTAACAGAAGTTAAGGCAGGAGGCCTTAAGACCCCTGTTGTTTAATCCAAACCAATCATGCTTCATTCCCTAAAGGCCGATTCTGCACCAGGAGAAATCCTGTAATGTCATTAATTACTTAATGAATGTCACTGATGCTTCCTGCTGATAGCAGTGAACACACTGAGCATGAGCATCAAGATTGCTCAGTGGCAGACCAGCGAGCTGCTCTCAGGTCTCACTAAGTGACAGTTTGAACACCCCCACCCACTATTACCTTACACAGGGACATGCAGGCAAAGCTAATGGATCTAATATGATCAAGAAACAAACAGTGTTTTGACGATACCGTCTCTTTGGTCTGCAGCTTGGAGGCATCCAGCTCTCTGCTCAGACCCTCACAGTGACCCTGAGTTTCTTCAAGCTCTTTGAGAACTTTCTGAAGTTTCTGCTGACATGCAAACAGCTCCTGAGACTCCTGACAACACAAACACACACATATGCAAAAAGACAAAGTTGTGGTCAAAAGTTTACATGCACTCATCATTGGCATGAATGTCGAATGACTGTACAGGGCTCTGGACTAACTTTTTGCCACGGTTGCACTGGTGCACCTTTTTTTCTTAGGCGCACCAGCACAAAACTTAAGTGCACCCAAATTTTTCAACCACATTGCTTAACAGCTGTACAGCAGACATTCTTTAATAACTTTAAAAATAAAAAGTGAGCACACAAGTTTGAATTTTATGTGGATTTTCTTTGATCCAAATGAGGTCAAAAGTATAAATACAGACTCAAATATATACTTTCATCCCCATTATTATTTGGTTAAATGCCCCCATGTTGCACTTTGACCAGACACTCTTGGCAGTAACCAGCAAGCTTCTGGCATAATACTGGGTGAATATTTAACAATGCTTTTGGGCAAAATTGGTAGAGTTCATTGAAATTGAGGTTGGTTTCTTGGCACTGATCCAGCCTTTAAATATTGTCCACAACTTTTTCTAACAGGTTTTAGTTTGGGGGATGGGGAAGGCAAGCTTAATGCTAGCCCACTTTATCCATTTCAAAACCAGTTTTGATCTCAGTTTGGTGTAATTGTCCTGTTGAGACATCCTGTTTTGTCCAAGTTTCATCTGTCTAGCTGCTGATTTGAGGTTAAGTTGAAGAACTTAGAGGTAGTCCTCCTTCTTCATTATTTCATTCACTTTGAGCAATGAACCAGTACCACAGGTGGAAAACAGCTCCACAGCATGATACTACCACCACCATGCTTGAGAGATGGTACAGTGTTCTTAGCTCCAAGTTTACTCCTCCAAACATACTTCTTATCATTGTGGTCTCAATCTCTGTTTCTTCTGACTAGAAGGTATTTGACTCGTCTATGTGGGCAGCTGCAAATTTCAGTCGGGCTTGAAGGTGTTATCCTGAAGTTCCAGCAGTTTCCAGTTCATAGTAGGCATCAGCCTTGGTGGTTCCTGGGTTGTTCCTGAACATCCAAACCAAATTCCTCTCATCTGAGAGTGATGGTTTCGGTCTTCTTCCAGACCTTGACAAGTTTGAATAACTTATATTTACCTCCAATTGTTTGAACTGAATTAGCAGTTGTGTAGACCTTCTTAACTTGTGCAAATCTACAATACTCCTTCTTAGATCTTCTCTGATTTACAATCCAATGAGTCCTGTCACACAAATCCATTTTATGCTGGACAAGAGAAACTAGCAGAGGTCAATCATGATCACTAATGAGAAGGTAAGCCTTTGTTAAGTTCAAAGACAGGAACCACTTATTAAATGTTTTAGTGAGTCTATGTATTTATTTGAGCCTGTGTGTATACTTTTGACCTTGTGTGGATTAGAGAAAATGAAAAATAAACTGAAACCTGTGCACCCGATTTTGTTCTTTGAAGTCATTAAAGATGTATGTTGTATGATCACTCCATCCTGGAACCAGAGCAGTTCAAGAAAATCATTAAAATCCCCAAATTACCATGACTAGTGTATGTAAACTGTACATCAGCACAGTGTGTTATCTAAATCATACCAATCATGAGTTCATTTTCTAACTCTATAACTGACTCTAAACTAGATCTGTACATCTCTTCAGAGCAGCTGCTTCTGTTTACCCAGACTACAGCATGGAAATTAGATTTATGAAGTAACAACACAAGATAAATGCAAACATAAGGTACGCAAACATTCGTGGAACTGACTGTGTTTGATTAACATCTCATATTAAAGCTGCTCCATATCCAAATATCCTACAGTTTAATCTAGCTGCAAACAAGTTGATGAAATATGCAGCACAAAAAGACTGAAAGATGCAAAAAGGGACGTAAACATCGTTCTGTTTTTTGTTTTCTTAGTGAGAAGAAGCACACAAAACATTGTCAGTTCATTCATTCTATTTTCCCATTCTTCTAATGCCGGTCCAACTGAAAAATATCCCTCAAGGCAAACCCAGTGACACACTTGCTCTGAGCTCTGACCTTCATGTTTCTGTCAGTGAGCTCCCTCTGTGCGTCCCTCAGCTCTCTCTCTCTGGCTTCCAGGCTCTGCTGCAGAGACTCCACCTTCCTCTCCAGCTCCTGCTTGTGCTCTTTGATGGCCACGTCCAGTTGGCCAAGCTGAACACAACAGGATGTCGAGAAAGAGGAAAATGATGAGTCATGGCAGCAAACTATGGTACGGATTAAATGAACTGTACATCAGCTATGCTTGTGTGCGTCTGGGATGTACCAGCTTTGCTCTCTGTTGGAGCTCCCCCTGTCTTTCCCTCAGGGCGTTGTCCATGTCTAAAACCTCGTGAGTTCTCTCCTCCAGCTCCCTTTGGGTCTCCCTGTAAAGTCATACACACAAATACTTACAGCATAAAAAGACATTATTAAATGTTAAACAGCAAATTATTTTCTCTGGATAAATACACAAAACAGATCTCATCTGAGCACATGACGCCATGCTCTCACCTCAGCTGGACAGTCAGTTTTTCCACCGAGGCTTGCCACTCATCTGAAACCTTTTGGGTTTTCTGTAAAACATCCTTGAGTTCCTGTAGTTGCTTCAGAGTGTCAGCCAACTCGTTCTGCACCATCTGCAGCTGCCCCTCTAAGATTTCGACTTTCTGAGAACAGCTGCGCCGATCTGCCTCACTACGATTAAGCGCCTTCTCCAGATCCATAACTAGGAGGGTGAGAGGTTTGTTAAGTTGTGTTTGTGTTAATGCTCCTAGTATTTAAACAAGATAAAAGAATTCCACAAAACCTATGGAGAAAAACAAACACATCTTACCAATGTCATTCTTGCTGATGAGTTGGCTCTTTATGTGCTGCAGGCTCTCCTCCATACAGCTGATCTGAGAAGTCTTAACACCGACATCCTTCCTCAGACGCTCCAGCTCTGACTCCTTGGACACTAGCTCCTCCCTGCACTTTTTCACCTCTAATGTGAGATGTCTGCAGACAAAAAAAACCCACAAATAAAAAAAAACAAACCATTATCTTGCAAGAAATTAGGCACACTTGCAGTTTTATAAGATTTAATTCAGCACAGCTGGAAAGATGTCCATGTCTTGGGAGTAGGAGACCCTCCAGAATTTTTAGAAACTAAACTGGCTCAGCAAATATTTCTTTCGATTCAAACTCTTAAAGTGCTTTTATTTTCTTGCTCCTTTTAAAGTGAGAACTGTAATGAAACTTTAACAAACCTCCATACAAACTGCATTAAACAGCTACAAAAGCGAATGACTGTTACGCCCATAATACCAAGCTTTGCATTTTAAAAAGCAAACATGGTTCTTATAACTAAAACTAGAGCTATAGTTTCTCTTATTTTAGCTGTGCTCACCTCACAGACTCTGAGAGCCGTTCATTCTGCTGGTTTATCTCCCGCAGCTTCTTCTCCTTCACCTGATTATCTTCCTGTCTCTTGCTTAATTCTTCCTGCAGAGACACTCGGGCTCGTTCCAGCTGCTGCTCCAGACCCGACACCTGCAGGCAGAGAGTACCAACAACAACATACACTTTGATTTGAATTATTGTTATTCCCTATGAATAAAAATAAACAGCAAACTGTTACAGTTTTACAAGCCGTATAAATCAGGAGACGCATCAGAAAAGATACTTAAAAATAAAAGTTATCGATGAAACGTGTCTAAGAAAAGGTCTGAATATTCGGGTACAGTCACTTTTCTGTGTGTTCTGAAGCTGTGTAATCTTTAGCATTTTCCATACATTCAACTAAAAATATGACAACAACTCTAAACATACCACTTATAAATACAAAGCATAAATTACAATAAAACATGTATGCAAAATGCATTTTTCCCCAAGTTTACCTTCTAAGTGAGAAGGTTTTTGCTCCGTCTTAGCTCACCTGCCTGTGCAGCTGGCTTTGGCTCTCTTCCAGCTCAGAAACTCGAGCGCTGCTCTCTGTGAGCATGGTCTGCTGCTGCTGGAGAGAAAGCTGCAGCTGCAGGTTCTCCTCACTGGAGCGCTGACAAACCAGAGTGGTGCTGTGAAGCTTCTCCTGCAGAGAGGACACCTAAAAAGTAGGGAAGGAGTGGAGAACATGTGCCTCAGAAGTGGGTTTTGGATGAATTTGCATGAGTTTTCCTGCATTGTTACCAACACTGTACCTTCTCCTTGTTCCTCTCCAGCTCGGTCTCGTAGTTCTTCTTCATCTCTTCTATCTGCTGCAGGTATGAGTTCATCTCTTTTCTGCATGCTGACAGAGACGACTGCAGCTCACACACCTGGTGTAGAAACAAATTGGTAACTGCAGTTGTTGATGTGGTTTGATTCCTGGCTTGTTCTAGAAGTTCATGTCCAGTAAACCAAATCTGTTAGCAGTGTTATTTGTACACACCTTGGCTGCAGAGCGAGCTGCCTGCTCTTTGAAACTCTGGAGAAACTCCTCGTTCTGTCTGACTTCCACCTGCTTCTCCTGAAAACAATATAATTTCAGGTTTTTCATTCATAAACAGCATATGTACTGTGATGCATGTCTATTAAATGGTTCTCCGACTTCTACCGTCTACATGTCTTCTTCTGAAACAGAGGATGCATTTGTGGTCTTATGCTACAAGTGTTCTGACCTGTGTGAGCTGATCTAGAGAGTTCTGCAGCAACAGAGCTGTTCTCTGAGCCTCGTCTCGCTCCCTCTGGAGGGAACTCAACTCCTGCTCCATCTCTGCCACCCGAGGCTGAACCTCTTCCAGAGACAACTGCAGCTGCAGGAGACAGAAAATAATCTTACTACAAGGAATATTACAGTGCAGATTATCTCCATCTTTCCTCTTCTTTACCCTTTGGTTGCAGCACATTTAATATTACGCAGTATGATTAAATTCATAATACAGAGGTAAAAGACAAAGCTGTAGATCACCATTTGTATTCTTTGTTGCTGCTCTGTGAATTGGTGAGAATGAGACTGCTGACACTTTTCCAGAGACTGCTGATACTCTCGTTGCTTTTTGGTCAGCAGTGACTGGTAATGCTGGACGCTGCTGGTCTTCTCCTTTAATCAAAATGAAAAAAGAACCAAAGTGTGATTTGCCGTTGACTTTCTAAAAGTAGAAAAACTACATTTGAATCATAACCGCGTACCTGTAATTGAGTCTCCAGCTCAGTGTTTTTCAGTGCAGCCAGACTGTAGGCTGAAGTCTTCTCCTGTAACTGCTTTTCCAGTGCGGCAACTCGTGCCTTCTTCTTCTTTAACTGAGTTCAACAGAGACAGTTAATCTGTAAGTAACAGTCATGACTTTTGAAACTTGGAACAAAAGCTTACTGAGCTATAAAACTCGCTGTACACTTTACAATCTAGTGATTTATTACCTAAAATACTATACTATAAAATACTATACTGTACCCTTTGGTACATTTGGCTTGAGTTGTTCCAATAAAAAAAATCTGTAAGTAGAAATAATACTGTATGTGCTACACTGCTGTTAGCACTGGTGTGTGTGGAAACATAAGAAAAAGTGTGTTACCTCTTTCTCTGTGTCTGTGGCTTGTTTGAGTTTGTCCAGCAGCTCTGTGTGGAGGCTCTGGTAGTGGGAGGCTCTCTGGGCCATGGAGCTCTGCAGGGAGGAGATTTCCTCCTGGGCCCTGCTCAGACGATCCTGAAGCCGCTCGATCAGGTTGCTCTGTTTCAGCCGCTCAGCTTCCTTTGACTGCAGCACTCGCGTGAGCTGCTGGTAGCCCTCACCTGCCGGGATTAACAGAGAGGACTGCAGTTGATGCATTTTTCTTTTTTCTGTTTTTTTTTAGGCATTTTTATGGATAGATATTGGAATTTATTTTTAACTTTACATTCCTTTTAAAACATCAAATCATTAACTAGTTCATAATTTATTCATTATACTTTGTTTTTAGTCACTCCCTTTAAGGGTTCACCACAGTGAACTGGCTCCATCTCATCCTAAACCCTAGCATCCTCTCCTCTCTGCATGTCCTCCTTCACTACACCCACAAGCTTTACTCTTTTTATTTTTTAGATTAAATAATTTCAGAGGCTGGTTTTAAACTCTTGCATTTTAAACTAGATACACAAAGTGCAAAGAAATAAACTGTTAGTAATCAACAAATAATTTCCCTTTCAGTTTGAAAAAAAGAAGATGAAGAGTATGTTGCAAGTATGAACTGATTAATCTGATTGAGCCTACCTGGCTTTAGCTTCATCAGGTGTGCAGCTCCCGTATAGTCCACTGGGGGCAACATGCAAGGACTGGCACAGATTTGACCCAAAGTACCCTTTAAGAAGAAAAAAAAAGTGTGACAACAGTAACCATGTCTTTGCTTTGCACGATCAGCCATAAAGGGCGGCTTGTTTTGAGGAAGCAAATAAAATAATCACGTAGCACAACCTTGATTCAAAAACTGGGTAAGAACACAAACGACACACAGACGTCTTCCCCACCTCCCGCAGATGCAGCAGGGACAGTATGGCCTCCAAGCCGGCCAGCTCTGTCTGGCTCAGCTGAGCCTCTTTCTGGCTCTGGGCGACCTTCTGCTCCTGGCTGTGGGTCACAGCCCGCAGGTCTTCCAGTTCCCTCCGCAAAGAGGCCACATCCCTGCACTCTGCACCTCGCTCCATAAGCTGCCGCTCCAGGTGCGAAGCTTTATGTCCAGCCTCTTCAATTTGGGCTTGGAGGCGAGCGGCCGCAGCCTTAAACTGTTTCACCTCCTCCGTCAGCTGACTGCGAGATAGACGAGGAGAAACTATGCAGATTAAACATGCTATGCAAGCACACAGAAATTTCCTTATAAAAGACAAAATCATCCCTTTTATGATTATTAGAAATCCTGCGAGCAATCAAAGAACTACATAACGATGCAGTTAAATTAAAAGTACCCAATTGTCTGTCTGTGTTCTGCCTTCTGTCTCTCCAGCTCAGTGCACTTCATCTCCAGCTCCTCTTTCTCTCGGTCACACTCTATGAGACTTCCTTTTAGTTTGTTTTCACTCTCCATCACCTGAAAACCACAAACCAAAACATATATTTCTGATGTTAACATGCAAGTAAAACTGTGTTTTTTAGTTTAAATCAATCAATATTTCAATAAACACACCCTTTTAAGCTTAATGGAAATTGTAGCCTTATAATCTTTGAAGGCTTCTTTGAGCTTCTCTGCATTTTCAAGTGCTTGATTCCTCTGTTGCTCTGCCCTGCAAGCCATGGTGTTGCACATGCGTTAGTAAAATACAGTAAATAATTCAACTAAACATAAGAAAATGTGATGCCCAATACAGACAGTCATACAGACAAAACACACTGTACCAGATTGTTTTCTTTTATTTTCACTCATATTTTAAACTGTACTGATTGAAATCATGAGCAGAGCTGAGCCTGGATATAAGCCCACCGTTTTCCTAACGCCGTCTTCTTTTCCAGCTCCTCCCTGAGTGTGCTCAGCTCTTCAGTAAGAGTCGCTACCACAATGTCGCTGTGAGCTGCAGCTTCCTGACAACACTCTGCCCTCAGCTCTGCTGCCCTGGGAAACACAGACAATACAGGTTATGCTATTAATGCCAAAATTAAAGGCACAGTTTCAAGAAACAAAAGGCAAACGTAATAAGTACATCTTGAAAAGCTCGAATAAAGAGCCACATTTCCACCCAGAGTGAACTTGATCTTTTGGGGACCTTTTTAAAGAAACTGAAAGGTTCCAGCTTGACTTACTCAAAAGTAAATAGAAACAGAATGCAATGATTTGCATACTTATAAACCCATATTCTATTTTATTAACAATAAAAAACAAATTAAATCTTTAAACTGAGAAAATCTACATATTTGAGAAAAATATTAACTCATTTTGAATTTGATGGCAGCAGTATGTCTAAATAAAAACTTGGGACATGGTCATGTGTACCACTGTGTAGCAACCCCCTTCTTTAACAACAGTCTGGAAACATCTGGAAACTAAGGAGACCAGCTGGACTTTTGGGAGAGGAATGTTGTCCTGTTTGTTCCCATCTTTGCCTGTTCCAATTTGTTATAGTTTTCATTTCATGATGCTCCAAATGTCTCCTGAAATATGCAAGGCCTTCCCTTCTAGATGGGAGCATATGTTGCTCTACAACCTGTATATACACCTTTCAGCACTGACGGTGCCTTTGCAGATGTGCAAGCTGTTAATTTCACAGCTTCTGATCCACCTCCAGGCATTCAAAGATGCCTTTTGATGGCTTTACCTGACCACAAACAGTTTTCCACTTTTCGTTAGTCCATTTGATGAAATATTCGCAGTCTCGCAACTTTACATTAAGGAACATTATTCTGAAATTCCTCCACAATTTGTAGATTATGTTTTTGTTTTGTTTTTTTCAGACTGGTGAACCTCAGCCTCTCTTTTTATGCCCAATCATGTTACACACCTGCTCCCAACTAAACTGATTGTAAACTGTTCCTCCAGATGTTTCTTTTCAGTACCACTTACTTCTCCACCCATTTGTTGCACGCATTCCAAATTTTTTCAGATGTGCTGCTGCCATCAAATTCAAAATGAGCTAATATTTTTCATAAAAATCACTTTAAATGCTTGAGCTATGTTTTTTTATGTTCTGTTAAGAATAAAAACCTTGTGGATATTTCAGTCAATGACATACTTAAGTTCTTTGGCCTGAGCCTCCAGCTCCGCTTCAAGCTGACGAATCTGTTCACTCATGACCACCACATTGTTGTGAACCCCAGCCCTAGGGCCCCTGAGGTAGACCTGCAAACGAACACAGATGTATACACTTTCTGCTAGTTATTACGGGAGACTTGTCATATCATATTTGACATTTCAAGGAAAAAAAACACTGAAATCTAACACTAATTTAACACTGCATTCATCTGCAGCAGACTAACCCACAGTCTTTAAAGATTTAACAAGCTCCACTTAAAAATAATAATAAAATTAAAAATCACATGTGTAATATCATACCTGAGATTTGGAGGTAGCCATTTCATACTGCATTGCATCCAGGTCACTGATGAGCTGCTCATCCTGCAGAGTCAGACAGGCGTTTTCCTGCCGCACACAGCCAACCTTCTTCCTCGAAGCAGAAATGGACTCCATCTCTACAGAATAAGTGTTGAATGATGATGACAAACAAAGGCATAACACAGGAGTGGATGAGAAACGGGTTTTTTTTTTTTACCCTAGAGCTGCTATGTAACACTAGATCTGCTCATTTTTTTTGAACAACTTACTCAGTTTTACGTGTACAGAAAATATAGACTACTAACCAGCCCACAAATGGGTAGTCACCCTTTATGCAAACAAAACTAGCCCACCAAAATAGTTTCTCTCATTTGAGGGAACAATTACCGAATTCATGGACGTGCATACCTTTATACAGCATGTAACATAGTCCGATGTGACAGGTAATGTGTAAATGATATTCAAACACTTTTTTTCTTAGTGTTTCACTCAGAAATAACTCCATTGCCCTTTACCTTTGACTTGGAGGAGGTTGCACCTACCAGCAACAATCCGTCTCTCGGCCGTCCCACAAGATATTATAACATCAGGCAGCCAGGACTGAACCTGTTCATCACCACGGCCATCTGACTGACTGCAGACCAGCGAGAGGAAACCAAGAGAAGAGGGTGGACGGCTCGAAAACAGAATCATACTACATATTTGCAGGTTTCTGTTACAAAAAACACCAGCTACAGTTTGGGTCTCTGTGATTACTCACCTCAGCTTCTGTGTAGGCTGAGCTCCCTCAAACCGATTAGCTCTTTGATGTCAAACATCAGACTATTACCGGGTGCATATTTAGCTTTCCGGCGCTGAAGCAACATTTACCGCTTGTGTGAACGGTTGAAAAGCTCCAGAAGACCTTTAACTTCATCAGCATGTGGCTATGTTTTAAGTATCCGAGGCTACACCAGAACAACTACGCTCGCTAAATGTAAACAGTGTTGCTCGATGGATCAACAGGTGGCTAACTCCTCAACCTTATCACTGTTTTCACAGCAAAAAGCCACCAAACGACCCACAGGCAGCATTAACCTTTCAACTAAAAATTTACTTTTTATTGTTCTTACGCTATAAAAGCATATCATACGCATTTATCGTTTCTACTGTGACAAATCTTTACACGTTACCCTATGCAGTTGCAATGAAGGAGAAGGTATCCAAAACAGTTTGTAATTCCTAGTCTCCGCCTACAACTAACAACCAACCTTGCTATTGGGTAATACTGAGTTGCCTGTGAATTGATTGGTGAAGAGGGATAGCCGCGAACAACGGCGCGTGTGGTGTGCCAAAAAGTGATTGCCTGCCAAAAACTGATTTCCAATGTTTCTGTGTATTTTTTCTGTGTAATATCTTTACGTATGTTCGTAAATAGACTTCGGTGAACAGGGTTTACAAAGGGGTTATATATAGAATTAGTTGAATATAGTTGTATCTTTACAATTCTGTGTATTGTACTAACATTATAACCAATCCTTTATCCCCACTTAAAATATTTTTACAGAACCATTGTAATATTTGTTGCCATTTGTGCTGTCCTCTTGGCGAGCTTACTCTTACAAAATACATTTTTAATGTTAATGAGATTTTTTAAACTGCATAAATAAAGGTTATATAAAAGTCACTGCCAAAAACTGATTGCGACTTGCCCCTTGGCAGCTCCACTGTGGCCTCTCCTTCTCACAGGAACTGCCAACAGAGCAGGTATGAATGTTGCCTGATGGGACATACACAACTCACAAGTTCCTGGCTCTCACGGCTCCTGTGCAGCGGGAGCATCCATACTCTTCCAACATAGTGCAATGGCTCTTCTGGCTTGAAGTGGTCCATAGTCCAGTAATTTAGTTTGTTTTTCCGGTTGCTTAAATTCCCTTGGGTATATTCCAAGTACACAGAGTTTACCCTTTAAAGGGATTTTTACCTTAAACACTTCAGACAGACATTTGATAACATCTTTCCAAAATTCCTGGATTTTAGGACATTCCCATAAACATTTAGTACAGATGTCTGGAATATCATTGGACATATGATAAAGCTTGGCAGGTGTTATATAGGTTATTATTGGTTGCAGTCATTTTCATCCATGTCCTCTTGGATCTCCCTTCTCCAAGCATCCAGAGTCTTTGGAGGGAAGCATCAATAAATTATAATATATAGAGAGAAAACCTTTTCCCTTTGTATTCTTAACACATACCTCCTCTATTTTTGTTAATGGTGGAATTCAGCAATCTTTTGCAGTTTTGATGACAAATTATTTTTCAGTTGTAAATATTTAAAAAAGTGCTTTGGGGGTGTTAAATGTGTTTCACATAACTAAGCATGCTGTCTGCATATAGGTCTTTAACTTTTTTGAATACCTTTATTTTTCCATATTTTAAATCCTCCATAATTTTCACGAGGCGTAAACTTTTCATTTCCCCAAATAGGGGTGAATTGCAAAAGTGATGGAGGATCGCCCACATGTTTATGTGCTGCATGCCAAATTATAGTTGTATTATTCAAGAAAGGGTTCTTTGTACTCTTTTTTAATGTCTTAGTGTCTGAAGAATATAGAAAAGTGTTTAACGGAAGATCTGGAACAGATTTTTGCTCAATGTCAACCCAGGCTGGAGGTGTTGTTGGGCAGAAATAATGGGTGGCTGATGTTAGTTGGCCGGCCATATAATACCATCTGAGGTTGGGGACTTGGAGACCCCCTCTTTCATAGGGCAAGTAAAGTAGTTTTAAGCAGAGCCTTGCCTTCCTATTATTCCAAATAAATTGGTTAAATAGTTTGTTTAAAATGTAAAAAAAAAAAATGAAGTTGGTAGAGGCAACGGAAGTGTTTGGAAATAATATAAAAATGTTGGTAAAATTGTCATTTTTAGGATATTTATCTGGCCTATCATAGATACAGGCAGGTTTATCCAACAGTTTAGCGTTTCTTCTTACAAGGGGATCATAAATGATTGAGGTTATGTCCTTGAGGCTTGGGGTAATCATAATGCCTACATATTTAAGATAAGATAAGATAAGATAAGATAACCTTTATTAGTCCCACACGTGGGAAATTTGTTTTGTCACAGCAGGAAGTGGACAGTGCAAAAGTTATGAGGCAAAAATTAGAATACAATAAGAATAAATACAGTACACAACTGTACAGAATAGAATAAAATAAAATACTATATACAGTAGAATAAAATAAAATAAATATACAATAAGATAAAAATAGAATACAAATACTATATACAACTGAGTAAAAATACAACGATGACAGAAAGGATTATTGCACTTGGTATTATTGCATATGTATGGATGTGTGTGCTTGATCAGTTAAAGTCTTTATTATGGAGTCTGACAGCAGTGGGGAGGAAAGACCTGCGAAATCTCTCCGTCCCACACCGTGGGTGCCGCAGTCTCCCACTGAAGGAGCTGCTCAGTGCTGTCACAGTCTGCTGCATGGGGTGGGAGACGTTGTCCAACAGGGATGACAGCTTAGCCGCCGTTCTCCTGTCACTCACCACCTCCACTGGGTCCAGAGGGCATCCTAGAACAGAGCTGGCCCTTCGGATCACCCTGTTCAGTCTCTTCCTGTCCCCAGCAGAGATGCTGCCGCCCCAGCAGACCACACCATAAAAGATAGCAGAAGCCACAACAGAGTCATAGAAGGTCTTCAGGAGTGGGCCCTCCACTCCAAACGACCTGAGTCTCCGCAGCAGGTACAGCCTGCTCTGCCCTTTCCTGTAGAGGGCGTCTGAGTTATGAGTCCAGTCCAGTCTATTTAAAGCCTGTTGTAGTTGTTTTAAATGGGGTGGCAATAACAGACCACCTTCTTTCTTTCTCATTAAGAAACATTAATTCTGATTTAGAATTGTTAATTTTGTATCCTGAAAATTCTCCAATTTTTTTTTATTAATGCTACTAAAATAGGGATACTATCTTTCAGATTAGTCAAAATATATAATATCATCTGCAAATAAAGAAATTAGATGGTCTCTTCCTCTAATTCTGGTACCTGATATTTCTGTATTTGCTCTCACAGCTATGCCTAGAGAGTCTATTGCTAACACAAAAAGAATTGGTGAAGGAGAAACCCTTCTACAAAACAGTCGAGCCAGGAATTTGTTACTTCTGAATGTCCTGGTGAGCTTCCACCTTTTACAGGTGGGTGCAGCCTGAATAATCCAAGTATGCAAACTAAATATCACAGGAGATCTTATGAGACCACAAACACTGACAGGTCCAGTTCAGAGACACAGGTTTAGCTGAGGTAAAGCCTGGAGGACAGCAAGCAGCTGCACCCATGAATGTCAGTACCCACCTGTCACAAAGAGCAGCCTTTCCATGCCTGACTCTGCATAACTGTAAGCACTGAAGAATTTTAAATGATGAGTCACCTAAAGAAATCTTCTTGTGCACAGTTGTTATAAAGGGAAAAATAAACGTTTGCTGATCTGCCCCCCATAATTTCAACATTATGAGTAAATTAATGCAGGTATGAGAATCAGACCTCAGCTGTTGTCTCATACTGTTATGTCCCTGCCTGTTGACCTGTGGATCGTTTTCCTCTTGCTTTTTGCCTGTATTTTGTACTTTTGATTTTGTATTCAAATGTGGTGTTCTCAAATGTGCCTATTAAAAGCTGTATTAAATGTAGGGGTGGGTTAAAAAAATGTGATTCAAATCTATTTTAGCTTGAATAACACGATGATTAATTCAATCCTGAATTGACTTTTAAATATAAATGTATTTTCCCAGAAGCACCAGAATCTCAGGTTACAGCTCACAAAGATATTTCAACAACCACCAAACAGCTGAAACAATCTTGTTTTTCTGTTTTATCCTCACTTTGACACAAATGCGTCTGCTGTGATGCTTACACCTCTGATGAAGTCTCACAAGTGTTGTACTGTTAAATTATCAGATTCAAAATCTTTCTGAGTCAAATTTGAATCGATTATAGAAATCAGTGGCGATACTCAGCCCTAGTTACCACAGGCGAACCTCAAAGTGGAGCTAGCTCCCAGAAATAAAGCAGACAAGAGGACACTGCACGTGATCTCCCTCTCGCTGTATATTTTATAAATACCTTTTTAGACACTCGTGGTCCTGCCGTGAGTGCACACGTGGCAGTTAGACATGAGAAACAGGACAGTTGAAAATATCTGACTTTATTAATCCTTTAACAAAACAGGTTTTCAAAAATCACATCAACCTATATAATGATGTATAAAAATGTAATAAGAAAAATCTCAAAAGACAAAGCAGACATTACATGTATGTTCTTTGGCTACAGAAGCCTGCTGGAAGCCAGTGGTAGCAACATGTCGGCTGAGACACTGACTGAGTAGAGAGTAGCTTGAAATACACTGACTATACCCCTACAAAGAAGACATGTCAGTGTCTGTGTGTTTTAACAAAAGCAGAAACATCTCCAAAAAGAGATACCAACTGAATACTCACCTATTGCAATGATATACAGCATTTTATATTCCAGTGATTGTGTTATGACCCAGTTTAAAACAAGTAGGTTTTGCAACAGACCACAAATGAGACTTATCAAAAACTTACATATGGAAATATGGTCAAAAGTAATGACACATGGAGGGTCGTCTTAAAAAAAAAATTTTTTTTTATATATATATATATAAAATAAAATAAAATACTGATGAGCAACACTATGAGAACAACTTACACTAAATCCTCCTGCCACACAGCGAAGAGACATATGCATTGCAGTGACATTTTTGGGGCATATCCTGAGTGTGTAGACCACAAGGTGAACTTGACATGAAAGCAAAAACAAAAAAACCCAAGTGCAATGTTTTTTGTTGTACACACGCGCACACGCATGCACACACACGGACGCACACGCACACAAAACTGAGAGCCTGAGTCAAATGATCATAACGATGAACTTTCCTTCTGTTGAGTCATGCGGTCCAGTTAAATACGCAAACAGCTTTAACAAGGACTAACATGCATAGGGAACAATTCTGAACTCCTGGTGGGTATATAACATTCATTTTATGCAGGATTTTATTTTACTATCAGACAAAATGAAAAAACAAAAAACAAGTTAGGTTCTTTAATCCAAATCAAAACACTTTAAAAAGGAGATTTATGTAGACAAAAACAAAGTGACACAATTTACCAAGAATGCCCTTATATATGGGCTTGTGAATTTTAGAGATTAATTATAAGAATCCCACGCTTGAATTTAAACTATTAGGAGTAGACAAATACATTTTTAAAAATTGAGAACGTTACCATCCATGACAAATACTGCCTTGTATAAGCTGAAATGATCCAACTGTTACTGAAAATGAGCTGGCGACCTAACGGATATTCCATCAACTTGATGTGTGAAGTGAATCCATGATTAAAATAACAAAAAACTGCCCCGCTGAACAGAAAAGTCAAGAGACAGAACAAGTAGAAAGGGTAATAATCAATGTAGTATACTTCTATATAAAACAATAAACATTTGCAGCAGCACATCTCTTTTGCTTCGAGTTTCTCCTTAACCGCTCACAAACGAGCACACTTTCCAACAGAGCTGAACAACATGCCTGCCAAAGGCACTGAGAGGTACTCGTAGCTGGGACTAGAGAGAGACGGGGCACGACTGTGGGTGCAGATTATTATTTACCTCATTTGGTGGTGGTGGTAGGGTGGGGGGGGGGAAGGAAAAAAAAAAAAAAAAAGCATTAGTTAATAAAACTTCCCCATCTTTCTCTTATCCTCCAAGATAACACTTAAAGATATTATTTGAAAAAAAAAAAAAACACAACGTTACAGTTATTATTAACGTGTCTTGAAATGAAAGCATATCACTGGATTAAGCACAATAACAGGTCACTGAAAGCCTACAGGTGCAGTATACAGATGAATGAATTGCATCTGAATAAAAGGGGCTGTTCTCTGTAAACACTCAAACCTGTTATTTGAAGTTGGAACCACAGCAGCACAAAAATGCTGTGCTATTGTGACAACTTTGTGCTGTGCATGAAACTGTTTAAACACATATACGGTGTGTATAACTGTAAAAGTCACCCTGGACTGGACTGAACCAGTAGGCTTTACAGTAAGCAGAACTTGCTCCTGTCCAAACTAAATAAAGGCATATAATCAGTTAATGCTCTGAATACACACGTCCTCAGCACAGACATAAACGTCCCACGGGTGCTGGTGAAAAGTTAGAAGTGACGAGCGACATGTGAAAAAACCTACGAGGCAGTGACTCCTTCCCACTCCACCAAGTACTGCACCTTGCCATCAAGGGTGACCCGTCGGGCCAGGACTTTGTACTTCTCCCCGCAGGCCAGACGTCCCGCTGCTCCAAAATAGTTGCTGATGGAGCTCTTTAGGTGGGTGAGCTGGCTGTTGGGGTCCATGCCGTGAATTATGTCTGCAGAGTGAAGCCCTGGGAGGGAGCTCAACAACTCTGTGGCTGAGGGGTGTGGGTCTGCGTAGCTGGGAGGGGGGATGTCTGGGGTGGGGGGCTGGGGGACCCTCCGTGGCCGTCCACGTTTCCGTTTTAAAGGTGGAGGGGAAACAGGCATGATGGGGGCTGCTGTACGCGTCTTGCTGGAGCTGCAGAGGCTGGAGGGTGTTTGATAGGAAAAAGAGGAAGTAAAAAAAAAAATGCTGTTAATTCAAAGAGCAACAATAAAAAACCGACTACAGAAAATTAGGAAAACAAGGCTTTAAGGTCTACAGCCATGCAAGTCTGAGTTTGTACCCAGCACAATTCTACTTTCAGTGCAGTGCAAACATCAGGCAGGCATACCTGGACTGTCTTGAAATGCTAGTTGAGGTAGTTTCTGAAGTGCTCAGGGCGCCGATGGATTCCACATCTGAAGTTTTTAAAGACAGCAGAGACCTGTCACTCCTGGTGGTTTGGGGGAAGGTAAAAGATTAAAACATTATGGTTCTTGTTATGTTACAGTGAATCAAGCAAATCAAATAAACACATTGTGTTTGTGATTGATAATTCAATTTGCTTTTGCCCGAATCTTCACCCTAACAAAGCTGAACAGTTCTGATTGCTTTAGAACTACAGTTTATAATTGCCTACTTACTTGACAGATGTAAAGTGATCCATAGCATGGGGCTCTAACGGTGGCGGTTTCCTGATTTCCTGTCAAAGCAAAGGAAAAAAAACAACAACAAAAAGATGGTTTCTTCTCATATAACACCAACAGTAAATGTCTAACACCTATACAAAATAACAATGCAAAAATACCCATCCCTCCATGCACACACCCAAGCTCACGCCCACTAGGAAGCTCACGCCCACTAGGGAACACACATGCAAACATGAAGACACACTTTGTAATGATAGTTGCTATTGTTGAAGCTACCCACAGGGGGCGCTCTGGAATCAATAAGATATACAGAGTAGAAGAAGAAGTTATCGTGGTAGAAAGAATAATAAACAGCTAGCTGAAGCTAGCACCAGAAGCAATTCTTGATGTTTTATTCATAGAGGAATAAGAACATTACACACTTGGGACGAGGGCTCACTGGAGCGTTGTGGTTTAGCCAGAGTCTCCAGAGAGCGTGCTCCTTGCTTCCTCTTTCTTTTCTTCTTTTTCTTCTTCTTCTCTGTGCCATTGGTAAGAGCACTGGGACTTCTAGAGCAACAACAAATATTCAGAACAGTTTTACATATAAAGGCAGTTGTGCCTGAAATAACAGTGAAACTGTTAGGCAGTTCATGTGTTATGTAAACTGTTAGGACACCCTTGAAAATCATCTTTAAAAAGGGAAATTCATCTATAGATAGGAGAAAATTCTTAGCCATCCTATGAAATTTGGAAAACTTTGTCTTTATTTATTTATTTATTTATTTTTTAAACAGAGGAAGAACTTTTCAAACATATTTCTAAACATATTTTCTTTAGAAATTAATAAGCAAATGATTTCAGGTAAAAGGAAAAAAAAATTAGGGACAAGTTGGAGAAAGTTGCATCCTTTGGTCAGATTAGATTAAACTAGAGCTCTTTGACTACAGAGATGCTGCTTTTGGAGAGAAGGGAGAGGCACAGAACCCTAAGAACACTGTCCCCACAGTGAAACGTGGAGGTGGAAGTTTTATGTCGTGGGGATTTTTCAGTGTCTGGATCTGGGTTTCACATCAAGGTCAAAGGAATAAGGAAGGAAGGAAGATGTGAAGATTTTGAAAGAAATCCTCAAGCAGTCAGCAGCAAAAACTGGCTCTTTGCTTCGTCTTCCAACATGACAACGACCCACGACATATGTTGCTCTTGGTAAAGAACGACCTCCACAAGACCAAAATGAGCTTTACTGACTGGCCTGTACAAAGCTCCGACTTGAATCCCACTGAAAATCTGCGGGGTGAACTAAAGACCAACATCCATTTGAGAAGACAATCAAATCTGGAGGCGCTTAAGAGATTTAAGATTGGGCTGGGATTGCTCAGGAGTTGTGTGCGAGACTTGTTGAAAACTACAACAACAACAACAACAACTACTGCATGCTGTTACCAAGCAAAAGAAGGATAACTGAATATTAGCAACAGGGAGGCTAATATCAATCCTGCTAATTTTGGTGAAATAGTCTTGTTTCATGTGCAAAGAAGAATCATTTCATAATTTGGAAAATCTATATTATAACTTCCTCACTCTGTTTAACAGTAGTTGGAAAATAGTTCACAAAAATGGCTTTTTATAGGGGGGCTAAAATTCTGTCCTCATCTGTAGATCACAAGGGGCATTGTTTTTGTTTTAGAGTAAAACAAACAAACAAAATGCTCTTATAATACATTAAAAAAAAAAAAAAAAAAAATCACACTCTTAAATTAAATTAACAAGGTAAAGGGGCACAGCTAAAAAAATGTTTTTTTGGTCCTTAACTTCGCCAGTCTAACACCAGCAATTTCTAAATTGTGCATGTAATGATGAACTATAGAAAAACAAATAACAGGAGTTTTATTAGCAAATAATCATTTCTCTTTTTTAGGTTGTATATAAAAGATGGAGAGGCTTCAAGGTAAAGTGGCCATTCTTTCTGGCCAGCAGGGGGAGACTCCTGTCACTGCAAAAGAAGTCACACTATATGAAAAGTCCATGACCTTGTGGCTCTACATCTCATTTTATTTATGACTTGACTAACGATTTCCCAACAGGTTTATATTTCAGTCACCAGTTTCAAGTCTACTAGTCAAGAATGCAACATGAGATATGACATGAACAATGATCCCATTTTGAGTCAAATCAAACATAAAGCAGTGCTCAGCGACCAAGTAAATTAAAAGTAAGTACAGTATGAGTGTTCTCAACTTTTCGGTCAGCTTCTCTGAGTCTTGTTTCAAAAAACACAACGTGGCAAGGAGCACCAAACACAAGGCTTCAAAATGCTATTTCAGAAACCAATGAGGGGGGGGATGTCACAACGGCTAGGTCCATCTTTTATAGACCGTCTACGGGCTTCATGGTGACATGATGGGAAAGTAGGGCTTTATGAAACAGGTACTGTATAGCTCCTGTTACAAGGTGTAGTTAACACTTTAACAGTAAATAAAGTGTTAAATAAACATTTTCACTGAGAAAAAAAGGGAAAAAAAACTACCTAGGTAACTTTAGTGCCTGCATTTGACTTATGTGTCACTTCTATTGCACTATAATGCTGCTGCTGCTGCTACCACCTTAGGGCAACAGATTCACACTTCAAAATTAGCTTAGCATGTCATCAATGTCAGCACTTCACAGGAAAAAGATCATCGAAGCTGCACCCGGCAAGGTGCAATCACAGTTCAGTATTTTTTGGGCCACATAGCGTCATAAATATCTTTATCCCAAACTTCCTTGAAAAATAGTGATACAACTTTCAGGCTTAGTCCCCCACCACTACTCTACATTACGTGCGCTAAGCTCCTCCCACCAGACAAGCATAATCGTTATAAGTACTAACAATAAGCAGATGCCAACTTTTTGTTTTTTATTCTGAATCTCTCTTTAGATCTCCCTACATGGACCTAGCATTAATGAGTTCTATACAGGATCAGGTTAACACAGTATCCAGTGGGCACCTTTAACTTTAGGGCATCGACACGTTTCATGTCTAACCTGATGGCGGACAGTGCTTTAGTGGACTTGCATCCCTTGATGGTTATCTCATGTGAAGCCTTCTCCATCACTCTGCTGGTTGGCTCGTCACAGTTGGGGGGAACAGGAGGAAAACGGATCCTAAGGCCAAACAAGTGCTTCTTTTTCTTCACCTCCTTTCCTGACATGAACCTGGGACACGGTGAAAGGGTGGCCATGTAAAAAACAGAGTCTGTGCAAATACTGGGAGATATTTGAGGCACTTTGATGTTGTCATCAGCATAAAGATTTCAAGAGCAGCAGATAAACTTACATGCAGCTATTATTGTTAAGCGCCTCCAGAACATTTTCATATCGTTCTGATCGTGGAGTGTTGGCGAGCTGTAGACACAGGAAAGATATTGTACAAGAAAAAACTTAAATATTTAAAAATCCAAATGGGGGCCAGGTTATTTCTATTTGGGAAATAACCCTCTACTAGGATTACCTAACAGTGTGGCTTTCAGACCACCAATCAACCTGATGCATTAAGCAGCTACAAAAAAACAAACAAAAAAACAAACAAAAAAACAAAACAAAAAACACTGACTTGTGTGGCTGCCAATTCCTGACATCCTGTTCCAAATCTAACAAGTAAACATGGATGGGACATGAAATGAAATATGAATAATAGAAGAAAAAAAATCTGTTGGTCTACAATTGGTCACTGGTGCATTACATAACTTATCCTTACCTCACCCAGCTGCAGCAGCTCCCAGTTATCATTGATGTACACCATCAGGTCCATTTCTGAGTCAAAGTACTTCTTCTTGTGGATCACACTCAGGTTGTAGAGGCTCAGGTGTGCGACATCCTTCCTGAAATATTTCAGTAAATACTGTTTTTCAGTCTGTCTTAAAAAAATAATAATAATAATACTAATATAAAGACACCAAATATGTTTGCTGGAGCCACAAGATTTAATTACAGAGGTGGAGTAAAAGTTTATCACAGCTCTCTAGCCCTGGGCGTCAAAGGTAGCAGAGCTTTTAAGACGAAGAGTAAATGCATGCTTGTGTAATTTAATAGAATAAAAAGCCAGCTGTGTGTGTCAAAGTACAAGTTCCTCTTACCAGCTGAGAAGCAGACGGCTGAGGTACTCCGGTCCACCATTGCAAACCGAACAAACAAACACATAAAACCTGAAGGCAAAAATAAAAAGGCCTCAGGAAACAAGAACACAATATAAAGTTTAACATAAAAACCTAGCTATGCTCTAGCTGACTGTCCACTGAGACACGTTTCTTTTTACCATTCTGTTTGTGTGCACGCACTTTTTCCAAAACTTGACTTAAAAACTGAATATTACCCAGAAGTATATTCACCATCATTTCAAGACCAGTTTTAATAGGCTGTCCTTGTTCTCCAAAGCCACACTTTTGCAGGCCATTGGGGAGCAGTCTTGAATACGTACAACAATACAAGGGTAAACATTTACATTAGAAGCAGTAAATATGGTCACCTATCTCCGTAGAGCATTGGCATCTGTAAGCAATGGAGACAGGCTTCGTGGAACCATTGCTGACACATGTTGCACTGCAGCATCTTCAGGTACCAGCTGCAAGCAAACAGAATATGAACATTATAACTTTTGTGGACATGGGAACATTTCCATCCAAGCTTTTCACTCTTGCCAGAATATGCAACGTCACTCACTCTCCTGGACCGCCGCAGTAGCAGTAGCACTGCTGGATGTTGGTTTTGTGGCCGTGGTCCCACACCAGCTCCTCCAGCACGTATGGGAAGGACAGGTGTAGCTCCATGTGCTGCGGCTCCTGCTGTTCCTGCTGCAGAAAGTCTTTAGCAGACGCCCCTCTTCTGTGTGGACCACCCGTCTGCAAACCAAACAAACAAAAAACGTGTTTTTCCCACCAAAATAAATACATAAAAAGAAAATTTGGTAAACACATATAAAGAGGTGCTTTTTAAAGCTGGTAAGCTCTTTGGAAAATTTTTAATTTCTCCATAAATATTTGGGGATTTTTCAATAAATAAATGACCTCAGAATAGTTTAGCCTCATTCACTTAATTGGGTTTCTTAATCTTGGGACATTTTATTGTGGGATTAAAGCCTCAATCACTTTTATTCACTCCATTGGAATCTATGAAGTCTTTTATATCCACTTTGATTTACAAACAAAGCAAGTAATGCACTCTTCAAAACAGACATGTGTCATGTTAACAAACTCGTCTAAACCACTTGTTCAAGGTAAATGTTTGACGTATTTCTTCTTAAAGAAAAATCTGTACCTTAGCGAGAGAAGTGAGCTCACACTCTGAGCAAAGCCACTTGTCATCAGAGTTGATGACAGCAGCATCGATGACAGGGGAGTGACACCGCTGGTGGTAGCCTAAAACACAAATGAACACATCCGTAATGGCCAGAGATTAGAGCACAACAGATGAATAAATAAACTACTGAGACTGGCTGTTTAAATGTGTTACAAATATCATATAAAATAACTGTTTCTGGCTTATGTTGGAACATCAAAGACGATAAATGATACCTTGTCCACACTTGTCACAAATGACAATCTCGTTGGGTTCCTCTGAAGTTTCGTCTTGGCATATGGAGCACACAATGTCTTCGTCGTCGTCATCCTCATCATCTTCTTCCCCTAAACAGCAGCAAAGTCATGAAGGTAAGCGACTAAAGTTTCAGATTAATGGTGGTATGACTAGGGGTATAATTTAGAGCAGCTTTCAGTCAAACGAGGTCAGAGGAGTACACCGAGTCATCACAAGAACAAAAGACATCCCTCTCACAGCAACTTTTGCTGCTGTGAGAAGGACGACTCAAATTCACCCAGCTGAAACTAGAGAAAGGTGGCAGGGAAAATATTTTACAACCTGGATAAATAAAATCCATACTGTCTGGTTATGGGGGGTGTGGGCGAAATTGCACTTCCATGTCCCTGAAGGTCTACACCAGGATACTAGAGAGAAGATTCCGTCTACTGACTTAACTTTTGATTCAGCAGGAACAAAGCAGTTTTCATCCTGATTGCGGACAGTTTGCTGCCTTCATCCTCCTGAGGATATTCGAGGGTGTGGGATGTTTGTAATAACTACTTGTGGACCTGGAAAGTGGATTTCTATTCAAACCAATTTTTTTCCCCCTGTAGCGCCAAATCGCAGCAACAGTTGCCTCATATCGCTTTATCACACTCACACTGGAATAGAATTTATAATAAGATTTTGATTGCATCTCATGTGGTGAATCTTTGTCATACTTTTTAATATATCACAATTCAACTATCGCGATCAGGTTGAGGTTAAAAATAAATAAATAAAAAGTTATCTGATAAATGTCACAATGCCAAGAAAAATCTTAACCAGATACTTCTCACAAATCGTTTACAGTCAAATGTGACGAATGTGTCTGATCATAGCGTCTTTGTGTCTTTCATTAATGCTTTATTCATGACCCATCCCATTTAAGAATAAAAATGAAGAATACGTTTTTCTTAACACCATAATAGCTAAAGGGGCTTAAGTGGAGCGATAGCTGCCCGTCTGCATGTTAGCAATGCGCTGCGACTGTACTGATACACTCTACAGTTAACTGTCAGTGTGAAGAGCAAGAGATAAGCAAGTCCAGGAAGAGGCAGACAGGTTTGCACAGCACAAACTGTGGATAACTGACTCCCTACCCTCTTTGCAATGGCTTACAGTATCTTTACTGCATATTATCTAGCAATTAAACTAAAATATATTGCACATTTTAAATTTCATTCACCTGTTTGAATATCCTTCCAAAGAACCCAAGACTTTGACCGATCCTCAAAAACCACAAAACATCGGTGCTTGTCCCGATCTATCTGAAAAACAAAACAAAGAAAGATTTACTTGTTTCCAGATGCGACAGGGGCAGATTTTGCTGTAGATGACCTATACTGATTTCAAGAGTTTTTCCGCCAACGCTCTCCACACAGTCCGTTTACCTGCATGCATCATATGCATCATCCTCACACTAACCTTTGCAATTGTTCCCAAGTAGAAAAGGCCATCTGACCACCGGGCCAGGACATCCTGTCCTTCTGAAAATCTGTCAGACATGCTGTCTTCTCCATACTCTCCCCTGGCAGAAAGGCTTGTGGGGGACAAGGACACAGCCTGCTGCTGCCGCTGCTGCAGGGGATGAGCTCTGTGATGCACAGACAGGTGATCCACAACCCCTGAGTCTCTGAAAAACAGTGCAAGGCAAGAGAACAGAGGCAGACATGAATTTAGACTATGGAGTAAGCGGATATGGAATAAGTGCAAAGTTAATTTATGCGATTTTTTTTCCTGCTTACTGTAAACAGATTGTAATTATTTATATGTGGTGTATTCTGATCCTCAAAAGAATACTAGTACAATTTAATGTATGTTATTGGCATTTTTTTAACTGATAACAACCAGCAGAGTAACAGTCCTGTATGTGTAGCCCTCAAACACAAGGATGCATTGTGTGCTTGCAGAAGGGCTTACAAAAGAAAGAGTGAAACATGGCATTTCCTCTCCACTGGCTTTGAACAACAGGTGATTATACTCATAATTAGTGCTAATTGTTAATTAACCACATAGTCAGTAACATGGCTTCAATGCAATGAAAGACAAAAAACAAAAACCTAACCACCCTTTCAAAAATAAAGACCAATGTACTTACTACTGAACACTTCCATTCAACTACAGGTCTCAGTGACAGCTAATACTTTGATCATACTAATAAAACATGTCATATTTCTAGCTTCTATTGTAAATGTTATTCATTTCAGATGTTAAGAAAGTATTGATTTTTTTCCTTCGCCTTTAAACCCTGTCCTCCAATGCAGGCTTTCCTTTGTTCGGATAATGAGTGGACATGTTCAGTGCCAGCCACTTAGCAAAGATGAAAAAAAGACAGCTTGGGATGCCGCTGCAGGCTGATATAATGTCTTGTATATTAAATAGTAGGCAGCTGGGCGAGCTCAGCAGCGGGAATAATCCACATGCAAAGCCGTAACCCCAGCCAGGTCGCTGACCGTCGGACCCACACCCCCCCTAACGGGAGGAAAACATGACAACAATACCTCATTCGGTCACCTCCGTTTCCACAAACGACTCGTACGACAAAAATAACCGGACAGAAGAGCCGCTCTTATCCCGCTCTTCGAGCAACTGAATTCACTTCTAAAGCGTGTCGGGAAAACATGCGGGGTTTGTGGCTTCCTCAGAAAATAACAAACGGTTCATTTTCCCCAAGCAAGTTCGCCATTTTGGTTTCCCGCTGATGATCGGGGAGTGCATTATGGGAAGAGCTTAAACGACTGCGGCTGGCTGTCTGTGCCGCGACGCTCACATTTTTTCAAACATTTGAAATTGTAGGCAGGGCATTTAGTAAGCAAAACATATCCGCCCCTTAAAGAAGCATATTTTTTAAATTATTTTAGTCGACGTTTTTCTGGAGGTGTTATGCGTTAATGTCTGCCTAAGAGAGACGTTCTATATATAAAATATGTTTACTCAAAAACATCAGAAGTTTAACGACGCGATGTTTGATAAACTTGTGCAAAGTACGACCACTTCATGGCGCTACAACATAACATGACGCTAACAGGTAATTTTTAATCAGACCTCCTGGCCGGAAGTTGTGTGTAGCGTCTCCACAATAAAACCTTTATTTTGAAGGAGGAAGCGGATGTTTGTCTTCCCCCTCCTTGCTGGCTTGATCCGCTTGTACCTCCGGAGTTCCTCAAACACGCAATATTGACTCGCCGTTATCTGCAGAGGGGATCTGGCTTCGGTGAGTGGGCTTGGACAGCAGTTTTGGTCAAATTAGTGGATCACGTGTAAACTTAAAAAAAAAACACATCTTATTGGTAGAGTTTGCGCCTGCGCTCTGAACCTGCGTTTTTCCCCAGCTTCAACTATGTTGCTTTGGTTGGAATTCAGCAGCTGCTGCAAAGAGAGCCCAGGCGCAGGCAAAGTGTGCCGTCAGAGCGACTCACGCCGTCAACTCAAACCGACAATCTGAGCTTAAAATCGGATAACCTGTAATAATTTTTCTGTGTTCGTCGTTTGATGCTGAACACGCTTTGTCCCATGGGTTTTTGGATGATCCCCCACAGCCAGGTCCACGTCTTGAGATGATCTATTTTTGTGATGGCGAAGGGTCTTTTTCCACGGGCCTGGGTGAAGAAGTCTTTCTACTTTCAGGTAAGATTGCTACCCAGGATCTGTTGTGTGAAGCGGATTGCAGTTTTAAAAAAAATGAGGTGATGCTGTGGGATTGTTTGAGCTCGCCGTGGTGCCACATCACACTGACAGCTGGCAGTAAACGGGTACCTCCTCTTGCTGCTCGGTGTGGACATCAAAATACCTGATGAATGCAAAATGCAAAATACCTGATGAATGCGGGCCTGCTCTAGAAACAATAGGATTGTTGCCCTGGCACTGCTTTGTTTTTGACTGTAAAGATGCCAGGGCTTCCACTCAGTCTTTTCCTTGCCTTCAGCAGTGCCAGGGCAGCAGTAATTCCTTTGGGCTGGGTAATAAGGGTTGAACCTTCTGATTTGAGGAGCAGCTGCCAGCAACTTCTCTCAATACCGTAAGGAGCTTATGCAAGAGGGCTGCATTTGCTCTTAAAAAGGGTAGAATGCTGTTGCATTACAACATGCACAACCGTCAGTTTAATGCAGTCTACTGAAAGCTGAAACATGTTGAGCTCAAAGTGTGAAACATGTTGGCAAGCTCAGCTCATTTCATCTGGCTATAACCAGTAACCAATTACAGTAAACAAGTGTCTCCTGTAGGCCCGTGGTTTAATTCAGTGAGATCAGTTGCTACTAAGCAACATGTCATCCTGTACCTGGCGTTTTTTTGAGGCCTGAGAGGACATCGATCCTAGAAGAAAAAAAGGATTTTGCATGTGTTTTCACTGTATATTGTGCATGCAGTGTGCACATTTTGCACAACAATTAGGCAAATGTGTTCTATTTGTGGTCTACTCAAATCAGTTTCTCCCCATGTCCATGTATCTCAAACAAAAGGTCAGTGAAAAATGCAAACGGGCTCACAAATTTTAAGAAAAAGCAAGAAGAACTTCTAGGAAACCTTCTTCCCGCAGGCGATACGGTCTCTCAATCACACCACCACACAGTACTGACCCACACATACAGTTCTTACACACACACTGGACTTTCTGGACTTTGGTTTTGCACAACACTGGTCACTATATTCTTCATTTCCGGTTAATACTTGTACAGCTGCTGTTATTGTGTATATATTTATTTATATTTAGATTTCTTCATACATTCTTATATAGTTCTATATTGTGTATTGTGTATTTTGTTGTACAGTTATTTTATTTTCAACTTTAATTTAGATATTTATCTTTATCTTATTCTTCCCAGTTAAATTTACCCTTCATTCTAATTTGTGTTGTACAGTTATTTCATTTTTAACCTTAATTTATATTCTATTCCTTCCTAGTTAAATTTACCCTTTTTAATTTTTCATATTTATTTCCTATCTTATTCATAGCCTTTTCCTTTTTTGTTTTCTTTAGGTCACGAGCAGTTGTCCAAGCATTTCACTACATATCGTACTGTGTATGACTGTGTACGTGACAAATAAAATTTGAATTTGAATTTGAATTTGAATTTGTATGCTCATAAAGCCACCACGGCAAAATGTGTTCCTTATTATCTTCCAGGTAGCAAGCTTACAGGGCAAGTTTCAGCAAAGCCATCACAGTTTACTGCAGAGCCGACATATATATGTCTCCTGGACCGAACTGTGCTGTCAGAAATCAAATAGCTCAGATGTCAAAGCCTGCTACATTTAAAAACCAGTTTAGTAAGACTTCACTGAGCACGTAAAGACACGTTTTCAATCAGGGAGTATTAGCCACCTTCAGTGCGTCACGCGGGATTAGAGGCAAAAACTGACAAGGAGAGCCAGCTCCGTCCTGAGACGCTCTGTGGATTTCAGGTGGGATGAAATGACAGTGGCCATCACCGCAAACCCCTCTACATGATATGGGCCTTTTGTCTGGGTAACTGAGACCATCTGTTGACAGACAGTGACACTAAAGCTTGCACTATGGATTTTGTGCTTTGTCACTTAGCTCAGTCGTGCACAGGTCATTCAGCTCTCAGCACTTAGTCATTTTATTTGACTTATCTTGTTTTGTTTATTTTATTGATTTATACCTTGAGGCTGCTATACAACTGCAAAACATGTGGAGTCTCTGTCCCTGTCTTTGTGATTAGTAATATAGTAATAAACATCTTTTTGACTCATTTTAACCCTCATACGTGGCATCAGTTAGGTTTATGCATTGTTTTCCTAGTTAAGACATTTAGTACATATCAGGTGTCATTGCAAAGGATACACTGTAAGGGACCAAAGGGTTTGATGAAGGATTAAGCTCTGTCCTGCTCAGCTTTCACACACCCCACAGACAGTTCACAGGCACGCATGACTCAAAGTCACTTGCTTGTCATGACCATGGAGGGCTGGGCTGTATCCAACCTTTAATTTCCATGTGTGCACTTAGGAAATGTTAATTCCCTTTGCAAAGAGCCTCTACACATGCCAAGGCATTCAGATGTGATAGCAATGTTCACTCTTTATCCTTATCTCCATCTCTTTCGTGGAGGCCAACTGTCTATTTAGTCATCTCTTCAGGGCACACGGTGTTTAAAAGCAAAGCAGTCGTGCAGAGGAGACATCTGTCCTGCTCTGTTAAAAAGCAGCTGCTAAAGCTCAAATAAACTCCTGCTGTTGTCAGTAACAGATTGATGAAATGCACCAATTAGAGAGACAGGTAATTTGTTATTTTCCCGTACCCTAACCTCCTTGCAAAAATATTTCGCGAGATGCCTCAAATCTCAAAAGAATACAAATTAAGAGTAATTTGACCCTCTTTCTGTGTGTCAGTGCGGATCAGACGCTTTAATGTCTCCCACAGAGTGTATAAACCCATAACAGAGAGTTCTTCTGCTCTGTTTACATACTACAGTAATCATAGCACATGAAAGATAAAAAGGCTTTTGACTTGGTGCCTGCCACACTGCCAGGGTATTTTGCTGGAATTTGGAAACAGTGCTAAAGCTGAATGAGAGGCACGCCAAGCTGCCAAAACCCACACGACATAACCAGTTCCTGCCATGCAATCAAAGAGAGAAGCAAAATTACTTTATCCTCCCAAGTGCAGTTACAGTCCTCGGAGGGAAAACTAACTGCAGTTTTGTTTGGGTAAAAGTCGAGGAGTGTGGCCGACGAAGGCAGTCTGACCTAAATTCTTTTCACTGCTCCACTCTGCCCTCCAACAGTCCTCTTTGCTTTATCTTTTTGCTTGCTTTTATTTAATTATTCTCTTAGTCTGTGTGCTGCCGAGAGGATCATTTCATTAACTGACTTCAGCGCAACAGTTTTCACAATTCTACTTCGAGACTCTTTGATAAGGCCGCAGACTTTTCTGCCATAGAAGAGATGGTGAAATGTGTAGCTGTGTTGTGTGGATTGCCATGATAGTTGGCTTAGCAACCTTTGGCCACAGTGACCAAAGAACAAATTAACGAATTATTGACACAAAAACTTCATGTTACCCCTCCCAGGGACTTTTGCGATCCTCTGACTTCAGCACCACAACATCAGTATTTAGTATGTTGGAGTATGTTTGCATACTAAACTAGGGTTTCAAACAAGGTAAAAGTTATAGCTGCAAATCATTGCCATGTTATCGTTTTTATTGTTGCCTGCTAAAGTTACACTTTAACTCAAAGCACCACTCTTTATAAGTGTAGCCTCGCAGAGATGCAAATATAACACTGCTATAGGTTGGTAATGAAGCAAATAGTTACTTTCTGTATGTACAGCTGGACTGTATGACTAACTTGGCATTTAACTTGATCTTTCTTCCAGCCAGCTGACTCAAGTCCTCTCGAATTGTGTATACTGACAAAGACTCATTCAGACTGATGGCAGCATGTTGCCAATCTGTCTGCATTTATAAATCAGACAGCAATATTTTGCAGTCAGTCCAAGTCAGGCTGCAGCTGTTTGCAGAAAAGTTGCTTCCTATCTGGCAATCTGTGCAATCGCTCTGCGATTAAAAGTGGTTGTGAATGTGCAACACCCACGAGCTCTGAGCAACCATATCATCACCACAAGTTCCAATCGGTCACAGAATAAGAAAAATTTTTTTTATGGATCTAAGGAAGGTGTTATATTTTTAGTCCTTGAGCCATTAGCTAGCTCTGAATTAGGAGGTAGCTCTGTGTAGCTAAGTGTGTCCAATGTTGTACTTTCACTTGAGCTGATTTAATGTAAGTTTGTTTGGCTAATCTCAGGATGGTCGTGCATGAGATTAGCCTTCTTCTTTGGAGTACTCCCTGAGTATTTTAATTTATTTAGTAAAATATTGATATCTGGTGTCCATGGTATAATACTGGCATGGACAACACTACTGTTTTTTTGTAGTGTAGTTTTCTTCAGAAGTTTCACTCTGCCTGATTTTTATCACGATGGCAAATAACTGCATTAACTTTCACCGTGTCACAGAAATAACAGGACGTCTGCTCAAAGGGGCATTGTAAGACATGTGATGTGTGCATCCTGTGACTCAAGCAGTAAGCTGTTACCAGCCACAACTAAAATGGTATGTCGCGCTGAAAGAATGGGACTCCCAACTCTAAAAAACATTTTCTGGCTTAATGAGCTATTGTTGCACCTAGCAATAAACCACACAACCAGTACCTTGTTACTGGACAAGGTACTGGTTGGTACTGGTGAGAGTCCCCAACTCTCACTATAATAACCTTTTATGTGATCAAAGCTGTGTGATTAGATCAAATCCATGGTTGTCTAACACGTTAATCCAGGTAATCCCAATACAAAGAAATGCAGGTTCATAACAAAATGTACTGCCGGGACCTTGGTACTGTAGAGTTTCCAGATCTGGATCCATCAACGCAGTTTTGTTTCAACTCTCCACTCACAGGCTCGGATCTCCTTTGTGCGGGTGAACTACCTGTTCCTGACATGGCTGACTGTGCTGGTGGGGAGCTGGGTGTTCTATGTGCAATACTCCGCCTACACAGAGCTGTGCAGAGGACACGAGTGCAAGAATGCCATTGTGAGTGACTGCAGTAGTTTAGAAGAGACCGTGGTTTGAAAATTGCAAGAACTTGTCTCAGAAATCTTTGTGGCTATTAAGAAAATGTCACCCGTGTTAGAATAATAATTGTGTTCTTCTTTTTTGTTAAAGTGTGATAAATACAGGAGGGGGATCATCGATGGGTCTGCTTGCAGTAGTCTGTGCGACAAGGAAACACTGTACATGGGCAGGTGTCTGTCAACACTGCCAAACAACCAGGTAGGCGACCACTGTACTTTCCATTTACAGTAGATTACTGTGTGTAAAATCTCACTGGTAGATGTCAATACATGACTTCTGTTTTCTTAACACACCCAGTTGAAATGAACAAACCTAGCTGGTTGCTGTAGGACAAACAGGTTTTAGTCAGCCAAGACAAACAAATACGTCAAATTTAGACTCTACTCCATAACTGCTGCCATGGGCCGACATGTTTCTTCCACTGTTTCTGTATATAAACATTTTTCTAAACACTGTTAGAAAACCAACACATAATAATGAATTATTAATAAAAAATTAATTAAAAAAATGTGCAGTATTTTTATGTTTTTACCCTCAATGTCACCTCAAAAACTCAGGACGTTCATTTGTAATGAGTGTAGGCTGTTTACCACAGCAAGCAGTCAATAGGCTAGCGGCCCACCTGTATTTACTTTGGAGGAGGCTATAAAACGTTGTGACAAGAGTCCAATACAGTCGATACAGTGGAGTTCACTTTTGACCGATGACAGTGATACTGAGTCAACTTGTTGAAGATATCCTGGACTTTTTGTCAGTAAGCACAGATTTTATTGCCACTGTTAGCCTCTGTCAGCTTCTATTAGCCTCTGTTAGCTCACCTAGTAACTATTTTTCTTGCAGGGTATTTTTTACATTTTTTTTCTGTTGTGGAACATTTCTCTACAGCCACTTTTTATACATAGAAACATTTAAAGAATTTGCAATTGTAGCTATTTTTTAGATTTATTAGCTCTGTAGAATCTTCTTGATGCATGCTCAATCATCCAGGTATGTAGATCTCCAAAAGTTGATTCTGTTCATCTGGACGTAGCGTTTTCAGTGGGAGAAACATTTCATCACTCATCCAAGTGACTTCTTCAGTCTCAGCTGACTGCAGGTTTCCCCAATCTTATAAACAGTGCATTTGCATAATGACTGAAACTAGTACCACTGAAGGAACAATGGGCTGGGAGGTCAGTTCCTTCATCATAATTATGCAAATTTTCATGACCATTGATCAACAACCACTGATCAATGGCCATGAGTTCCATTCACAGAGAGTTGGGGAATGGCTGCAATCACAGCACTATAATATGGCGAAGGATGTAACCTTACCCTTATGTGAAAAGGGAAAGACCATCTCTGAATCAAGGAGGGGACCTAAGGGTACATCTTTCGCCATCTTACAATGATAAGATTGGGGAAACCTGCAGTCAGCTGAGACTGAAGAAGTCACTTGGATGAGTGATGAAACGTTTCTCCCACTGAAAACGCTACGTCCAGATGAACAGAATCAACTTTTGAGACCTCTGTAGAATATTAAAGAATTTCTTTTTTCTGAGAGTTACATGAAAAGTTTATTCTTATATGAGTTCTCATTAGCAAAGGATAAAGATGAGTGATCGGTCAATTATCCCATTCTGCTTTTCATTAGGTATACACAGGAAGCTGGGGAGACCACGATGGGATCATCCACTGTAAGCTGGGGGAGGTTGTGCACTATGAGCTGGGTGAGGAACCAGAGCCACGGAGGGAAACCCCAGTGTTTGACAAGCCTACGAGAGGCACCTCAGTGGAGAAGTTTAAAGAGATGGTCTTTAATCACCTCAAGGTAAAAGAGGTCAAGTCATAAAAGTTGCGATGAAACTAAATCTGTGATTTAGCCTGAAACAGCTTCTCTCATTCTCTATCCACCAGTCCAAGCTTGGAGAACACGCGAACCTTGCTAGCCTCGTCAGCCAAATCCTCTCTGTCGCCGATGGCAACAGGGATGGACGGGTGTCACTGCCAGAAGCCCGCTCTACATGGGCCCTCCTGCAAATGGATGAGGTATCATAAGTTCATAATAATATAATTAACAGTGGAGAACAGTTTTCTGAGGCTTGATGTTAAGGCACTTTCGTGCTCTGTTCTCTGAGGTGCTGCTGGGTCTGCTGCTCCAGGACAGAGGACACACTCCTCGTCTCATCGGCTACTGCGGGGATCTCTACATGACGGAGCGTGTTCCCTATGGACCCCTGTACGGTTTATCTCTGCCTTGGCCTCTTGTTTCTTGGGTTCCTAGTGGTTTGCAGCGCTCCATGGACCAGTGGTTCACCCCCTCCTGGCCTCGCAAAGCTAAGATCTCCATGGGCCTGCTGGAGCTCGTGGAGGACATCTTTCACGGCACCTACGGGAGCTTTCTGATCTGCGACCTCACTGCGGCACACTTTGGTTACACTGACCGCCATGAGCTCCGTCTGACTAACACCCAAGCAGTGGTTTCTGAGGAGGAGTTCAGGCGCACCATGCGAGCACTGAAGTGCGAAACAGATGCCGACTGCATTTACGGGGCAGACTGCCACACATCCTGCGATTTGTCAGAGAGGCGATGCAGGGAGGAGCCATTCAGGCCAAACTTGGCGAAGTCTTGCGAAGCGCTGAAGGACTACCTCCTGCGGGGGGCGCCATCAGAGATGAGAGAGGAGCTCGAGAGGCAGCTGTATGCCTGCATGGCTCTCAAAGGTAATGCTGGACAGATGAACATGGAGCACTCACTTATCCTCAACAACCTGAAAGCCCTGCTGTGGAAACAGATCTCACACACCAAGGACTCGTGACAAGGAGGGGAAGTCACTCTGAAGGAGGAAATGGGTATAAAATAGGCTGTGATGTAAGAGTAGCAAACTTATTAAAGTCATTTTTAACTAACACTTAGGAACGGTCACACATATGGATGAAGCTGGAGGCCGGAAAAACTTATTTTAAATGATTAAATGACTGCATGTTACCGTCAGTCACGCTCATAGAAACACACATTGTGTATTGTATTGTTCACTACAGTGGAATGTCATGATAGCACTGCTGGAAAAGAAAATACTTGTAGTTTTTACTGAAAGTCTCAAAAGCCGAGAGACTGAATTGCTGTTTTTGCCACAAAAAATCATGCTGATGAGTGCGCACTACGCTGGTAAAATAATGATTGTAAAATCAATGAACATCAATACCACAATTTCATATTAAAACCTAGAACTTGAGGGAGTTTAGGATAAGGGTGGACTTTTAACAAAGGACTTAAACCGACCTAAAAACCCAAACTGTGCTGTAGTGTCTAAACAAGAGTTTTCACATATTACTACTCATTCGGTGGACGATCAGCACTTCTAGAAACATAACTAAATCTACACAGAAGCAAAAATAAATCATAGTTCTTATGTGTGTTATCACGAAAGAATGTGTCACCAAGTGCAACAGTGCATGCGTTTCATACAATTGTCAAAAAGTCGGGACTATACACCGGATGTCCTTCCTGACGCAATCCTACAGGGATTTGTGTCGATCTTTCACTCGTTAGCCAAATGTGCAAAGCATTATACTGTGGAGCTACTAATTGCAGTAGAGGAGACCAGCGCAGATGCTGTAATTTTATATACCAGATGTTTTAAATGGGTGACAGGTCTTGAATCCGTGCAGGTTAGTTCTATGTAGCCAGCTGTTTAGATGCACATAGAATGGAGTTTGGCGTCATCTGAGATAAGCAAGGCCTTTGTAGGGAAAACCTGGGAATAATGTTCAGCATTAATGGTGCCTTCACAGATGTGCAGGTTACCCATGCCATTTGGATTTATACCCACATACTATCATGCTGATTTTACTTTTTTAATAGTATACTGATAATAAGTAGTACTGTACGATTCAGTACTACCTCAGCAAGCTGTTGAACAGAGACTTCTCTAGATTCCCTCCAACCTTTATTGTTTGTCTTAAAGAAGCTACTTTTGGATTTTCCCTTATTCACCGGGGCTCACCACAGTGGGGCAGCACAATTGATTCAACAGGTTGTTTTTTTTAAATGCAGGTTGTTGATTTTGGTCCTCCAAACACAATCTAAAGGTTTAGCGATACATTCCAAGTCTTGTCTTAGTGCTGGATTTTTAAAAAATGTCACTCATCTGCATGATAGACTGAGACAGTATCCTGTATGGCCGATGTGAAGGTATCCACAGAAGTCTGGCTTATCTTATCAATGTGCATCTCCCACTTGTGAAGTCACTGCTGCATCACTGACCCACCCAAAAAACTAATGTATTTAATTTGTGAATGTTTGCCGTTTGTATTTTCCATTGAAAAGAGCATTTGTGGTAACGTACGGCATTATTTATGGATTTTCACATCACAGTGCCATAGAGTTCATGCTGGTCCTTTTTATGAATGTTTACAGTTTGTGCAAAATATAAAATCTTGTGCTCACGTGTCATGCTGTGCAAAAGGTTTTCCATGACTTGTCACATGTTACTGAAATGAACTTACTACAGCTGGATGTGTTAAGCCACTACAACGCAGATCAGACTGCTGCTGAGTTTGGAAACTTTAAAAAAAAAAAAAAAAAGTTTACTTAGAAATGAAGAAAAACAAAACAGCATGATTTTGCACAATTAAAATGCATACCACTGCACTGTTTCCTTTTGAGTATTTCAGTCCTGTCAGTTAACAGACACCATTGTGGTTCAAACATGATAACAGATGAGTAATTACGAGTCTAACTTGAGGGAAAGGAGCGACTCATAATACTCGTGACACAGGACAGAGACGGCGTGAGTTTCAAATAAATTTATTTGTCTGCAATGTGAGCTGCATTTTCTCTGCAGAGGCCCTAACCGTCCCCTTCTTCTTGCTCTTGCGCTCGTAAGAAGCTGGCCTTTTTCTGGGCGACGCGGTCCTTCCTCTGTGCCAGAGATAACTTGGCGCGATTCCACCTGCCCGGAAAGAGACGACGACAAAAAACAACTCCATTAACATTCACCACACGAGAGAAAAAGTAACTACTTTGGCCTCGATTTGGCATGAAATAAGAGCAGTTATTGTTCCACGATGGTGACTGTCAACTCACCTCTTCTTCTTGACGTCTTTTTTGGGTTTCTTTTGGTGTACGGGGTTCGCTCTGATGGCGGCGTGTGCTTTTTTGTACATTTCTTCGACCTGAAAACAAAACAGGAATTTAATTAATGACAAAGCTGTTCATTGTGTACCTAATAGATTGTCGTTTCTCTTGAAAAAAATAACAGGAAACATCAGACGACATTGTCACCGGAAAGAGGGGAGGGGGTATTAAATTGATATACTAATTCAATACAGTCTACATGTAGAGAAGCCCATACTGGATCTTTGTGAGATCATCACTGCTATGAGTTCAAGTTTCCTGTTTGCATTTGATGCATTCAAATTAGATATTTGACATGCAAGCAATATTTAAATTATGTTGATGTAAACATCACCAAATGATCAAATTGCAGAGGAAATGTTCATCTACATGATACATAACAGGTCAGACTTTTCTTTATTTTTATATAGTGCCAAAAATAATTGCGGTCAAGCTTTTTCTGCATCACTGAGTTGAACACCACTTCGAGTACTGGAAACAGGAAACCAAATCTTAAATGCATCTGAGAGTGTCACCTCAACATTACATGATTTAAGCAGACACGAAACTAGCTAACAGAATCTGTTCAGGCCGTGTTCGTAAAAATCACGCAGCAAGTGTTATGTTACCATGTCTGGAGTGACTCCGTTCTTGATGAAGCGCGAGAACTGTTTCTTGTAGGCGTCCTCGTCCTCCTCCATCAGGTAGGACATGTAGTCGGCCACGTTCATGCCCATGATGTGTTTCCGATGCACCTCTGCGTTGAACTCTTTACTCTCTGTGTCGTAGCCGGGGAAACGTTTCAGACTAAAAAACAGAAAGTGTGAAGAAACTGAGTTGGGCTATTAAAAGACGCCTCTGAAGAATCAAGTTTAAAAAACTAAACAAAAACCAGACAAAACAAAAACACAAGGTTCAAGGTAGTTCTGTTCTTTGTTGTGGAACAACGTGTTACAGCTGCTTTTTGTAATCAACCTCTGTGAAGTTGAACTGTCGCCATCAGGGGGCAGCGTTTTACCAGTGAGTGCTGAGATGGTTGCTGCTGCTCCAACTTTGCCTTCTCACAGGCAGCGACCGCAAGGCCTGATGTAGACTTTTGCCAGTGATCTTTTAGCCATTTCCCACTATTACCTACTGGGCTTGACTCAGTTCTGCTCTTTTCCCATTACAAAACCACCTCAAGTTTGATTTTGACTTTGCCTAGTAACCAGAAATCCCTTTTCTCCCTACATGGGAACTTTCCATGCCATGCATCTCCCCCGACGTGTAGTTACATTTCTCAGGTGGTGCATGTCGTGTTACGCCCCAATTAAGGTTATAAATGGTCACTGGCTATGGTGCAAGTTACAAAGTAGATGTGACGCAGAAGTATAAATCGTGTGTATTGTGTGTTGGGTCGTCAGAGCAGCACGTCCAAAAGTCTGTGACCTCATTTGTATGCGACACAACAACAACAACAGAGGATGTTGTGGTGATGGTACGTACACCTGATGCTCGGTATATGGCATTTTGTCAGTCTTAGGGACTACAGTGGGGGGTTTTTGTGCAGCCATTTTCCTCATTGCCGGGTTTCAACAATAGTGGCTTTGATTTTCGTGAGGGAGTAACTCTCATGACTCATGGTATGACACTGACTAGCCAATCAGTGGCATGCAATCTGTTTGCGTCACACGCCTCAGATCACTTGAAACCACGCCCAAGCAGGTACTAAAAAGTACCCAGAACCTGGAACTACCACCTAATGGCAAATCCTAAAAACGGTCCCATCCTGCTTCTCTCAGCCCCGTCTTGAAAAGGACAGTAAACATCAGCTAATGCAAATGAAGGACCAACTACATTTTGCTCAGTGTGCTTTTTATCATCATCGAGAAGCAGAGATGCACCAGCAAACTAAACGGACAAACTTTAGCTGGACGGAGACCAGCGAATAACCACGTAAACTCTAACTGGAAATATGCGATTGTAAAAATGTCTCAAAGAAAAACATGCACACATTCCTGTTTCTGCGCATGTTTACTGCAGGAGTGAAGCTGCAAAAAAAGTCCACCCGAGTGCAACTCTGACATCATACTGACCTGTGAGGAATGGCGAGTCCACCGTCCACCGCCCCCTTTAATGCTCCAAACACCTTGTTCCCTGTAGTGGTTCTGGCCAGACCTGCGTCCAGATAACACGTGAAGGCGCCTGGTTGTCCATCCACGCTCTCTACGTTGAACTCATCTCCCGTCACCTCCACCTGGCCCTCGTACACCTGGTCCATGCCGAACTTTTGCAGTAGCTAGGGAGGAGGAGGATGAAGGCGTATGAGAGGATGTGCAAAAACATAAATCTGCTCCAATGTATGGCAACATATGTGTGTGTGTTTGTGCTCACGCTTACCCTGCGAGCCAGCAGCAGCCCGGTGCAGTAAGCAGCAGCATAGTTTGTAAGGCCCACTGTGATACCATACTTGGCCAGCTCATGAGAGTAAGCAGCACAAACGATATGGTCTCCCTCAATCTTCGCGTAGGCAATCTGGACAACGCAGACATAGCAAGATAAGACAGCTGCTTAAAAACACGTGACCTCTCAAGTTTGAGTCTTTCTGTCACTGACCTGGCAGCAGATGTCCCTGTTGGAGAACCTGACAATCATCCGGTACTTGGGGGTGTTGTACTTGTTCTTGTCCTGCACAACCAAGCGTTTGCGGGCAAAATAGTCGGTTTTCCCCTCTGTCAAATAATAAGTAACAGCATGTGGTTTAATGGCGTATGCTCCATAGAAAGGGGATCTGAGCCTATGTGCAATTCATGTTGACTTTTACCTCTCCTCCTCCTGAATTTGACTTCGTAGCGCTTGAAGTAGGCCTTGTTCTTCACCACTTTGACGAAACCCTGAGAAGAGACGAAGAAGCAACATGTCAGCAGAAGCAGAAAATACCATAAGTATCAAGCCTCCAGTTGTCCCTATGGGCACAAAAGCTGTTTAACCGCTCGGAGTAAGTCTCCACGAGGAGGTCAGCTGAGGTTTCAGCAGCCATGAATCGCCACGCTGGAGCCGAGCGGCTCACCCGGCCGGAACAGCCCGACAAGCCGCAAATATCCAGCTCCATCTGTCCCTCAAACCGCTTTAGACACTCATCTAACTACAAACACACCTCCACAAACTCAAACCGTCTCCACCCGGTGTATATGAGCTTTATCCACTCACCATTTTGGGGTATTTTTTCTTTTTCTTTCCCCTCCTGCACTAACTAGCGGACTCCGGGACACGGAAGTCTGATGTCGCTATCTTTGGGGGGGTTTTCCACGGAGCGTCGCGGGTTGGCAGCGCCCCCTGCTGCACCGGAGACAAACAGCACAGGCCAACAGAGGGCAGCAGCTACACGGAGAGCACAGGTCTGTGGAGGGCCACAAATACATCACATAGATCATTAAATAACTGTTGTGTCATTAATGAATTAAAATGGCAAATATATTATTTTTTATTAAATGTTTTAATTATATAAATTAATATTCAATTAATCATTTTTGTAATTAATAATCCACTTAGAATAAGGAGGGTGAGTACCTTGGTCATTCCAGAGGGATCAGAGGGAGTAGAAGTGCTTTTCCCCCCCACATTAAAACGAGTCAGTTAAGTTGAGTCAGGCATCTGACCAGGATGCCTCCTGCATGCCTCTAAGTGAGGCAGTCCGGACATGTCCTGCTGTGGGCAGACTTAGGACTTGTCTGGCTTGGGAAGGTCTCAGCATCCTCCCTGGATGAGCTGGAAGGAGGTGGCTGGGGTGAGAGAAGTCTAGCCTTCTCTGTTGAGGTGCTGTCCCCACAAACTGATCCCAGATAGGTGGTAGAAAATGGATGGATAATAATAATAACTTCATTTTGATTGCATTTTTAAAAAGCATAGTTAAAGTGCTTCCCAATTTGAATAAAAGCGGCACATTTAAGTTAAATATACCTGAGAAAAATCTTTCATTAGATCTATAAGAGATTATTACATTTTAAACCAACGCCGTAGAAAGCAGGATGACATTTGCAGTGTGTCAGGATTTTAAATTTACACAGAGAAAAGAAGAAAATAGGAAAAGCTTTGAGGTGACATGCGCAGGGCTGCTGTGGCCCTGCGCATGTGCTGTCCACATACACTCTGTGACGCCAAGCGTCTGATGTGATAGCACATTTTTGGTGACACATCCTCCACGATGGTGAAATCAAGACACGCAATACAATGTTGATGCATCGAGCTGGAAACGAGTCTGCCGGGAGGGTGGACTCTCAGTCCCCAGAGAGGTCACAATGTCTGAAAGCTGAATCAGAATCTAAGGTAGATGAGCTGGCAGCCCAGTGTGCACATGCAGTTTGTGTGGCCTCATTTAACCTCTCTGACATTAGTGTTCAGGCCTCACAGTCTGCTTTTTAGGCTCCTCTGACTTCAGTTTTCACTGCTGTGGGCGTTGAGTCCTTCACTTGTAGTATATTGTAAGAGAAATCTTTCACTTTTCCTTGGCAGTCGTGGAGCTATTGTCCGGAAATAAGCACTTCTGTACCTGGAAGGTCTGTGGGCTGTTACTGGAACTTGTAAATTTTCCTTGTAAAAATGACAAGTAAAGAGATGCCAGAATAATGTTGCTTCTCTGCTTTTTTCTTTTCTTGTATTATCACCGCTCCAGATGCTGGTTTGACCCTCACTGCCCTAACTTTACATTTCCTTTCCCAAAACAAGCACAATACATTCAAAAGCTCCTCCTGACTATATGGACCCACTAGTGGGATTTTCTTCACCTCAACAGCTGTTTCCAGGGTCAGCATTGAACTCTCAGACTCAGTGAAGACAAACATGGCTGATAAATGCTCAAAGAGCTCAGAAAAATGGAAATTTGAACATTTTTATCTATCACAACGAGGGCAACGTTCTGTCCAGCGGAAAACTCTAAATGGAATTTGTGACCAAAATGGTTTTTCTCTTTTTTATTTGCGTATTTCCATCTTTGTTTCCGGTGAATAAAAAGCTCTTCCTTTCTTTATGAGAAGGAATGTGGCTAATGAAGTCAACTTAACATTATGTTGTAAAACAAATGTCAAATAAAAGTGATCAAGAGCTTAAAGAATGCTACAATGCTGAGAAAATCCCACTTGCTGTGAGGCAAGTTAGGTAATACCCTCAATATTTATAATAGTGTCATTATTGACGTGTAAATGCAAAACAGCAGCTATTATTTCATATTCACTCCAAGATCTCTATTTATAATTCAGTCACATTGTAAAAGTGAGGTGGAGTATCAGTGACGCCATATGATGAGTGAGCAGACAGTCATCAGCTGTTACTGAGGGGGACGTGAGCAGCCAGAGCAGCAAAAGATTCCATCCCACCATGTGAAACCACCTATTTCCAAAGAGCAAAGCAGTGCCCCGCCTATGGTGTTACTCTGCTGTGATTAATCTGATGTCATCCGCAGAGTTCATGGACGTGGAACGCATTCGGACACGGCAAGTAACGCAGATAAGAGTCAGAATATCAGGAGCAACGCAGAGAAAATCAGCACCTGACACCAGTTGCAAAACTCAGTGCGCATCAAAGCAAAGCGAAGCAGCCTCCCTTCTTTGCGTGTGTGGAAAGAAATTGATTTTAGGCTGGAGCAGGAAAGTTATCAACGTCAGCTGAGACCGTTTGATTAATCAGAGCATTTTTCCTACACGCTTTAAAATATTAACTTTATGGTTCCTTCTTCTTGTGGCCACAGTATGAGTATGTTTTAAATACTTAAATTATTTTACTTATTTATTTATTTGGTTTGTTGTGAGTTCATTTCCCATGAAGGTATGTTCAAAACGGTCTTTTTTGTTTGTTTTTTACATCAATTATTATTATTATTATTATTATTATTATTATTATTATTATTATTATTATTATTCATCCATTCTCTTCCTGTTATCCTTATCAGGGTCAGCAATTAACCTAACCCCACTAACTGCATGTCTTTGGACATGAGAAACCACACAGAAATCCCAGATGGTGCAGTCGAAATCATGACCTTCTTGCTGTGAGGCAACAATGCAAACTATGACTCCACTGTGCTTTTTATTATTATTATTATTATTATTATTATTTGACATTAAGGACCTCTTCAGAGGGTGTGCTGGGTGCAGAAGGCAGCATTGATGGGGAGACAGAGAAGGGTTTGCCTTTGCATCCAGGACCTTTGCTCTGAGATAGCAGAGCAAAGGATGCGCTTTTACGTCATTCGTGTACCTGATGGCTGCAGGTGCAGTAAAACTAGAAAAGCTTCTTCTTCGTCTTCTTGCTCCTCCCCCTGTCAAGGGTCGCCACAGCAGATCGTCTGTCTCCATCTCACCCTATCTCTAGCATTTTCCTCTGTCACACCAACCCTCTCCATGTCTCCTTTATTACATCCATGTATTTTTTCTATGGTCTCCACCTGCCTGGCAGCTCCATATTCAACAGCTTTTGTCCAGTGCATCCAGTATCCCTCCTCTGCGCATTTTTTTTTTGCCTGATAAACTCTCAAACCCCAATGATTTTGAGTTTACTACAAAGCGCACACACATGCACATTTGAGAAGTTGCATTAAGTGAATTTTTGCTTTAAAATGGCTTAAACATGCCTTTTATATGAGCTCCAGGGTCATTAATTGGCTTCCAGGTATTATAGGAGCCCAACAAAATTTCTGCCATCCCATCCTCCAACAAGGGCAGGAAGACAATCCTGCTCTTGCACATCTATGAATTTCAGTTCATCGTTGATGCAATAGGAGTTGATCTCTTGTGTTTGGTTTATTGTTTCAGTATCTTGGCAGAGCACCTTGTAAATTTGTGCAGAAGAGTACTCTGTAAACAAAGCTTTTTTTTTCAATCTCAAAGATACATCAGGGCTGGTGTGAGCAGCAAAGCAATCAGAGATAACTTTCACAGACTGCACAGTTTGTCAAAACGGGCGTATGCTCTAAGGCTTTCACACCTCTACAACTCACTGAGTCATGATGAACAATTAGATATTCACAAACACTCATGAAGACAAACAATCACATAGAAAAATGCCTTCATAGGGTCGCATGCTTCACCTTCCTGTGGCAGTGACTGATCAGACTTTTTCAGAGCACTTGTTTCTTGGTGTCGCGCTGCTCAGCTGACCTCTCTCTACAGTCGTCATGTTTATCCATCAAAATGTAGCAATTCTCAGTGTGCACAGATGCCCGTGGACTTGCAAAACGTTGCAGTTGTGATTCGATTTTTTAAGAGTTAAGTAAAGTGCAATGAGCTCGTAAGTGAATTTTGTCACCTGTGCCACAAGACGTGTTAAAAGGCACCCACAAAGGCACCCACAAACTGACTGTTTGCTTGATCTTCCTTTATATTCAGCTTAGACATGCAAGAAACACATTTGGGCAGGGAAAAAAAGAACAAGCAAAGAAGTGTAGAGAAAATAATCCATTTTACATGCCAGCGCTGATTCAATGTGGGTAAAATCTTTATTTTATGTGGGTAGTTGTTAGTTATACGCGGCTTTTCTTTTATCAGCGCAGTATTAGACTGCAGTGTCTTCTGTGGTACCAAACACATAGTCAACAGACTGCTTTTGTGTCAAGGGGGGAGAAAAAAACCTGTTAACTCTTTAGCTCTATGAACAGCTACTTTGAAAAGGGGAAGCAGTGATCTTCTGCTTTTCTGCTCGAGTGAAATAGATAATATCCCTCACTGTCACTCTTGGTGCAGATGTCTCAGTGTTAGATAAGAAAAGTCACAGTCACTCTTGTGGACAGCTTGCTCATGGCCGTTCAAGCTCTGTTTCTGCAGAACTGATTTCGCAATTAAGAGAAGCACTTGTCCAGTCATGCCTCAGCAGTAGTAGTGGTCAGCAGTTACTAAAGGTTCACACATGGGCTGAGGGTGTGGTGGGCGGAACAAAGGGTTACGTTTGCAGTGCGTTTATCCTCTCTCAGAAGATGCTCCATGAACTAGTTTTCCAAGTGTGGAATGTTTAGGATTTCACTTTTATTTTTTGAGGGCTTCTGCACTGAAGTAATATCAACAGGAAACCATTCATTACATGTAAATCATGCTTTCATCCCCAAAAGCCAGGACATAGATTTAAAAGAAGACTTTTGTGGTTGCAGTGGACTAGAAATGACTTGCAGAAAGTCACACATCAACAAATGTGTTCGCAGGCACACCACAGATAAGAAGTCTGCACTTTGTTGAAACACAGCACACTCTTTCCTGCTCGTTTTCTCACTGCTGATTGCATGTATTTTCATTTGCATACAGACACAGTTTAATGTCTCCCTTCCCGTCTAAAGCCCATGAAGAAGAACGGGTGGAGTGAAATCTGCAGCGTTCACACACATCATTAACCCTGTGACGTTCTTGCCCGTGCATTTTGAGATTTTTCTGGGTGAGACTGAGAGATTCTACAGTGCAAGGAAAGCTCTTTGCCCAGGATGGCATGCTGAAGCAAACAGGCAAATAATGCAAGGACGCACAAATGCTAAGCAAAGCCAAATCAGTTCTGCTGAAACTAAACTGAGCCTGCTAGCTTTAACACAAGGAAGAGCAGAGATGGTGCAGAGATGAAGTTTTTGTGTGAAAAACGCCACCTTTGGTCTCGTCTACCCAGCTGTGACCAGTGTTTTACAACCTGTGAAAAAAGAAGGAAAAAAAACAGTCATACTGGTGTTTTCTCTGTGAAAATGCATCAGTGTGATAAACCATAAGTTCAAACAACTTAATACTCGCAGCATGCAAAGAAAACGCCTCCTAACATCACTTTTTGCAGTCTTTACCCTTGACTTAAAACACATGAGCTTCCTGTATAAATTCTGTATAAAATTACTTCTTTGGTTTGAATCCTGCCGTTTGGAAGCTGTGACCTGAAGTGAAGGGTCATTAAGACTCAACTGTGCCTGTTGAACTCTGACCTTTCGAATGGTTGCCTCACCTCCACAGACATGCAAACAGATACAATGACCAGGAAACACCCAGCAGCTTTCTTCACGTCCAGACACCAATGTCCTCACTGAGTTTCTCGGTATCTCGGGGTTGGGGTGAGGTGTGTGGAGGGGGAGAGAAATTTACAACCAGAAACAGTTAAAACAAGGGGAGCTGCTGAATCCAAAGTGATGAATGAGGGAGGTGATTTGTGGGGTGTTTACTGCACAACTCAGAGGATTTGCTGAGCAGTTTCTTTTCACTGTTTTTGCAGGCTTCCGAGGCTTTTGTGTCCTTGGGATTTGGCACCACTGCAGATCCCCGGGTGCCCTCTGTGATCCTCTAGTGTCATATCAGGATATTAACCCAATAAGTAAAACTTTGACAGAGACGAATCAGTTAGAGCAGCTCAAACGCCGCTCACAGCTGCAGACTTGATTGAGAGTGTGCAAGTAAAGGCAACACATTTGTTGATCGCCTGTGAAAAAGAAGAACTGTCTCGTGTTCAGCTGCATCCAGTAAATCATACATTGTTTTAGTACTCTGTCCCTATCTGGTAGCTGCAGGTGGACCCAGCTGAGAGCTTGATGAGATTTGGCTGGTAATTCCCAGTGGGGTGGTGGGGGGGGCATACAGTTGAACCCAAAACAAGGACTAAAATCTTATTGTCTAACTGAAGGAAAAAGAATGAAGGAGTTTAAAAGAAAGCCGGTGGGGGTTGGGGTGGGGTGGGGAGGTTAAATGGTGGTTAGAGCTATGGAGCCAAAGGAACCTGTGAGGGGATGAGATAGCGTGATGTGGTTTTCATTGAGATGCCACAAGAGTCCGGAGGTACAGAGGTGAACGCTCCTTGCTGAAAACATGGGACTGAAGAAGGACATAAACCAAGGAAAGTCAGTTTAACCACAACAGGTTATTATGCCATGAATCCACTGCAGACTGGGGCAGTTAGTAAAATCAGCCTCATGTGGTTATGTTCTGCAAAAGGAGAGAGCACTGCTTGAAATGATTCTGTTTCCTGGTCCGACAACAAAACCAAAGAAAAGAGGACTGAATGACTTTTCTAAGAACAAACTTTTTTTTCCTCATTCAGTTTCATTTTGACTTAATGTGAGACTGCAGTTTTTTGATGAATCTCCAGGAAACAAACACGCAATCAATGGGAAAGTAAACAGTCTGATATGCCCACAGTCCATTAAAAATAAAGGGGGAGGGGGGGGGGGGGGCGGTCTGGTACTGTGCATTAGTTTGTAGCATAGACTGTATACCAAAGATGGACTTAGCCACCCCCTGGTTACCAAAATCCCATTAGCTGTCACCATCCTAATGTTCCAAGCCAATCTAATTGTGAAAATGTGACAGTCATATGGTAATGCATACCCTGTTTAATCCTCCTTTTGACACCAATAAAGTCAAAAATTATGAAACTCAACGTCATATTGCAAACTTTAAATTAGCGACTGAAACTATCAGCTCATCATGAAAGTGTTCACTGAGGTCACAGAGCGAGGGCACCAAAGAGCCACTTTCCAGAAGACTCATAATGAACTACATGTTTTGTTTTTGCAAACTCACACTTGTCATTATAGGGGGGGGAAGCAGGTGTAAGGCACTCCTGAATTTGTTTCGTTTCACTAGCTACAAAGATTTTGTTCTATATATATAATCTGTGGACTCATACTCCCAAGCCTGGATTCTAGCATTCTGGGGATCACCACTTTGATTTTCTGGAGCTAGAAGTCTCCATATTTGGACAAGAGAGTGGAATGTTAGCTAATGCTAGCTAGCTCAGCTATAACCAGGCCTCCTGCAGATATCTGCTAATTAGTGATAAGTAACGTACAAATAACATACTAGAAATTCACTCAGAAACACTTGACAACAGACTTGTTGGATAGGCTGCAAGCACATTAAGCAGAGATCAAACGGTATTATTTGGCACATACTTGCAGTGCAAATGCTCCAAAAGGCATCGGCACCACAAATATTGTCAAGGTCCACTTCAGACAATCAAAAGCAGACAGCTGAAGGCTCCTTTAGATTTTTTCTGAATATGATAGATCAACCTTTTCTTATTTTGTCCCTTGGCCGGGGAAAGACTTTTAGAAAATGCAAAAGATAAATATTTTTGTCTATCAGGGAAAGTTCAGAGCTTCTATCACAAATTCTGTACCTGAAGACTGCAGCTTCCAAGCCTAAGCTGGCCTGATGTTGCTCATTTGCTTATTATTTCTCTGTTCGTTTCATCTTTACAGTGTAGTTTATATTTTTTGTAATCTTGTAATAGATTCCCTTCTTGGCCAGGTCTCCCTTGAAAAATCTTAAGGGCCTTTAAAAAAGAGGATATCTTCACAGCAAACTTATAGACTTGATTCATTTTTGGAGCCTTAAGCGGCATTCAGGAACTGCCGTTTTTAGTACTTCTTGGTGGTTTCAGTTGTCAGCCCTTCATGCTGATGGCTGGGTACAGATGAAAAATGTGAGCTTCAGCTACCAAGTAAGGCCAACGTTTAAACAGTTAAGCTAGTTAGACCAAAAGACTTGATGGCTTTCTTTAAAATCTTTGAAGAGCCCATGGTTGTTATCGATAGTTACCAGGTTTGACTGGAGTTTTACAGGCCTGACTTCACCTGACGTGCAAGAGGCAAAATCAAGACATGTGACAAGTCACAGTGCATGCTGCACCTCTTCTTGTCAACATTCACATGCATGTGGTGCAAAAGCTGTAGCCTCAAGTATATTTAAAACCATGAGGAGTCCCCCCACAGCCTCTGTCTTTCCTCGCTATAGAGCCAAAAAGGGGGTTCGAGGTTCAGCTTGAGAAAATAACCTCATGGCTCGGCAGCACAAGTCTTTATTTAACCCCGTGGGACTGTGACTCGCAGGTAGACAAGGCTGATGAGTGGCGAATGAAGCAAAGCAAAAAAAAAAAAAGAGACCCTCCTCCTCCACCCCCTCTGATCGCTGCGATTGAGCTTCTATTTCAATCACATACTTGCTGTAAGAGTTAAAAGAGCAAGAATCAAGGCCTGTCTGTGTTGGGGGGAGGGAGGGGGAGACACACGAGAGGAGCCTGTGGCAGCCCTGATAGCGTCTTCTCACTCTGCATGGTTTCCTGTTCTGAGTCAGTGTGTAACCCTGAGTTTGACTGTTGTCACTTGTCTGTCCCTCTGCGTGTGTGTGTCTCTCTCTCTCACTTCTCACAGCTTTAAGAATAATCAGAGCGGCTGATATTCAAACAGGGCGATTTAAATGTGCGATTGAGCTGGGGTTTTTTTTATTTTTTATCTTTGCTAGGTGTAATTAAGCAACCATGAAGCAGAAACAAATGGTGAGTTTGAGGCTAGGACTTGTTGATTTTATAGCTGAAGTATTTTTCTTTTGTTTTTCTTTGTCTTTTGTTTCATTCTTTTTTTCAGTGAGTGCAATAATGAAAGTAAACGTTGGTAACTTATCAGGAAAAAATAACGGCAATCACAGATATGAAACCGATGTAAATTTGTTTTTAATATCACAGAGAAATGGACAGAAATCTGGCTCGGAGTGCGGGCTGTGAGTGACAGTCGTGAGAAGGAAATCTAAAAAGGCAGCGGGATTTATTTTTTGTGCGACGCAAATGCAGAACGATTTTGGCACTGGGGGACTCTTTTATCAAAAGATGAATCAGTGTTTTTGTTTGACCGTCATGCTTGACTGACATTAAAATTAATTTTTGAGGGAGGGGACGAGATCAGGAGGGACAAGGAGCTCGCGCACGCCTGTGTGTGTGTGTGTGCACGCGTGAATGCGTTGAGACAGTATGAGAAGCGGCTCTCTGACAGTCAGACCCAGTGCGGACAGAGATCTGGAGAGTGTGTGCTCTCGAAGCCGGGATATTAGTGCCTGCGGTGTCAGTGCCGTGTGAGTATGGGACATGTGCGCTCGGCTTCGTGCCTCGGCTATCTGAGTTTTGCTTGCAGGTCTCTAACTTGCTGCAGCTGCATCAAACAAAGTCTGTTCCCACAAACGGATAAAATCGATACCGCTTTGCTTTAGTATGACCTTGAACCCAAATCTTCGCAATGATTTGCATTTTGAGCCTGACAGATTTCTGCTTAAAGGGGGAAAAATTCGCTTTTGTGATTTTATTATCATCATCAGTATTTACACATTTTTATCCTCTCCAGCTGGCACTGGCATGTGACTCTTCTTGTACTTTTGTTCAGTGGACTGCTTAATTGGGTCTGTCTATTAGCCTGGAGGAGGTTTTAATAATGTAAAACAATAAGGCTGAAGTCAGTGCGGGTAAGCTGAAGCAGAGCGACTGTAAAGGGATACTTCGGCTCCCCACCAACAGGCTGTTGCGCATAGCGGCCGTGCGCCGTCTCATTAACGAGATCACTTTACAACCAGTCAAACAAATAGGTCATTATCCATCACTGCCTGCTCTGCCTGTATTCACCAGCCTCAAACCCGCAACTCTCATGTCTCACTTTATCCAAATTATATATAATCAACTGATTTTAATTTATTTACTTATGATAATTTCAGTTAGTTTATGCTTTGAATATACAAACATCAACTTCTCAGGACACAAATCAAATTTCGGCTCCAAATGTATTTTAATGCCTTTAGAATATTGTAAATGGGAAAAAAAAAAACAAAAAAGATGTCATTATACGTAAAATTTTCAAAATTACTTTAAACATGTTTACTTCATAAAAATATCAGTGAATATTATTACACCATATGCTTTTAATTTAGGCCGTATGTAGTTTAAGTCGACGTTACTCCACGAGCTACGTAAACATACATAGACTTCCTCTTCTGTGATTCAGCTGACGTCCGTTACAGTAAACTGAATTGAAGCGCAGTATGTGGTCTTCAGACGCATATCTACTCTTTGAGGGGAAGGTGGCTCCACTTTTGGTCACCTGCCCGGCGTCACCTGGTAAACGATACGACTTCTCTGCGCATGCGTAATAGACTGCCAAAAATCCTAACACCGTATCGCCTGACAACCAATAGTGTTCCAATCTGTCCAGAGATAAAGTCAGAGCAACGCTGAGGGGACAGACGTGAAGGATTTCGGACCCGAGCAGCGCCGAGCTTTAAGACTGAAGAAAACTTCAACAACATGCCGAGATCTTTCCTGGTGAAAAGCAAAAGGGCCCACAGCTACCACCAGCACCGCTACTTCGACGATGACTACAGTAGACTGGACACTATTATGGCTGATGTGTGCGCAGGTGGGTGCATTTGTGCGTAATTACGCACGAAACTTGGGGAAGAAAAAGGAGTCGTCTTAGTGGGAATTCTGAAAATTCAAGTGCACAAATTCATAACTCCTTTCATTGATTATCCTCTTGTGCCAATATAGAAACAAAATCTCAAGCCGAGTTCGATTCCAATCTGGAGCAGGAAGACGTGAGGACCGGCGCTGACAGACTGTCCCCTGGGTCGCGGCTGAGGTCCCCGAGGTCTCTGTCCTCCAGCTCCCCGCTGAGCTGCGGAGGCAGCGCCTGTGACCGGTCCTCCGACTGTGATTTCTGGCGTCCCCCGTCCCCCTCGTCCTCACCAGGTCTGTTCTTATCAAGACAAAAATATCATCAGTTTGTGTCTAAAATTTAAAGAATTTTTCTCTTTCTCTTTTTAATCCTTCGTTTCAGTTGGTGTTGGGTTCATGAGATGTCAAAACCTTTACGCATTTTCAACCCGACTTGTCCAACTATATTTGTGTATGATTAATTATTATTATTGTTGTTATTATTATTATTGTTGTTGTTTATTAAAGCAGAAATTATTTGGGCTATAAATTAAACATAAAAACTTTAAGGTTTTTGATGAAGTGATGAAGATACGAATAATTATATTTCATATCTTCTATTTCACATATAAAATATTTGGTGAAAGAATCAAAAGGACACTTGTGATTAGTGACCGGACACACGACCCAATAACGACTTAAAACTTTTGTTTTGTTCTGCTTTGACTTTTACGCACGGTATGGAGTCATGTCCAATAAAGTGCAGTGCATTTTCCAGGTGTCCATTTTTTTTTTTTAATGCAGGACATTATTTGAAGTTTTTAAAGATATCCAAATTAACTTTCAGATTCTGAGAAATGCTCCACTCCTGCAGCGGAGGACGGTCACTCGAACATGCCAATCTTCCCGTACTCCTGGTCGGCATACTCAGGAACCGAGCTGAGACATCTGGTTCAGGGGTCTTATCACCACCACCTCCAGAGCCACAGGGAGTCCCAGTCACCTATAAGCATCTACAGGGGAGAGGACAGCGGCAGTGAGTCCCTTTATGTACAGCGGGGCCTCGCGGCCGGATGTTACCAGGGTTATTCTTCAACGGCCCAAATCTGCAGGATGCGGGACAGAGACGAGCTGTATCTGGATGCGAAGCAACAGGCCCGCGTGGCGGAAATCAAGTCTGAGAACGATTTCATCCGCGCAAACCTCGAGTCGAGTGGATCATACAAGTGCATTAAATGTTGCAAGGTAGGCGTTTCCCTAATTTCACTTAAAGTCATCATTTTCAGTTTTTTATTTTGTTCAGTTTTCCTTTTCGCTTCTTTAACATTTTCTCTATTGTTTTCCCTTCATTTTGGGTTTGATTTGGAATCATCCATGTGTTTTCCAAAGGTGTTCTCCACGCCTCACGGGCTGGAAGTTCACGTGCGGCGGTCGCACAGCGGCACGCGGCCGTTTGAGTGTGGGATATGCGGAAAAACCTTCGGACACGCAGTGAGCTTGGATCAGCACAGAGCGGTTCACTCGCAGGTATGGGCCTTCAAGCCGGAAATAAACCAGTGCACACGTCCCCTAAACCCGCTTTAGATCCACATCCTCGACATAAAGGCCACAGATGACATTTTCTTTTCCCACTACCAACCTCTCTGACTTGGCTTAAACTGCATTTCTACATTTAAATCTGATACTTCCAGGTTTCTCGACACTGACAGAATGCTGTATTTTACAGGAGAGGAGCTTCAGCTGTAAGATCTGCGGCAAAAGCTTCAAGCGCTCTTCAACCCTCTCTACGCACCTGCTCATCCATTCCGACACGCGGCCTTATCCGTGCCAGTACTGCGGGAAAAGGTTCCACCAAAAGTCAGACATGAAAAAACACACTTTCATTCACACAGGTGAGACGCTTTAGCAAGTCAAAGTAATCAAGACGTGCAAAAAAGAAAAATAAGACCTAACAGTTTCCCATTTTGTCCCTGCTTGCAGGTGAGAAGCCGCACAAGTGCCAGGTGTGCGGGAAGGCCTTCAGTCAGAGCTCCAACCTCATCACGCACAGCAGGAAACACACGGGCTTCAAGCCCTTCGGCTGTGACCTCTGCGGGAAAGGTTTCCAGAGGAAAGTGGATCTGAGGAGGCACAAAGAGACGCAGCACGGACTGAAATAAGCAGGAGTTAATCGAAACTTGTGGCGCTTTAAGTTTGCTGTAATTGGTTTATTTCCCCCCTACTTAGCCTAAGATACGCTGATTGTTTATTTATCTGTTGTGTTTTTATTATTATGAAAAAAAACTACTAAATAATTTCACAAGCTTTTATAAGCTTACCGTGCTGTTTTAGTCAGCCTTTTTAACGGATTAAATATTAACTTAAGGAGCGCAGTTGTCATTTTCCCCCCATATTTCTACATTTAATTACCGGTTAAACACATGTAGTTTTTATCCACAAACATCTACTCTACCGGCTAAACCCACCGTTCACCGGTCCACTCGTTTGACCCGTGAACAAACGAGAAGCTGTGCGCTCAGCCGTGCAGACCCATCAATCACGTCTCGGTGTTATATCTCAGATATTAAATAGCAGAAACGTTTCGCTGCATGCGCCACCTGGTCAAAACCAAATATTTTCAGACAAGCGCATTGCTGGCATACCCGTATAATAAATGATATTATGGCGCCATAAAACCTCCACGTAAAGGAAGTCGGGAGAAATAGCGCTGGTTTTATTGCAGGAGGAGCTCCTCTAGCAGCAGCAATAAGCAGCGTGCCCACATGGCGTTTTCACTCAGGGGAGAGAAAAAAAAGAAGAAGCTGGGTGTGATTTATTTGGCCCCGCCTACGTTAAACATCCACAGCTTTAAAACTTCAAGGATCTGATTTGGGCATATCTCACCACAGATTGTGTGCGCAACACCAACAGTCTCCAACAACATGCAGGATAAAACACACAACTTCCTGCTACTACTACTACTACTATTATTATTATTATTATTATTGATACATTTATTTTGTGGAAACAGACAATCCAGAAAACAATAGAACAAACAAACAAACATTTGTCACACAGTCAAAGAGTGCAGTTTTATTGCTTTATCCGTATCCGTGTCAGTGCGCAGGGGATTTAAACAGCTGGACCAAATTCAGAAGGTCCTGCTCCTGCAGACCCAGCTCCACCATCAGCGTGTTCAAATACTCCACAGATGCCGAAGTCTTCAGGGCTTCTCGCACCAACGGAGACACCTCTGACAACCTGAAATGTGAAAAACCAACAAATTCAAACCAACTCAACACTAAATGGGCGACTTATCTTCCAACACAAACGCAACCCAGTTCTTCGAAATTACAAAAGGGATCTGTAAGCATTATAATGACTACCCTAAAAGTAAAAGACGACATGTTCAGCCTTCAATAGCGTGATGTGTAAAGTTAGCAGTCAGTTCTTATTTAAGCCATGTTCTCACACAGGCCTCTCTTCGCCAAGGTGCCGGTGCTATGAGAAAGCAGCGGTTGCTGACTCATACAGATAAAATTTGTTGAATAAAACGAACTCGAAAGTTTTATTTATAGAGTTTTTCCTCAGCAAAGTGATCGGGTCAAATAGAATTATTGGAGACCTGAGGCAGAAAAATATCCTGCTTTTTTTATTCATGAAAGTGTTCTCACACACACACACACACACACACACACACACACACACACACACACACACACACACACACACACACACACACACACTTTAAAATCTGGCCATCGACTACATTTTTAGAGCTGTAAAGATGAGCTCTGAATGTCAAGCAGAAAGAGACCGACATGAGAGAATAGATTTTAAACACTTCACAGCGTATGTCTACAAAAAGAAAATCACACAGCGCCTTGGGCCAACACTGTCGTGTATATTCATATGACACAAGCTGATACTGCCGTGTGGTCAATCCTACTTTCGTGAACATAATAATGCTCAGTCTCTGCTGAGTCACTGTAAAAGGAGTGTATGTTCAGCTTTGCTGTAGTGTGGGGGTTGCTGAGAGGCATACTGATAAGTGGCGTCTGTGCATATTATTATTAATCACACAGAAAACAAAATACAGCAAAAAACAAAACTAGACGTCGGCTAAAGAGAAGTGGAAGCTTCCAGGCTGCTCAAAAGGACGCACATGCAGGGGGAACGTGTGCATGTCTGAAGGCCCATTAATGCTGAGAGACATAAACAGGTATGCTGCCATCAAGGTGCTGTTTTTCCCAGCAAGGCCTCGCTTGTGTCAGCAAAGCCACATATGCATGCACTATAACAGCATCGCTAACAAAAGAGCCTAAACTGGCTCATTTGGCCCATTATGAAACCAAATAAGGACAAAAGAGGCTCTGAATTGTTGAGTAGCTGAACGCCTAACAAATTTGACTTTCAGTGTTGCGTCATCAAAATGAGCATATATTTGTTTAAAAACAAACAAAAAACAACCGCTGTGCCTCACAGCAAGAAAGTCCTGGGTTCAAATCCGCCGATCACGTGGGTGCTCCCTGTGCTCGTGTGGGTTGTTTCCACGAGCGCTCCGGGTTTCCTCCCACAATCCAACAAAATTCATGATCGGCTAAGTGGTGACTCAACATTTTACTGCAGGTGTTAATGTGAGCGCGGATGCTTGTTGCCTCTGTGATGGACCGGCAACCGGCCCATCGTGGGTCTCTCACCCTACGACAGCTGGAGAGGTTCCAGTGTTTTACTGTCCACTGTTTTTGAAATAAATCAAAAGTAAATAATTATTGAATTAAAAAAAAAAAAAAAAAAAAAAAAGGTAAATAAATGTGTTTCTATTTGGGAAATGCCTTCAGTAACATGGAAAATTACACAGTGAGATTCATCTTTTATCAGGTTAGACGGTCAAAGTTTCCACCAATTTTATCTGTTCAACCACTTGCTCAATCTTAAGACCGCAGCTCAGACAAGTCATGAGTGACATGAAGCCAGATTCACAGTATCAGTACAAAAAACAGAGTATTTGTCAAGTTAGTGCAAGAATATTTCCCTCCAACACTAAACTCACTGTCTGTAGCCCTCTGTCATCTGTCTCCAACCTCCATCATCCTCCCCCACCCACGCCTCTCTACCTGCCCTTACCAGAAAGGAGGTACACTCCTGGTCAATCTCCGGTTCAGCCCAGGGTCTAGTGTTGCAGGGGGGGCATCCATTATTCAGCTGGGCTGAACAATAGCAGCCAGACTAGCTCCACAGCTGCCGTGCAGCAGACAGATAAGACAGCGCACCAAATTATTCATGATGGAGGAATGGAAGGATGGAAACCGATGAAATCATAGAGCACCAGTGTCACATCTGACCAATGAAAGGGTAATATTTACAAATGAATGTTGACTGTTCAGAAGTGGAGTCAGTACGTTCTTAAAATCAAATCTGGAAATGTATTACAACAACTGTCAGAATTAGAGATGGACACCGTTCCCAAAACCCCTCTGTGAACCCTTTGGAATTACCAGGATTTCTGCAGTGATTACTCATAAAAGGCGGCCTGAGCTTCATATAATTCACAATGTGACAAACACACTTTGTGAGTAATCAGTGCTGAAATCCTGGTAATTCCAAAGCATTCACTAACCTTTTTACCCTTTTATCTTTCTTTTTTTGCAACAGTAAAATCACTTCAGACCCCAGATGAGAAATCTTGGTTCTGTTTTACAAGTTGAATTTCATTCCCTTTATTTCCCTGAAAATTACACAGTTTCTGTCGGGCAGGTTTCAGAGGCCTCTTGGTGGCAGATCCCCTACAGTACCTAAAGCTGTGCAACACTTCTTTTAAAGTTCAAGACGACACACAGTGTGCCGTGATATTAAAGCAAACTGACCAGGAACCATTGAGGGAGTAATAAATCAGAATCAGCCGTCAGCGTCAGGTGAAAGGTTTCCCAGCCCGGGGCAATATAAAGGATACGCAGGAACTGTGTGCCTTCTGTCCTCCATCACGGATCTGGACAGAGGTAATCAGGTGCAGATAAGGCCATGAGGCGTCTCTGTGTACTTAGACGGGAGCAGCACGGAACTGTCCGTGAACTGCCAGCAACACAGACACACATACACACGAACACACACAGACCATATGGTAGGTGCCAAACTATGCCAAAGCACACAGCAGTCTATCAAATGCACCATGATGACTTCTTATTCTTTTCTTTCAATTTCAAACAGTGTTAAAAATGCAGATTGCTGTTGCATCTCTGATTTAAGCACCTCTTCATGCACCAGACTGGAAATAACATAATGTTAAATCCAGTATGTGTCTATATGGGTCATCTTCACCCAGTCATACGTTATAATGCTCATTTATTGCTTAGAAATCTGGTTCTTGCTTGTTTTACAAAAAAATTAAAAAATAAAAGAATAAATCTTATCATACACCAGCACAGTAAACTTTAAATACACACTTTTCTCATTGTCAAGGCACGCAAACATTTGCACACACGGGTAAAGACGGCCGACGTGGTCTATTTCCCGAGAAACTATGGTTCTTCATTTCCTTGCAATGTTTTTTTCTCTCCAATGTTCAACCGGGCTTGCTGAGGAGCAGCTCGACAGCTGACATTAAACTTAAACACGTGTGTACACACACACACAGAAAACTTACAGATGCAGAAGCACCACAGCTATGAGGGTCCACTCTGGAGTTTTATGGATGATGTTTTTGTTGGTGAACCTGTGAACATAAAGCACCACTGTTAAGTACAGTGTGTGTGTGTGCGCGCGCGCGTGCGTGCACATTTTATGGAGGATGCACAGCAGTTCCAGTATCTCGCCCATCGACATTTCAGAATTCCGACTGGAGCAGCTGGACATCAAATCATAACCCGCTATATGTTCTGGGCCACAGTCACCATACATCTGTGTCCCTCTGCAGATAGTCTGCAGAAATGCTTCATTCTAGATATAAATAATAGAAATATAAATTGTGCACAGACCAAGAGCAACAACCAAAAACACTGCATGCAGCAATGATTTATGTCTTTCTGCCAGCGCTGTGTATTTTCTTTGGTTTGAGCCTCTTGTTATTGGGGCCTCTTGACAGCACAAAGACAATTCCCGGAAGCAGGGCCGTGGCGGTGTTGCTCCATAGCCTGATGTGCGTTTAAATCACAGACACAGTGATTTAACAGCAGGGCTGTTGAAAACATCCTAAGCAGCCAATGGCAATCCAGGGTGTGTCTAAGGCAGGAAATGCTCAATTCTGGCACAAGTTTAAACCCCCCCCCCCCCTCCACCTATTTTTTTCTTAAAACAGAGCTCTGTCATTCTTATAGAGAAACAGAAGCCATACTGCTATGCTGACTGAGTAAAAACAGCAAGCGTATATAATAATTCATTCTACCCAGTCCTGGTGTCATGCATGCTGGCATGTGTGGCACACTGTGAGATATATGACATTTCGTAATACTTATTTTGATGTGCAGGAGATTAAAACACTTTCTCAGAAAATAGACATAATTCTCTTTGAAGCAGACATTTAGCCCCATCACATGAAAAAAGTACAAGTTTTAAAGAGTCAATAAAACTACTGTTCGTCATACTTCATGTGTGCCTGTAGGGGGAAGCAGAGCTAAACAACTGTGTGTTGTGGAATTTAGATGAAATCAACTCATTAAATACACGTTAGACTCATTTCTTTGAGTTCTTCTGAAGAATAAGAGCAATTCCAAGAACATTCATGGCATGTTTTGCTCATGCAAGGAGATAAAAGAGGAGATCGAAATCACAACAGATAACTAATCAGTTAGTTTCCTGTTCTATGTAGCTTGATTTTCAGTGTTTCTCAGTAGATCCAATGTGGTGTGATAACAGTTAATTATGAATAGAGTCCAAATACAGAGTCGTTTTTACTGCTGTGTAGCATCTTTTTGGAAGAGGCATGTGTCTCATTCTTGTCTGACATGATACCCTAGCTGCTCAGTCTTGATCCTAATATTTTTCACATAATCGTGAAATGTCTCAGTTTAGACACCTGATATGTTTTCTATTCTTTGTATAATCAGTGTTTGTGAGATTTGGAAATGGTTGCATTCTGTTTTTATTTACATTTTACGCAGCATCCCAACATTTTTTGCAGCTGGGGTTGTATGGCATGGCTATAATAAATGCTCATAGTTGTGCAAAAGCTCACCAATTTGCAAAAGTGAAAGATTTAGGTTTATGACAAAGAGGGTAACGGGACACGTCTATATCCTGCAGCTGTTCAAAAGTAAACTGCCATTCAGTTACATACAAACAATCAAGTTTCACTATTATGTTTCTGAGCTTAATATGAACCCACAGAACAAGGCACAGTTTCAATGCTAGGTTTCCTTTCCTTAACATGAATTAAATTTAACAGCAATTTTTGACACATTTCTAGAGCTCATCCACTATAAACTCACACCTGCCTCGCCTCCCCTCTCCTGTGTGTGTGTGTGTGTGTGTGTCCCCTTTCTGGTGGCAGACTAGCAGACAGCACATATCAGACTGAGTGTGTAGTGTACTGACCTGAACGTCCGCACCAGGTTGTTCAGGTCGGTAGTGATGTCAATCATGGTGAGATGCAGTGGACCTACAATGTTTCTGAGGCTGCACAGCACAACCACAAGACAAGAGAGCAAAGAATTAAGATGAACTGATCATGAAAATCATGATTATGTGCAGCCATGTCAAACTGTGCAGCAGTGAGGTTCACGGGACCTTCACAGCTGTTGAAGAAAAACCAGGAAAAGAAATTAATAAAGCTCCGTGTGCCACATCCAAGAAATAAAGGACAAACACGCACCAGCTGGAGAGTTTCTCCACTGTGATTCGTTTCTGGATGAGGTTCTGAGCATGAGAGTCAACGAGCGGCAGGACCGGATCCTTGATGCTTTCCTGGACTGTCACCTGGTGTGGGGACGGTTTAAGAACAAAACTCACTCTGTGAGCTCACCTAATTTAAACTCAAACTCTTAAAGCAAGTCTTTTAATATGCACTTACCTGCTTTCTATTGGGCTCCTCTTTCTCGTCAGGCAGAATCCACGTGCCCTTATAAAATTCCCTGACCCGGAGCTCTAGATCCTGGGTCTCCCTCCGCAGCGTGTCATAGTTTGGAGCTGCAGCTGACGGCCTCTTCTTGTCCTCGCTGTTGTCGGCTGTCACCTCATCCTCAAGGTCATCTTCATCCAACTCCTCTTTGCCTTCTTCTTCTCTTACCTCGGCATAGGGAGAACCAAGGGAGTGATCGGAGCCGTACAGGAACGTTAACGTCTCATCGGTACACCACTCCTTCAATGTGTTTTTTAGGCAATCGAGCAGATTCATCCGTACAGAGTCAGGTTTGACTTCGGCGTGGTTCTTCAGTAGACCTCGCAGCCCAGCTGCCCCCCTCTTGCTCATACCCACCTGCGTGATGTTGAGCTCTTGCTGGCCGTGGCTGTTCTGATTAGTGGCAGGAATTTGTTTACTTTCTGTTGGAGGGTTTGAGCGAGGAACGCTGTGAGTTACCGTCTCCGATAAACTGCACACGCTCATCTCAGCTGTAGTCTCTTCCACACCAGAAAGCTCAGACAACTCTCTCTCTTGTGATGCCGCCTGGTCTGTATGTGTCACCTGCCGCTCTTTGGGTTTTTCAGCATCGGTAACTTCAGTTTTACGCACGTCTGCCTCTTTTCTTTCCTCATCTTCTATCATACTTCTCTGTTCCTCTGTATTCTGACTCTGAGGAGGTTCGATCTTTTCTTCATTCCCCTCTTTGGTGTTTATCTTTCTTGTTTCAGAATTCCTTTGTTGTCCTTTCTCATTCTCATCTGAGCATTTAGGCAGGTCACCCCAGTGGACCCGGGGTCTCTGCTGCTGAGAGACCACGCTGGAGACAAAGTCCTGCTCATGTTCGTCGTCACTGACATCACTGTGGCTGCCTCCAGCAGGATGATCCCGAGAGCCGTGAAGCTCCTTGTGCTGAGCAGCCACAGGGTTCTCGACGTCCTCCTCTTTTAGACACCTCTCAGACAGCATCACCTCCTCACCAGAGCTCCCACTGAATGCACACATGTAACCCTGGATCAGTCTTTCTATTTATAAGGCTAAATATGGAAAACTAAACACGAAACTTATTACGTACCGTTCTCCTTGCTTCAACAACTTAATTTCAGGAGGACTGAGAGAGAGAAAGGGAGCAAAGACATTATACAGAACATCACTGCATTCAACGATTAGATCAATCAGGTGATTTAGGACAGAGATGAGAAGCAGCACACACACACCTCTCATGTTGCCCAACCCAAAGAGGCGTCTTTGGTATTTGTAGCTCAAACGCTTTGGAGGCTTTGTAGCAGAAATTACTGCAAAAACACTAAAGACAAAAGAAGCAAAGACCAAAATGTGTCTTTAAGCGCATTCTGGCAAGTGTAAGAAACAAACAAAAAAAAAACTATTTCATGTAGAAACACTCACCTTGCGCTCTGTGATGTCATACACTTTATTGGTCTTAGTAGAAATTTTGTATTGTTGAGATGGGATCTAGAAAGTGAACAGCACCACAGACTCAGTCATCACATATGAGACATGGAGATGTTTATTATTTGCAAACAAAATGCAATATCAGTGGCCTTACCTTGCCCAGTTTATTAGGACAGATGGGATAACCGCACAGCTTAGCAATAGACCTCTCCTCTACAGTATCTCTGTAATTAGCTGGGGTGATCATTTTGGCCTGTGAAGTAAAGAGAACTCTGTTACTTTGCAGCTTTTCTCTGGTTTAAATTTGTGTAAAATTAATATTGCTTGACATTTTAAATTATCTGAATATTGACAGAAAACCTGCATGTAATCTAAAGTCTGTCATCAGAAATGTAAAAAAAAAGTGTGTGTTTACACAGCGTATCTCAGCTGCCATAGGGTGAGAGGCAGAGTCCACCCTAGACTGGTTGCCAGTCCATCACAAAGCTAACACACAGATACAGGCAACCATTCACAGCTCCGACCAGCTAACCAATTATGGATGCATTTGGTCTGTGACAGGAAGCCTGAGTATCTGGAGGGAATCCACACAGACACAGGGGGAACAAACTCCACACAGAAAGGCACTACAGAATGAGATTATGGGTTAGCGAGTTATGTCGAACTTGAAGTCAGAATTTTCTGTGCCACAAAAGTGTCTCTCTTTTCACCTGGCTACATCACCATGGTAACTAATGCCGGATACATTACGTTGTTTATTTTATCCTTCTAAGCACTAGATGCCATGATTGACATTTTTCCACAGCATTAATATCTTGCGTTGTCTGTAACAGTTTTGCATTTTATTGTAATATTTTTGCTGTTCGTTAGAGACTTTTGACAGCATTTTATACTTATAACCTTATAGAGTCTGATTAGACAGCATTCACAGGGATCATTCTGTGTGGAAGAAGAGTAGAATATGACATCCCGTAACAACAACCTAGTTAAAGAAAGGTGATAACCATCATAATGATGTCCATTATCTCCGACTGGGGTTTTAAGCTTTGTCAACAGCTAACGCAAACAAAGCCTGGCTGTAGTGAACTTAGCATACTCCTCAGGTCCTTGTTGCTGTGAGGCAATGGCACTGCTACCAGTGAGGCGGTGTATTCAAATTCCTAACAAGTCTAAATAGCATGCTAGAGCCAGGCTGCGTTATACTGGGCCAATAGCAAAACCTCAATCATAGGGATGTCATGGCAATTATAAACCCTGGAAACTGCAGATTGGGCCATGTTCTGAGACTGTGAGATTCTAATTAATCGTGGCAGACATGGTGTGTGAATAAAAGAGACGGGTTTAGTATGACAGAGGCTTGGCAGTGATGTAAGGGTAACAGGACCTGTGCGTGAGAGCAGTGAGGAAAGACTTCGTCTCCTGGTTTGCCTAAAGCTTGTGCCCTGTCTAAAGTCACCGGTGACACATACACAGTCCACTAGGAAGTCCTCAGCCACACTGTCGTCCAGGAGCCGCTCCACCACCTTCAAAGCTCTCTTCTCCAGCTCCAACTTCTCCCTCAGCTTCTCCTTCAGCTCCTCTCTCCTGACACAAAGCACACACGTGAAGAAGTGTCTGTGTTTACTCCACAACCAACAAATGTTTGGTAATGATTACTGGTGCAGCTGAAGCGTCCAGTAGAGATGTCCTGGTGGAGTAGGGGTTTCTCACCTTCTCGCTTCTTCCTCCGCGGCGAGTGCTTTGACACGTTTCCCACCTGCCTCACAAACAACAAAAAAAAATTGAATATACGAGTTAAACGAATCTCTGAAGGAAGAGATGTCGTTACTCTACCAACCAACCAACGGCTACACAAGCCAGCTGTGAGCGCTCTGAGATCCGTGTAACCCTCCACAACGCTGTAAACACCTCTCTAAAACCCGAGAAACAAAAAACAGGCTTTTAACGAACCCTTTTTGGAGCTCCCGCTCCTTCTTCTCTCATCCATCTCCATGCTGTTTCTGTTTTCTACACTTTCAACTTTGACCTGTGACGTATCTCCATCTACGGCAAGCCAGGGGGACAACTTCACGTTCGCGCGGTGCGTCCGTAGCGTGTAGTGTGTGTGTGCTTTTTTTTTCTTCACCGGGCTGTTTGTGGAAGTTGAGCTGAGGTACGTGTCCCCTTCACCTCGGTCCCGTTTGCGTCCACACCAACGGCTCTTTTCGTGGCGGTGAATTTGTTTGGCTAGCCACTGTTCGGCTAATTCGGAGCGGGGTTAGCATCCCTGCTGCTCTGCTGTGTTTACAGTCACACAGGCACAGAACTTAACCTCTGACACCTTTGGACCTGTTTTTTTTTTATATACTTGAAGTTTCCCCTGTTTTTGAGGACTTCTGCATGAGGACAACACCCGTATGAAGACAGCAGGGATGGCTCTGGAGCAGCTCAGTGAGGTGGTCCAAAGATGTGTAAGTATTCAGTGGTACTTGTAACCCACATCCACTCCTTCATTCTGATATCAATTCCCTAAACAGCATGTCGGCACAGCCACTGGCACCAACCTGGATGCTGGTATACAGCAGCAGTGTATAAATGCTCAGTTAGTGAAGACGGGAATAGAGGAGAAATCTTCAGTGGATCATGGGAAGTCCCTCAGCAGCCTGAGGTAGCAGCAAAACTAAGGGATGGTTCAGGGTCACCTGATCTAACTGTAAACTTTATCAAAAAGCCTAATCTTAAAAGCAGAGGGGGCGACTGTGTTCTGAACCCAAACCAGAGTGTAATATGCCAGGATTGTGTCTTTGAGATATTTGATAGAATATAATATTTAATAAGTAACTGTTTAAAATGTCTGTTTTCTCTATTTTTACCCACTTGTTTGTCTCTTTTTCATGCAGCAGGCTCTTCCAGACGACAGCTACACCACCGAGGATCACAACATCTTCACGGTTGCTGGGCAGACTTGTATCGAGGAGGGAAACAGCGCGCAGGTCCTCAGTATTGTGCTGGATGAAAAGAATCAGGTAACGTTTCTCAAAGTTGACACCAATCGCTGCTTCTCAGGTTTGTCACACACTCATCTGTGTAACTGTCTTCATCTGTGCAGGAGATTGTGAGATGCATGGGTTGGAACCTGCTGCCTCCGCTGATCCAGGTCCTGCTGAAGAAAGAAGACAAGAATCTTCCTCAGTGTCTGGCCATTTTTAACCACCTGCTGGAGGTCAGTGGTCAGGAGTGGACTTAAGATAAAACATCACTGATGAAAACTGGATGAATGTGGCATTGTAAGGGTGATCTTTGTGGTTGTTTTTGCAGACGTGCAGACCGAAAGAGCTGCTGATCGGCCTGTTGGAGCAGCTGGAGCAGGATGATCCTGATACAATAGCAGAGAGCCTCCATCTGCTCTTGAAGCCTTTACAGAAAGGTAAAGAATCTTTTTAGTCATCATGCTACTCTTCTTACTGGTTTTCTTCTTGTCTTACATACAGTCAGCTCCATAAATATTGGGACATCGACACAATTCTAACATTTTTGGCTCTATACACCACCACTATGGATTCCAAATGAAACGAATAAGATGTGCTTTAACTGCAGACTGTCAGCTCTCATTTGAGGGTATTTACATCCAAATCAGGTGAACAGTGTAGGAATTACGACAGTTTGCATAAGTGCCTCCCACTTGTTAAGGGACCAAAAGTAATGGGACAATTGGCTTCTCAGCTGTTCCATGGCCAGGTGTGTGTTATTCCCTCATTATCCCAATTACAATGAGCAGATAAAAGCTCCAGAGTTCATTTCAAGTGTGCTATTTGCCTTTGCAACCTGTTGCTGTCAACTGCCAAGAAGAGATCCAAAGAGCTGTCGCTATCAGTGAAGCAAGCCATCATTAGGCTGGAAAAAACAAAACAAACCCATCGGAGAGATAGCAAAAACATTAGGCGTGGCCAAAACAACTGTTTGGAACATTCTCAAAAAGAAGGAATGCACCGGTGAGCTCAGCAACACCAAAAGACCCGGTGTTCTGGGAATCCATCCTACCTACAAACCATCCTACCCGTTGTTTTTGCGCATGCGCACAACACGAAATGAAGTGCCAAACCATCCTACCTTTTTGAATATGACCTACAAGCATACTTTAACAGCTAAAATTTAGTGGCAAATTGTCCTACCTTTGTTAATCTGAGCTAGAAGCATACTTTAACAGCTAAAATGAAGTGGCAAATCATTTTTCCTTTGTTAATAAGAGCTAGAGGCATACTCTGACAGGTAAAATGAAGTGGCAAGCCGTCCTGGCTTTATAATTATGAGCTAGAAACATACTCTGATGGGCAAAGGTAAGTGGCAAACCGTCATACCCACTTAAATTTGTGCTGGAATTACTCTGTGACAGCAGAAATGTGGATAAACTACTTACGGTAGGACGTTTTGCCAAAGTAGGATGCTTTGTCAGAACACCGGAAGACGGAAAACAACTATAGTGGATGACCGAAGGATCCTTTCCCTGGTGAAGAAAACACCCTTCACAACAGTTGGCCAGATCAAGAACACTCTCAAAGTCAAAAATCAATAGAAGACTCCACCAGTGTGAATACAGAGGGTTCACCGCAAGATGTAAACCATTGGTGAGCCCCAAAAACGGGAAGGCCAGATTAGAGTTTGCCAAACGACATCTAAAAAAAAGCCTTCACACTTCTGGAACAACATCCTATGGATAGATGAGACCGAGATCAATTTGTACCAGAGTTATGGGAAGAGAGGAGTATGGAGAAGGAAAGGAAGTGCTCATGATCCTAAGCATACCACCTCATCTGTGAAGCATGGTGCTGCAAGTGTCATGGCATGGGCATGTATGGCTGCCAGTGGAGCTGGTTCTCTTGTATTTATTGATGATGTGACTGCTGACAAAAGCAGTACAATGAATTCTGAAGTGTTTCGGGCAGTATTATCTGCTCATATATTCACCCAAGTGATTCAGAACTCATTAGACGGCGCTTCACAGTGCAGATGGACAATGACCCAAAGCATACTGCAAAAGCAGAGTTTTTTGAAGGGAAAGAAGTGGACTGTTTTGCAATGGCCAAGTCAATCACCTGACCTGAATCCGACTGAGCATGCATTTCACTTGCCGAAGACAAAACTGAAGGGAAAATGCCCCAAGAACAAGCAGGAACTGAAGACTGTTGCATTAGAGGCCTGGCAGAGCATCACCAGGGATGAAACCCAGCGTCTGGTGATGTCTATGTGTTCCAGACTTCAGGCTGTGATTGACTGCAAAGGATTTGCAACCAAGTATTAAAAAGTGAAAGTTTGATTTATGGTTCTTATCCTGTCCCCTTACTTTTAGTCCGTTAACAAGTGGGAGGCACTTATGCAAACTGTTGTAATTTCTACACCGTTCACCTGATTTGGATGTAAATACCCTCAAATAAAAGCTGACAGTCTGCAGTTAAAGCACATCTTGTTTGTTTCATTTGGAATCCATTATGGTGGTGTATAGAGCCAAAAATGTTAGAATTGTGTCGATGTCCCAATATTTATGGAGCTGACTGTATATGTTGCATATTGCTGTTTGGGTGCTTTTTCTTGCTATTATTATTGTGATGTATTCTCTTTTTCTCGCTTCGAACAGTGCTCGTGCGCCTGGGCGGCCGTAAGGCGTCATCCTTGGGCATGGCGCTGTCGTCCGTGCTGGACCAGGTGGCCAAACTGCCTCTCCCTCACACCAAGGAGCAAGAGGAGGATGACGTCTTTTCGTTTTGCCGGTGCTGCACTGACATGATAGATTTCGTCAGACCTTTTGTTCAAGAAGTCAGGCATAACCTGCTGAATAATGAGATGCAGAGCAAGACTGCAAACAGGACTGTGGGCAGACAGGGGAAGGATAAAGAGGATGAGCTGCGGACAGAACTTCTGAAGTTGTGAGTGAAAAAAAATGCGTTTTCCAGCTCAGACTCACGTTTGATAGTCCGACATAATGTCATAGAAAAGCGCTGCAGGGCTCTTGAAAACTGATGATGCTGAGGCTTCCTTTTTGTTTGTCTCCTCTTGAGCTGTATGAAGAGTCTGAGTCATCCTCTGTTGGAAGTACACCTCAAGGATCCTGACACGCTGGCTCTGTCCCCCCTCAGGACTTTTGCCACCGAGATTTTGGTAAACCCATTTTTCAAACGTGTAAATGGTGTCATTGCTGGTTTCTAATATGTCATCGGTTCGTCACGTACTTGCATATCGTGGTAATCGTGGTTTTCTGTGTCCTGCAGAACATCCTCGGTTCTATCGGGGAGTCCCTCAGCAGTCTCGTGCACCAGCCTCTTTTGAAGAGAAAGCAGGTTCCCGGCTTTCTCGAGGAGGTGGTGCGTTATCCTAAAGAGTCTTTGGCCAGCTTGGCTCATCTGGTGTTTGTCCATCACCTGGCTGCAGACACCTTCCCCACTGTTTTCAGGTATTTTGAAAACATATTTTTCTCCTGGGATGCACAATGTGGGATTATTCACACTTGGCTTGAAATGAATCTGTACTTGGGTGTTTCAGTAGTTCTACATTAACAAATACTGAAACATTTAAATAATGTTAATGCTCCCAACACTCCGTATTCTCTCTGCAGTCCCGTGTTCAGTCTTCGATGTAACATCGAGCACGTCTCTGTCCTCCTGTCCAGGTAACATGACATAATAATGTGTCGTGTTATAATCTTTGTTAGCGTTTTACAAAAGCTGTAAAATATGAATATGCACATTATACACACATATATAACACACACATATACCATAAGTGTCCACTTTAATGATCAACCTGTAATCAGTGATATCTATCTTTTATAGAACTGAGGAGTCCAAGCTTCAGAAAGGACTGGTAGGTGACATTTTTACTTATTTATTAGTTATTTATTACATAAATTATAATGACCTTAATCATCCAGGAGTCAATACGTGACTCCTGGATTTAATCCTATATATTTCCATGGTGCTATTTTAATTAAACACAACATGTTTAAAAGCTTATGAAAAGTTTTTCTTATGGTTTGATATGTACGGTCATCATCTTGGATGCTCATATTCAACATGGCCAAGTTTTCAAATAATGAGGTTAGCATTTGGAGAGGCTTTAGACTCTAAAACTTGAGGTTCCCCACATTTTTTCTTATAATAGCCAATCAGAAGAAGCCAAAGAAGAAAAAGAATGAGGCTGTAAGGGTCGTTACCTGCCAGTGTAAATGGTCACTGTGTTACTTAAATCTTCTTCTGCACATTAAAAGCAGTCATCAGTGTATGATGGATGTGCATCACACAGGAGCTGTATGAGAAAAGTCTGGTGCGAGTCGAGGACGGCAGTCTGCGTGCCGACCTGCTGGAGATTAAAACCTTCCTCACAGTCCCTCAGGTGAATGCAGTCGCTTCATTATAGACCTGTTGGGTCTACTGTTGTGTTTTGTGTGCGTCATATAATGTTATTAATGTCAGTGTTTAATTTCAGAACTTAATAAAGGTCATGACGATATGTCCAAAGCATGAACTGGTAAGTTTTTAATCAATTTTGATGTGTTTAAAATCTAATGTCAGATCATTTGGTTTGAAATCGGCTTTCATTTGTGTCACCTTCATCTCGTTTTTGGTACCTAGAATGAAACTTATCTTGGGACTCAATTTTGACGATACTTCTTTTTGTCTTCAGAGAACTAAAGGACTGAAGGTTTTCCAGCTGAGCATTGATAAGTTCAACACTGAAGCCAAGTACAGATTCTTCCAGTGAGCTCCACCTTTCTTCCCTGAAAATTAATCAGAAATGTGTCTTTTCCACTTCCCACTGCAAGCGACCTGTGTCCTTGTTTCAGGTACATGTTGAAGACGAGTAACCACTCAGGAGTTGAAGGCTACATCATTAAAAATATCAAGAATCAGATAGACATTGCCCTGCAGGTGAAGATGTACATTAAAGGAAAAAATGGCAGTGTGGGCCATGTTTAAAATTTCTTGGGGGACCTAAAAGAATCTTTATCGCTCTGTCTCCAGCCAGGTAACAGTAACGTCTGGTTTGAAGGCATTCAGCTCATGCCTCTGCTGCGTAAGGTTCTTATTCTTCCAGATGGCCCAGAGACTGACCTCCTGCAGTACCTGGACAGGTCTGTGCACACACACTAATGCGGGTCACAGGAGTGTGACAGCCAGCCCCAACACGCACTGTTAAAAAGGATCATACACAGTTTAAAAGAAAGTATTACATTGTTTAATTTTGTTTCTTCCTGAGAAAATATGAGATGTTTAAATTTAATTGGACACTTCTGTGTAATCAAGAGGAATTTTATAAGTCTTTTTCTCGATAAGATTTTAAAAAACAAACATCCTTTGGTGCTTTTTATATTAAATTGTGCAATAAGTATAAACAAAGTAGTATTGCTGTTGATTTTATAGTTTTTAAAAAAGGCCAGTAAAATATACTCACTGGTCACTTATTAAATGCACTTAAGTTGCTGCCATGTGATTGACTGATTAGATATTTGAATTAATGAGCAGTTGAATCGGTGTGGCTGGTTGAGTGTACGTGTCGCCCTGATCAGAAGTCATTATTTAACAACAAAATCTCGGACTTTATGGACGAGAGTAGTTGAAAGTTTTGGAAATGTCTGGAAGGTAGATTAAGAAATAGCGCATGTGTGTGTTGATCTCTACAGAGTCATGGAGTCTCTAAATCTGCTGCGTTACCTGGTCATCAGAGACAAAGTGACAGAGAACCAGGTGAGTGCACTGTTGAGCTGAAAACACCAAAAATTACATTTTAAAACAAGCTGTTCACCTTCATGATGGCCTATAAGGGTATATAAGCTTTCTCTATCTGTGCTTTCTGATGCTGCTGAAGACCGGCATCTGGACAGAACTGTATAAAGTAGAAGATATGTTCATGAAGCCTCTTCGTGTTGGTGTGAACATGTCCAGGGCCCACTATGAAAGAGAGCTGCAGAACACAATGGAGGCCAAGAAGAGCAAGGCTAAAGGTCAGATCAGCAACACTTACTTTAATTTCCAGTTTTTTAGTACAACATAGAGACTCTATGCATGCACAGGAGGGGTTCTATTTTGTAGGTAGCTTGGCTTCATTTTTCTCAGGCTTCTTTTGTACTCGTCCCAACTCAAACGACTTCTTAATGGCACTTTTCAACATGTAGCATCATCAAAAGTGTTCAGAGGAGGCTTTCTGACAGCATTTGTTTCTTCACAGAAGAGTCTGTACTTTCTGTGTCTGTTGGTGGTGAGGAGCTGCCCAGCATGACACCAGAGTCACAGATTCAGGTGAGTAACACAGTCAGATATCATACTACGTATTTATGCGTGTGGGGATTAAGAAAGCACTGTGATGTTCCTGACTGCATTTTCATTGGTCCTGCCAGGCTCTGCACTCTGCCCTGCACACGTTTGACATGATTGAGAGCGTGTTGGCACGGATAGAGGAACTCATCGAGGTGAAGGACAACCTGTAACCACACAAGCTCATCTCAAACAGAAAACTGTTACTTGTTTCAAAACAAAGTGCTAGTGCACTGCTGGTCTCTTTGTTTTACAGTGTAATTATAAAATGTTGCATACATTGTCAATTAGAAGTTTAAAAAAAAAAAAAAAAGGCAAGTTTGTATCAGCTCTGTAATAAACTTTCAAACTTTTGTACTTGCAGGTTAAATCAAGTGTTTTCATTTTTGGTGAAAGTGTAAAAAAGTTGTGGTTTGGTAAAAATAATTTGTAACCTTTGGAAGCTTCAGTTTCTCCTGCCGTCACAAAAATATCTCAAGTTCATGCAGCCTGTGTTGCCCAGAACACTCTAGCACAAAGAGATGCTATAGGTTATAAAGGTAAAAACAAAAAAAGACTCAGAAAAGTAGCTCACAAAACGATACATAAGTTTACAAAGTGCAAAAGGGTAAACACACTTAAAGTAATAAAATGTATCCCATGTAACAGAATTGTTTAAAATTAAGTCTATAGAATTTAGATTTAAGCAGTGATTCAAAGGAAGTCTGGCTCTGTGTGCTCGATCTTCTCAGGTAGGTCATTCCAGATGTGAGGGGGCCTGAAAAAGCAAAATCACCTACAGATTTAAATTCTTGCCTTTAGCACAGCCTGAAGGGTCCAACCCGAGGCTGTGAGCAGGCACACGTGGGGTCAGAGGTTCTGCTACGTACATCGAGGCCACAGGCGCGTTTTGACAAGAGAGAGAGCAACTTTTCATTAATGCCAGAGAAGAGAGCAGCAATAGTCCAATCTTGAGAAAATACTTCCTTTCATTCATTCAACCATTTTTAAAAAACTTTGCAAAATTTGGTGATATTAGCAATTCATAAGCAAGTTATTTCACTACAACCCATATTTTTACCCCAGGTTACTACAAAAAATAAATAAATGCTGAACTGTTTTCTTGGGTCCAGGTAACAAAAAGTGGAAAATAAATTCCTTCTAAATGAATATAACCATGTAACCTGAATGAGAGACGTCATTTTGTTTTTGCCTTTATTATTAACCTGAACTGGGAAAAACTGACACTTCAGTGTTTTCCATAAATAAACCAAACTCAGACATGCACACACTAATGAAGCAGAATTTCACACATTCACAGGATACAGATATGCACCTTCAAATTAAAAGCCTTTATGGCAGTGATAACTGTAAACAAAATATGGATTATTCCCTCTTTAAAAGGTCAAGAGTTATAGCAATATCTGCAATGTTTCCACCATTTTAAAATGCCCTTCTTCACAGTTCTTTAGACTACATCATAGCTGCTGTGAATATAAGAAATCTTTACTTTGAGGTGCACCGTGTCAACCACGAAGCCGAAGGGGGGAAAACTGCAGCACCTTACAAGGAGTGAACGTTCTCTCTCATGCTGACGTGCCTTTTCTGCACCTGAACCACAGCCTAGGACATCATAGTTTTACTGGTTCCTGGTGCTCTCACAGCACAGTCTCACAGGTCTTTGAACAGCGGGTGTTGAAGAGCCTGAGCAGCTGTGATCCTGGTGGAAGGGTTCAGATCCAGCAGCTTATCCAGCAGGTCGTAAGCCTCATCGGGAACTCTGTCCCAGCCACGCTCATCCTCCTCCTCTCCCATCTTCTCCTGTTTTGGAAGGCGAGTTGCGGTGTCATTACCACCTGAATATTTGTGCTTGTTCGTGTGACTACACAAGAGTTCTGCAGGAGTTTCATCTGCTTCCTTTTTGTGTGGTTTGAGTGTTCTTTCAGTGGGACGGTGTGTGGGCGTATCATCTTGGATCTTGTGATGATGAGTGTCAGTGGAATCTGCAGTAGCCTCAGGAAGTGGTGTGACTTTGTTATCTGGCGATGGCCTCAATCCTCTGAGTGTCTCACACAGGGTCCTGAGGTCCTGTCGAGGGAGCTCCCGACTGCACACCACCGCTTTACCTGAATCAGATTCAAGCCCATAAAAATAAGATCACTCTGTACAGAGGTTTTTTACAACCCTGTTTCTGAAAATGTGACACTAAAATGTAAATGAAAACGGAACACAGTGATTTGTGAATCTTTTTCTTCCCATCTCAGGACCTAATAAAAACAATAATTCTATACTGTGTGAAATATATTTTTAAAAATAGTCGAGCTAAAAAGGTCATCCTAGATTCTCAGTCTTTCTGCGGTATGGAGATTATCCAGAACATCTCTGAAATGTTTTGGAACATCTGCATACGTCTTTTTCAGGGAAGGTCCTGCTGAACCTCTTTTAGGATTCATTTCAGCAGCACGGCTCCAGATGTTAAACTAAGATGTATGCAGGCCAGAGCTGTCACCCCCTGAATGCATTTGGAGCATCATGAAATCAAAAATACAACAAAGGAAGCCATGAATTCTTAAATCCTAAATCACGTGAGAGAAGGAAAGCATTTCACTGCACCCCCTGGTCTGATCAGGTTACAGAGTTTGCTACAAGACCTTTGCAGAAACATGGAGCTGGCATCAAATTTAAAACAACACAAAAAGTTTCATGTGTTGTTCTGCACCATTTTCAGTTCACTATACTTTTTTTTCATATTTATATTTATGCAGTGCATTAACTCTGAAAACTGTGCTGCAGAATATTGTTCCACTGCAGAATTATAGTGACTCTATTGGTGATGAACTGCCTGCAGGATTAATCACTGCAGTCTTGCAGGTGCATTGAGGATCTGCGTTCTGCAGAAGACCCAAAAGAAGACATTTATACGCACCGAACGACTTGGCAGCCTTGATGGTCTCTCTGGAGCCTCGTAGGGTCATGATCTGAACGAGCGCAATCATGTCATCGGTGGCCTTAAAGAACGGGTAACGGCCACTGAGCAGTGAGAGCAGGATCACACCAGCTGACCACACGTCTATGGCTGCAGTGCAGGGTGACAGGACAGGGGAGGGTGCAAGAGTGCAGATTAGTAAGAATAAAAAAGAGAACATCCCAAATTTGCTATTTTTAGGCAATTTTTGGAAAACCTGCCTGGCTCATATGACAGGAAATGTTACCAAGCATGAGAAAACAGATTTTGTTTTTTTAATACTAGAGAGCATCTCTGAGCATGCAGCACCTTAAATCACGTTCAACAAACCACATCAAAGCAGATGGGCTAAAGCAGCAGTGTGGTAGATACATATATTTATTTTCTTTGCTTTTAAACATGTATTATAAATAATGACTTGAGACACCCACCCGTGCCTTGGTTGGGACACTTTGTGAGGACTTCTGGTGCTCTAAACCCTGGAGTTCCTGCCCGGGGCGCCACCTGCGACTTTCTGCAGTCACAAACAAGGACAGGAATGAAGTATTAGAAGTGACACAAAACAGAAACTAACAATTCTTCGTTTAGTGGAAGTGGATTGGAACGAGAATTTAGTTTTAATAATAAATAATTTTTGTTCTTGTACAGCTGACACAAGCACCATTAAATCATATTTCATATAAATGAAAGAAATCATATAAATGTTTCACTGTCTAGAATAATGCCCAAAACATGTGCAAGGTAAACAGGAGGTGCAGGAGGATGTTTTGTTAGTTACCTGGACAAGCAGACGTTGCAGACCCGATCAGTGAAGTAGCAGTTACAGGTTAGACCTCGCTGTACGGGTCTCTGACTGCTGCTCTGGGTCCTGACAGGCAGGGTGGCTGAAGAGTACTTACAGCTGGTTGCGTCCTCTGTTTTACTTGGTTTTACCAGCTAAAGAGTAATGATGATTCAATTTTTAATGTCACCTCCAAAACACTCAAGGTCACCTTATATCACTTAATAATATATAATAAGACCCAGCAGGAAAAGTTGCAGCAGGGAACACAGTGTAGCTCAGTATGGGGTTTGATAGCACCTAATGCTATCAAACTGAATAAGCTTATATAAAAAAGTAATTTTATTTCTGTTAAGCAGTCCTACATGTGAACCTGAGAGACAAGAGTTGCAGAGCTTCGTCACAGCATAAGAGAAGCCTCTAAAAACCCATCTTGTCCATGCTGATGAAAGCTAATGACAGTAAATCTGTTGATGAGCCACAGGGAGTGGGAGGGAATGAAAGTCTGGAGGTCAGCGACATATGCAGCGCAAAGACTACAAAAAGCTTTCAGTGTTAATATTTTAAAGGTAATTAGTTGCAGTACAGGGAGGAAAAATAGCAAGGTTTAGGATTAGGATGGCTGTGTCATGTTCAGTGTGAACTGCATAACTGTAGATGAGCTGAATATGTTTTTTGGTGATGCACACCATGCTGAGCTACGGAAAGCTTTCAGCCAATAGCTCTTTCGGAATCACCCTGGTGGTGCAAATATACCATTTATGTCTCTCATAATGCGCTATTGTCGTTATCGTTTTCTTCCATCACTTCATAGTAAAACAATTTATTTTTGTAACAGGCTACAATTTAAATGTTTTTCTTGGCTAAATTGTCTTTTATGTGTAGACAAAACACTGGCTCATCCCTTTAGTTTAGTCCCTTTTCTATGCTTGGATCAAAGGTCAGTGTTGAGTGGATTAACAAACAAAAAAATGTTCCTCTTAAAATGCTTGGGTCCGGCCAATGTCCAAAGAAAAACTTTTCTTGCAAGAAAATCTAGAGATATGAGCAGCAGCTCAAGACTTTTGCACAGTACTGTAGTTTCCCCCCATTGCTTACCTCTGTCCTAATGGCAGCGTGTTTGGTGTTGGAGAGAGCTGGTGTGCAGCTGTTCAGGTCCCTCTCTCCAAACACAGTCCGTGGTGCTTTGCGTAGCTCTATCAAATCCTAAAGAAAACCAACATGGACGATGACATAAGCAAAACATAAACAATGATGTTATAAACATCCAACCATAACCATACTTCAGTCTTGTGCAACACAGTGAAGTGTAATTAGAGTAAATTTTATCACTGGACAGAAACACCTAATGAAGATAAAAATGATGGTAAATAAAATAAGTGCAGACACCTTTGTGTGCTTTGTGCGAGAGGTGGTCACAGTGGTGGTAGCAGAATGTGCTTTTTTAATCAGTGCTTTTCGAGAGGTTGAAGAAGCTGTGGTGGTGGAGGAAGATGCGGAGGAATTTGTTGGGTGTATTTGCTGCCGTGCAGGCAGTGGAAGAGAGGTGGAGACTGTTGTGGTTTTTGAAGAGAGTTTAGGTGGTGCTTTGCTCCGCTGTGCAGCCACTTGTTTCCCTGTGGACCCTCCACCTTTCTGTGATGGTCTCTTTCTCACCACCTTCAATAGCTCAATCTGGGTGTCAGCTGTACCCTGTGCCAGGCCGAAATCCACCAGTGCGTACCTGTGCATACAGTTACACAAAAAAACAAACCACAAAAGCCAAAATGTAATAAAGTGTATGTGGAATTTATTAGTGTAATTTACTTTTTAACATACATTCTAATCTTATAGCTGAGTGATGCTCCAGCACTGTATCAATATAGACAACACATAGCATCAGATCATGAGCACTACATCAGAATATTAGCATTAGAATTGACAACAGATTTATAAAGGGACGGCAATTGTTTTTTAATACCCGTACACTTTTTAATGTTATTTACTCAAAGCGTCTATCTGAACTTCCTGAACTTGTGATTTCTTTAGATGCTGAAAAGGCTTTCGATAGGGTGGAGTGGGAGTACTTGTTTGCAGTTTTAGAGAAATTTGGTTTTGGTGATAAATTTATTTCCTGGATTCGGCTTCTTTATTCGTCCCCTAAAGCCAGTGTTCATACTAATGATGTTTACTCTGATTATTTTGCGCTGGGTCGTGGTTGTCGTCAAGGTTGCCCTTTGTCTCCCTTACTCTTTGCCATTGCCATCGAGCCTCTGTCTATTACATTGCGATCTTCTTCTGTATTCAGGGGAATCATCCGTAATGGAATTACACATAAAGTATCATTGTATGCGGATGACTTGTTATTATATATGACTGACCCCGCATGCTCCATCCCTGCTGTTTTAAGTATTCTGGAGAACTTCAGTTCGTTTTCAGGTTATAAATTGAATTTGGGGAAAAGTGAGTGTTTTCCTGTTAATACGGCAGCACGTCAACTTCAACAGTCCGATCTACCCTTTCGTCTCAGTCCGTCTGGGTTTAAGTACTTAGGGATTAACGTGACTCGCTCTCTAGCTGGCCTTAAATCAGCAAATTTGTCTCCTCTTATATCTAGGGTCACATCTGATATTCAAAGATGGGGTAATCTCCCCCTTTCTTTAATCGGTAAGATTAACGTTGTTAAAATGAACATCTTACCAAAATTTTTATTTTTATTTCAGTCAATTCCCTTATTTTTGCCGAAACATTTTTTTGTTTCACTGGACAAGATTATTGGTTCTTTCATTTGGGGAGGGAAGCCACCTAGGGTCTCTAAAACTTTGCTGCAGCGATGCAGATTTAGTGGAGGACTTGCATTACCTAATTTTTTAGTCTATTACTGGGCCGCTCACATCCATAAACTTTGCTACTGGCTAAAATCTTCTGGTTCCTCGTGGTGTAAATTGGAGCTATCATCATGTAAGGGCTCTTCTTTACCGGCTTTGCTCTATTCCTCTTTACCCGTGAGACCCTCTCTGTACACTGATAATCAGGTGGTTCTTAACACACTCAAAATCTGGTTTCAGTTTAGACGTCACTTTAATTTTGTAATGCCGTCTTCCTCGGGTCCTCTAAGCGAAAACCATTTGTTTCCCCCTTCACTTTTGGACTCGACATTTTCAGTGTGGTGTGACAAGGGTATAAAACAGTTCAAACATTTATATGTGGATGGTGTTTTCGATAGTTTTCCCAACTTGTCTTCTCGTTACAATCTCCCTGTTACCCATTTGTTTCGCTATTTTCAAATTCGAAATTTTGTTGCCAAGTGTTTCCCAAATTTCCCCTCTTTACCTCCAGAACAGCAGTGGGAAACTACGTTATCATTTGTTCCTCATCACAGAGGAACCATTTCGAAACTCTATGATGCTATTCTGTCTTTTAGTAACCACTCTAATGTTAAGCTTAAGCGTACATGGGAAGAAGAACTGGGATTTCGAATACATGAGGAGTCTTGGGAACGGGCTATAACGAGGATACGATCTTCCACCTCCTGTGCTCGTCTTGGACTTATTCAATTTAAGGTCATACACAGGGTGCATTTCTCTAAGTCTAGACTTTCTGAATTGTATCCAGAAGTGGAAAATAAATGTGATAAATGCCATGGTTCTCCTTGTCACCTTAGCCACATGTTTTTTCTGTGCCCTGAGCTACAAGGTTTCTGGAAAAGGTATTTTGCTATTATGTCAACTGTTCTTGGGGTAACTCTTCATCCTTGTCCTCTGATTGCTGTGTTTGGGATTCCTGCTCGCTCACTTACACTTGATTCCACACAAAGGGATATTATAGCCTTCACATCCCTATTAGCGAGACGTCTAATATTGTTGCATTGGAAGTCTGCTAAGTATCCTACTATTTCCCGGTGGCTTAAAGATGTCATGTTTTTTTTAAAACTTGAAAAAATTAAATATACGTTGAGAGGTTGCACAGCCAAATTTTTTCACAAGTGGCAACCCTTTATCTCTTATTTTGCTAGTCTAGAGGTATTGCCTGTTTAAATCTACTTTTGTTACTGTTATATTCCTCTAATATGTTTGATGGTTGTGTTGATCTGTGTGGGACTGGGGGGGGGGGGGGGGGGGGGGGGGGGGGGGGGGTTGTGTTTTGTTTTTTTGTTGTTTTTTTCATATATATATATATATATGTTAATTTACTTAGGAAAATTAAGAAAGGTTGATTGTATTTCGGTAACTGCAAGTACTGTTTTCTTTTTTCAATAAAAATATTTTCAAAAAAAAAAAAAGAATTGACAACAGATAAAACATTACAAATGTTCTGCAGCTACTTACATTTTGCTCTTTCTGTTGTAGAGGAAATTGTTTGGTTTGATGTCTCGATGAATTATGCCAAACTGGTGGATGTGTTTCAGAGCCTTTAACAGGTGGTAGATGTACAGGCGGACCTCTTCAAAAGTTAGCGACCCAATGATGTCCTGGTGAATATGTTTAGTTTCAATCAGAAGTTTTAAAAGACATTTTTAAGCAACGTCAACATAATCAGGAGAAGAGACTGATTTAGAAGCTCAGATTGTGTCCATTAAAAATAAATAAATCACTTCAGTATAAACACTGCATGTCACTGCAGTAACATACGACAAAGTACCTACCACAATGGCTTGATGCTCCATGTAGGGCATTACAATCACCACATGGTCCTCCTTCCTGAAGCAGTATGTCACTCCCATCACATTCTCTCTGCCTCTGCAAAGTGGATTAAGGGCACAGCTCAGAAGACAGGCGTCATTTCATTATAATGTGTTATGTCTGCAAGAAATGTCAATCTCGGACGTTCACTTCCAAGAATCATTACAGAAGCACTCAACCACAAATGCACACTCATTTATAAATTGGTGTGTTTTATGCTGCACGTCTTGTCAACCCCAGCCAGCAGTGTACCAAACTGCGTAGGTTAAACTGAATCATAAGATGTCACAAATGAGAAACCCACACATCGATTTACCACAGCATAAAAATAAACTTAAAAGCAAGAAATCAAATAAAATTTGGTCTTTTCTGATTTTACATTTTTGGGATACTCGGCTCTTTCACAAACACAGTACCGGTAATACTAAAAGAAAAGTTAGTGTGGAGGTTAATTTGGACTGAGAACCTTCACAGACTTAATTTGGAGGTGTGCTACCAATTCCACATGGAATTATAGGAAAATTAAATAATAATCAAATTGAATCCCCGCATTATCTGTCAAAGAATAAAAACATACACTCACCAGCCACTTTATTAGGCACACCTACTTACTCTGCTCTTTATTGAAAATATCTAATCAGCCAATATCATATCAGCAACTCAATGCATTAGGCATGTAAGAAATGCCAAATATGAAAGTGCAACTCAAAGGAACTCTATAATTTAACCAGGTCCAGGTCTTTAAGAAGGATTAGTGACAGTGTATAGTGTTACAGTAACACAAACTAAATAAATAAATAGATGTTGATAGAAAAAACATCAGTGTAATGTCAATAAAATTCTAAGTTACTTCATTGGTCTCACCCTGCAACAGTGAGACACTGAAGCTCAGCAGCAATCCGTGTGGGATGGCTTGTTGGGATGAGATGCTTCAGTGCAAACATCTCTCTTCTCCCATCTCGCATCTGCGTCTCACCCAAGTATACTGAGCTGAACGTACCTAATGAAGACGCACAAATGTCATCAGCACTTCTCCTTATGAGGTTAGTGAACGGCTAACAATCCTTCTCCCAGCTGTATAAAAACTCCAAAACTGACTACGTACCTGCTCCAATTTTGTCTATAATGCGGAAAACTTTGGCTAGCTGAGGAACAGCTTTGTAAAGAAACTCAATGTCCATCTCCACGTCCGCTGGAAACAAACAAGACAAAAAAAATCAACTGTCAGAACACCATTACTAGTGTGGTGTATATGGTTAACACATAGAAAGTAATAGGAACGGGAAGGGAGAGAGATAGAGTATCGATACAGCTGTATAAGCCCGGCTTAATCTCAGGGTGGTGGGTTTGAGCGCTGCGTTGGGCGTTCGCATTGAGGGCAGGGATAGCTCAGTAGGTAGAGGCCCCATGATCGGAAGGTCGAGGGTTCAAATCCACTGAACGGCTACCCTGAGGTACCCCTGAGCAAGATACCGTCCCTACGCTGCTCCCCGGGCGCCCACTGCTTCACTGAGTGAATGTGTTAAATGCAGACGGAGATCAGTAACTGTGACACAATTTGGAGTTAAAGAAAAATACTGGCGGCCACACTGCTACCCCTCAGCCTTCTAGTAGATGCACTTATGGTATTATTTAAAAAAAATCCTACAATCTTAAAGTAAGTTTAAAAAGAATAAAGAAAGCAAAATAAATATAAAAAATATGATATGATTGTCTTAAAAATGAATTCTGCCCAGAGTGAGGTTATTAATACTGTGTGCAAACCCTAAGCTACAGTGACAAACTATAGCTGAGCACACAGATTTTAATTGTATATCAGCTATAATAATGTAGTTCCAATATAAGGATGCATTTCTACTGAAATATTTCTGTCATATCACAGTTGTCCAACTCACGGGAGATTTTCCGTTTCTTTTGACCTCTGTCAGCTTTCATAAGGCATCCGTCTGTGCTGGGCTCAACGCAGGCAGGAGAAAACTCCATCTGAAAACCAGAAAACAGGAACATCGTTAGAGACACTTACAGATGGAGCAAACACTCGTGATTTAAGTTTGGTAAACACTTTATTTAAAATATTCTGTAGCTGTACAAGTCCTCGTTACTGTAAACGTCTGCAGTTATAGTTTTTTGAAGAGCGCGGTCCGACTTCCTAGATACCACTAGCACTAGTTAGCTCGCTAACTGCAGCTGCTAGAGCAAAAACACAAAGAAACTTACCGCTTCAGTTGGTTGTAAAGTCCAAAAGTGTCTCAAATTAACGCCTCATAAAGTCACCATACAGCCCCGACCAACATCTCTACCGGTAAAGCATCAATTATAGGTTTATATTCCGCTCTGGCGGTGGCTGAAGAACTTTGTACAGACTTTCGGATTGAAGCGTCTCCGCCAACAACAAACTCCGCGCTAAAAGTGACGTCAACGAAATCTCGCGGTACAGCAGCAGAAATCACGTGACGCTCCAAGCACACGGACGAGAACGATTTAATTACAGTTGTGATGTATCGCTGCATGACTTATTTAAAACTAAAACTGCTGCCTGTGAATTACACGTTACACAGCCAAATAACAGTTTAGTGTTTTCTGTTTATTTTCCTTGTTACTCCGTTATGAGTTGTTGGCTCATAAGAATGGCTGTTGACAATTTTGACCAAATTTAAAAAGACTAAAACTAATAACATTTCCTGTATATTTTAGGAGCCCATTCAACACTGATTTTTGATTAAAAATATAATATTCAATTGAAATAGTCGAATATTCTTTTTCCCTTTCAAACACAAAAAAACAGATGTAGAGCGCCCTCTGGTGGACAAATTGTGCCTCATCAAAACTTGGTTAACATGGTTGAAGGATGTTTCTCACATCACTTTACTTTTTTCCATTTATCAGCAGTTATAAATGCAGAAATCAACAGGTTGTGAAATAGTTCATATTTTACAATAATATCGTCCCACAGATAAATCTAATGCATAATTTCAGTTCTTGTTTTTCTTGTTCATGTCCGGTTATTTTCACTTCGGTTAGCAAACGTGTTTTTAACACCTCCTATAGGTTTATCATATAGCTGTGGTTATATTTTTAATAACCTTGGATATATAGTACTGTGCAAAAGTCTTGAGTCCTCATTTCTTGCTTTTACTTTGTTTTCAAGGAGACAGAATTCCTTATACTTTTTCTCTCCAGGTTTTCAAAACCTCATTGGACATTTTTCTTAGGAGGCTGCTTTTTTAAAATAATTTTCAGTCTTTTCAATGTACCTGACCATGTTTAGTGAAATTAATTATTTTGTTTGTTAAGCCACCAAAAACAGAACTATAACTAAGCATAAAAAAGTCATCATCATCTAACACAAGGTATAAACAGCCAACTTAGTGAAGAACCAGTTTTGAATTGTATCTTTAGGTACTTTGTTACTAGTATGCTCATTACTTTCACAACAGCTAGCTGAATCTACAAAAAAAAAAAAAAATCTAAAAATAACAGTAAAATACTATTTTTGCACCACCATGCAACAAGATTTATATGTAGAGACATGTGAACGTATTCCTTTGCATTAAGTTGAAATTAATACTTTCACTGGAGTACGCAACAACTTGAATGGCAGTCTTTGAATACACACCTATGATACTAGACAGTTGTCACAAAACTTCTTGTAATTAGTCTACAAGTGAGTTCACACATTGAGAAATTACCCAAAGACTCCACTGAATCCTCCGGTGAACGCAGGCTTTATTAAGTAAACAGCGCACATAAATACAATCACATCAAAAAACCCTTTTGAACTTGTTTCATTTACAATACAAAATAAGAATGAACAATGCAACAATATATAACTCCAGGTGAAAATCTCACAGGAAACAGAAAGAACCTTACATTAGGGACATGTTTATATCAGAGTGTGTCCACCAGTACTTCTAAAATATTCCATCAAAAATGCCAACAAAAGCATCTTCCTCTTTGCTGCTGGTGTTATATGCAAAAGGGGGAAAAAAGGAAAAAGGGTATTTATTAATCCTGTAAGGAAGTATGCTTATCCCATATCCCCTGCATATAGGATCACTTTTTTTATTTGCTGAGAAAACATGCAATAGGTGTGAATCAAGGCCACTTTTTTACCTTCTATTGAGAGATGAGCTGGCGTTGGGTGGGGCACTCAATGCTGAAAAGAAATCCAATCTCCTAGTCACTTTTGCCTCCTCGGGCTGTTTTAGAAGTTCTAATGATGTTTTTATAGTGGTTTCCTCACTGAAAATATTTGGCCTCTGCACAACAAAAAGAAATAGAGCCATGATTCATGTCTGCACATTAGCTTGGCTGCTGGCTGTTACATTTGAGAAAGGTGAGGTTAGAACCATTAACTGAAAAATAGCACAAGTATGAGCTTTACTGTACTAACTGAATAAATAGACAGTTAAATAGATAATAGATAACTAAAAGATGTCAACAGACAGAAAATGGTGTTCTCAGTGTTTTTACATATAACAACTAACTGCACAAATAGACATGTGCACATTCCCGCGTGTGCACATACATGCACTTTTGGATTCCACTTGGGTGTGATTCTCTTCTGTGGTGTGAATGTCCGGCTGACTGGTGAGGGTCCCGCTTTTTTGATTTCAGGACTGACATTTGTTGAAGTCAACCTGAAATAATCATGAAAAACATTTATTACACATGTATTGTTATTAAACAGTCCAACCATCTTCCATGCTCCTTGTTTCTCATGACAATGCGACAAAAGAGAAGAATAGACACTTTTTGCATGTGATATCAAGTTGTCATTGTAAATTGTGTAAAAACTATAAACTTTGACACTTGTATTTTACTTTAGATTTAATCTACACTATTACGATTTTTAATCGACTAAAACTAAAAGAATAGAAAAGAGAGGGCGGCTGTCTCCTGAATCCAAACTGGGAGCTGTTTCCAACGGAAGGGAACATGAAAGCTTTTACTTTTAGAAAATCCAGGATCAACAACTGGAGTCTGCAAATATGACAAATTTTCTAACGGTTACTGGTACTATCTCACTACACATACAGTATGTCACACAGTTTCTGGTTCCTGGCTTCCTGGTTATACCTTACTTGTTGGTTAATGGTGCATAAGGTTGTGGTCTTACCTCAGTGGTGTAGTCACAGCGGTTATGGAAGGTTTGATGTGTGAGTGGCTGAGTAATACTGGTGCTGAAGCTGTAACATAGCCTACATAAAGACATATGTATAGTGTTAATTAAACCATAAGAACATCTGACGTATAATCCCACATGGGCATGTGTGCTTAAGGGTATCCAGTGATATTAAAACATCACTGTGTTCATGTCACAGTGAAGTCCTAATGACTGAAATGTGTGAAAAGCTGATTTTCAGTTCACTCTACCTGGTGTGCGGTTTTCACCACACTGCTGAATTTGAGGTTGTGCAGTTGTGTATGAAGTCAGTGCTGGCTCGCTGGCATGGATCAGATTATCATCATCAAAATCGCCCCAGTCATCCCACTCGTTTCCAAGGTCAAAGTTGACAGTCGGTATCTGGAGGGATGAAGTATTTTTGCAGAGAGCAGCCTGTTCTGGCAGTGCGGTGGAGCTCTTTGAGTGACCCGTGCTGGTTATATTGACCTGGTTTAGATCCTGTTGAGAGTCCTGACTCCCAACACTCATATCTGTGGTCATCCACAACGAGGAACCTCAACACAGAGGAAGATAAAAGCATGGTCACATCATCAAATCCTTCTCAACTGTGTGCATTTATAAATTCAACTTGAAAAATAATATCTATCTAATATCTTTTTAGATTCTTCCATCTCCCACGCAGCTATTGATTTCAAAGCTGACCGTGGTTGGGTGATACTCGTTAAGTCTACCATTTAATCTTGTGTATGCTGAATAAACCTGTTCCTGAGTATGTCTGACTTAATTAATATGTTTTATTTTGTTACTACAGTCCATATAACAATTGTCTGCACTTGGACCTCCTCTGAGCAGAACTTAAAGCTGAGCAGAACAAAAACATGTGAACCAACAGGATGGTCCGTCTGCTACTGAGTTTGAAGTTATTTAACAATACTTTGATGGTGAGGATGAGCTGCAGCAGCGTTTTGGGAAGGCCCTCCCATCGTTGTGTACATGTCCTCCACATAATAGTCATCATAATCTCAAAAAATAAAAAGAAAGAAAACAGCTGATGATATAACATATCAATGATATATGATATAACACGTGACACAAAGAAGATATGATAGAAGTGACATTCAAATGTTAAGGAATATGTGGAGCTTAGTCATGTCACTCGTTTACCTCCGTCAAGGTCATTCAGGCTTTCTACGTCAGGTAGTTGAGCTTCACTTGCCAAGTCAGTCCCAGACTGAGGTCTCACTGAAGCTTTACAGAGATTTTCTTTATTCCTTCAGATGGAAAAAAACCAAGCTTGAAAGTAATGTGAGCCAAGTGCGTCTTTGCTCATGATTGTTGAGAATCTAATGTTCAGCTTTTCTTTTAAGGAAACTATTAACATGTTTGCACATAAGAATCAAGATAAATCTGTAATTTCAGTGTGGCTGTGTGTACCATGAAGGGGGTGGAAGCATCTCTTTGGGTTTGTAAGCAAACCTTTGCATGCTGAGCGACACAGGCTCCTCAGCCATTTTCATCTAAAGAAATAAAACAGAACATCACCCATATTATTAATTAGCTCAGGAATACAGACAACGTGCCCGCCGTGTGCAGAAGACGGTTTTCTTTACAAAAAATATATATATGCCATTTTCTATAATTAGTTATTTTGGTGCAAAATATTACAGAAACCCAAAACAATGCTTATGCCCTCATAGTTATACACAGAGTATATCTGCCTAGGGAACTTTGGACTGAATGAGCTTCGAAATATTTTATATTTTATACTTAATAAAACCATCATAAAGGGTAATTAGCAGCTGCTAATCCAATACAGTTAATTAACTGATCATCAGCAAGTGTGAGCGCCTCTATAAAAGCAAACTTTTTGGCAGTTTACTGGCATGGAGCATTTATGTGTGTGTTAACACAATGCCACAATATTCTCAAATTCACCCCAAGATTAGATCATGCAGTGTTCAGAGAAAGAACAAAAACAGGCCTCAGTTAGCATGTTAAACATTGAAGATCATGGGAGTACAATTACAAAAAAAGACTGAACAAGTGCAGTGTGCTTGGAAGGATTTCCAGGAGGAAGCCTCTTCTCTATAAAAAGAACATGGCAGCACAGCTTAGGTATGCAAAATTGTCCCTGAACAAACTACAAGACTTCTAGAACAATGTCCTCTGGACAGACAAGATCAAAGTTTTCCATAGTGCACAGCAACACAATCATCAAGCATATCAGCATAAACACTGTAAACCAACTGTCAAGCATGTTGGTGGAGAAGTGATGATTTGGGTTTGTCTTATAGCCACAAGACTTGGGCACCTTGCAGTCATTGAGTCCACCATGAACTCCTCTGTATACCAAACTTGTTCTAAACTCATATGTGAAGCCATCTGTCTCCAGCTGAAGCCTGGCTGAAATTGGGTCATGCGCGATCAAAACAAAACAGAACCACAGCAGCAAATCTACGCCAAGGCGTAGTAATGGCCCAGTCAAAGTCCAGGCCTCAAGCTGATCGAAAGACTGTGGCAGGAGAAATGAAACAACGCTGTAAAGTAGAAGTTTTAGAGCTCGACTTATTGGATTTTTAAGATCGATACTGATATTTGGTGATTTAAAAATCTAACATTCTGATTTTTTCTAAATACACTAGTGTTATGATCCAAGGTTGTCAGTGTTTGTGTTATGTGCGACTCCTCCCACCAGAGGATGGCTGTGGGTTTTTTCCCCTTTCTCTCTTAGGAGGTGGACACCTGGGCGTGCCTGCTGAGTAGCTGGGTGGAGTCTCTTCCTGTCTTGGGATTGGATAATTGGTTGATCACCTCCAGTACTTAACTACCAGATGACAGCCACCTGGCCCCCCTCTCTACTAGCCTCCGCCATCCAACAAAGAGCATGTGTTTTTGATTCGTTATTTTGATAGAGTGTCTGTGCCCAGTAATTTGCAAGTATAACCTTGTGTGTGTGTCTGGCGTTAGTACCTCAGTTTTGTAAATAGCTGTAAAGACTTTCTTTTTTGTATAATTGTATTTTCTGTATGCCAAATACAACTTTAATGCACATACTATGTGCATTATATATGTTTCAGTGTCCCTTATTGCTACTAAACAATTTCCACTTATAAATCCACAATAAGGATTGTTTACATTGCATATACGTCCTATTCTTATAATAGGACATATATGTAAGTCTGCCATGTGGATAGTGCATATCTTTTTTTATTTGCAACTTCCATACTTGACTGAAATTTCTTTTAATTGTTTTATTGTAACTACTGGTGACTGGTCAGCTTCTGCAGTTTTTTAGGAGTAAGAACATAATACAATGTTATTCTGCTGTACTGTTTATGACCTATTGAGATTGCTTGGATATAGCACACCCTCAGACACACAACACATTTAAAAGTCTAGATAAAGCTACTGAAAGTATGAGATGTGGGTTCAGATATGGTATTTTGCTCACTTTGAGTCGCTTAACAGGGGTCGGCGCAAATGTGTCACATCGGCTCCTCAGGTCTTTCAAATATGAAGTGAAACTGGTTTCTTGGTTTGCTGACCTCTTTCTTGTCACAGTAACACCTACTTTACCTTGGGAGGACATGCATGAACACTGTTGGCACGCTGTGGCAGGAAGGACCTCTGCACAGACAGATTCATAAAATGCATCATACTCACAACAGTCATGGGCACAGAAAGCCTTGTTTTTGCAGAAGTGGTTGCAATGTCTTTTATTGCCCATATCTGCAAAAGAACATTTAAAAAGTTTAAAAAATATAACATTTGAAGTCTGAAAAAAATGTATCAACAAACAAAATATGCATTTGCCTCAGAAGAAATACAATATTTATAAACTATATCATGATAAAGCATGAAAAAGTAATCTGTACCAAAGCTACAACTGCTCTCTTCTCCCACAGATGTGCCGTTCTCCCTGTGAGTTGCAGCCTGATTTGTTGATAGTGGTTTCAGCACCGATTGTGGTCTCCTGGCATCCTGCGTTATGTTGTGTGGATTTTCAGTCCCAAATCTTCGAGCTGCAGAGTAGTACACTGTGAACTTCTGCTGGATGTCCAGACCCACTACAGCAGAAGAAACGCATGGTAAATCCTCTCCTTACATATATTCAGTCCAGTATAAGAGTCTATACACCAAAGGACACAGTGAGCTGTTACCTTCATTTAAAAAAATACAAAAAATTGGAACCAAATGAGATGTTGCTGTTTTCCTCTTTTTGGTTACAATGTAAATGTGCTTCCATGGTTTACCATATTCTGAACTGATAAGATGCACACTGATCTCATCTCCTTTCATAGCCTTCGCCACCTCAATCTTCTTTGACCAGCTACCACCCTTCAGCAGCATTACGTCCCTGGAAAACAAACAGCATATGTTGGCGTTCCATATTTTGGCTTCTTTTACAAAAGGTGAAAGTCAAGACATGGTGTTTTATCCTCACGTGAGTTTCTGCAGAAAGACGACATTATTATCAGCGTCTCCGATGACGACGGAGGCATAATGGTGGTCTTGAGCTGCTCTCCTGGTCAGCAGCTGTGCTTGGTTTTTGAGGCTCACTTTAAGCACAATCTCTGCTGTGGTGCTGCTGTACCTTGGAAGCTATAAATCACAACAGCTTTAGAGGAACATGATACAGAACAGACATGGAAATAAACACTTAAATGTGTTGATATGGGTGAAAACAGGTACAATTTTGAAATAGCTTTCAAATAAAAGCCAAGAAAATATAAATAATTTAAATGCTGGACCTTCAGCAAGCTAACAGTATACTGTGCCATTTTACATATTAACAAGTAAGAGATTATGTTGGCTAAAACGCATTAAAGAGGGAACTGTGGCTAACTGAAAGCTCAAAATAATCTCCTTTGATTTTTTGTAGCCATGCCCAGAAGAAATCACATTCACATTAACTGCCCTCTTGAAGCTCTCGTGTGAGCAAAGGCCAAGAATGAAGAATGAAGAATTAAATATGTAAATGTGGTTTAAACATCCAGCACAAAAAAAAAAAAATCAAATTTTAGTGTATTTTTCTATTTTTCACTACATTTATGATCAAATATTTATGATTTCAGATTTTTTAAGATCAACAAATATGAAGTGCTTGTGCCTTGTGCCGTGATAACAATAGTTTGCAATGCCATTTACCTGCTCCACCATTACGTCATACTTTGGGAGGTGTATGACAGACTCTCTGATTTGGTTTCCAAATGGCGGATGCCTATTGAGAATCTGAACATAAAGTTTGCAAAAGTTACACCCAAACACCTTCAGCAGACATTAAGTGCTTGAGGAGATGCTTAACATTAACTGAGTGATTTTGAAAAAACAGAATTACACTTTCACCTTTAGTTGTTGGTATTTAACATCAACCTGATATCACTACAAGTGTGTAACAGACACACCAGTTCACCGTGTCCATTTCACATTTTGTCGCTCCAAAATGTGAAACGTACGAGCATGCAGAAGTTGCAGTAATCTGCAGTAACAGTGGAGGGAGATTTTTTTTTTTAAAGCCAACATGAAAATAGTCATGGGAAAGCGTTTAAACAGACACATTTAAGTGTACGTACATATTAGTTTAATAGAGTCAGATGATTAAGGACACTGGAATGCACTTATGTTTTTAGCTCAATACCAACTTTCTGGCTTTAAATATATTACTTCCTGCTAATAATGCAATGTCAGCATGCACTAATGCAACTTCTTCATGTGTGTCCATTTCACGCTTTGCCTCTCCACGTGAAATGGACAGGCATGAACAAGTGTCCATTTCAGGTTTGGAGAGGCAAACGTGAAATGGACACGTTTTGTGAGGATACTTGGTTAAGAAACTAGGTATTGTTGTCTACTCTTGTTTTTTTAGTTGTTTTTTTCACATTAACCTAAAGTGTGAAAGAAATAGTGGCATCATGTGAAGGTAAAAGTAGGTGGGTGTAGGGTGGTGCAACTTCCTCATGACCTGGCCAAAGTTTGTAGTCACACGCATGTGAACCAAAACGTACCACGTCAACCACACACCCACTGAACAACAAACTGAGCACACAAATTAAAAGCTTTAGATAATTTAGATTAGATTAATTATTAGATTATCTTCAGATTATAAAGCATTTTACTTTTAAGTATTACACAGACTTACCAGCTCAAGCTCTCTGGCGTTGGTTTGCTCTATTTTGCTGAATGTGGTGAGTCCAGCATGCACCATGGCAGTTGACAGAGTTTGGCCTGAAACAACCCATGTTATTACTTAATTACTATAAACTGTAACGACAATATACAATAACCTATTGTGTCACTTTATTAGGTACACCTGTTCAACTGCTTGTTAGCCGCAACATTATTTAACATGATGACTTTGAACATGCTGTGGTTGCTGATTGCAGATGGGCTGGTCTGAGTATTTTAGAAACTGCTGATGTACTGTGATTTTCCCACATAACCATCTCTAGGATTTACAAAGAATGACCTGAAAAGAGGGCGTGAGTTAGCGAGCCAGCGAGTGAGTGCCAGTTCTCTGGGAGAAAATGGTCGACGCTGCAAGTGGGAGAATAAGAATAATAAGCAGACTGCTTTGAGCTGATAAGAAGGCAACTGTAACTCAAATAACTACTTTTTACAAACAAGGAATGCAGAAGAGTATCTCTGGAACCTTGAAAAACCACACTGGGTGTCACTCCTGTTAGCGAATAACAGGAAACTGGAGGGACTCACAAAAATGCAGAGCACTGGAAACATTTTATCTGGTCTGATGAGTCTCAATTTCTACTGCAACATTCAAAAAAGCAGGGTCAGAATTTGGCATTAGCAACATGACATCAACGGTAGGGTGGGGGTGGGGGTGGGGGGGGGGGGGGGTGTAATGAGGTGGCATTTTATTGGCACTCTTTGTGCTCCTCAGTACCGGCTGAAGTTCTTTAAAACACGACAGCCTCCCTGAGTATTGTTGCTGATCATGTCAATCCCTTTATGACCACAGTGTACCCATCCTCTGATGGCTGCTTCCAGCTGGATAACACACCATGTCACAAAGCTCAGATCATCTAAAACTGTTTTTTTGAACATGACATGAGTTTGTTGGACTCAAATGGCCCCGGGGGTCACCAGATCTTAATCCAATAGAGCACCTTAGGGATGTGATGCAAAAGAAGAGTCAGCTGACAAATCTGCAGCAACTGTGTGATGTGATTATGTCAATATGGACCAAAATCTCTGAGGAAAGTTTACGGCACCCTGTTGAATCTGTGCCATAAAGAATAAAAGACAGAAATGAAGGCAAAAGGTGGTTCAACCCAGTACTAGCAAAGTGTACCTAATGAAGTGTCCAGTGAGTGTACGTCTAACAGAAAGAATATTTGGTTTATTAATATTTCCATTATGCAGCAGTTGTGGCATAATAATATTTCTTCTAGTATTACTGCATGAGCAGTTGACCTACAATGCAGTATGCTGTATCAATTTATAATGTAAAAAGAACATAGAGAGGCATCCACCTATCTTTTCCAGCTGTTTGGAAACATAGAGTGAGTTTTCCCAAAGCTTTGCTCTGAAGCACTTAGCCAGGATCAGGGAGTTGACCACAGCAGAAAAAACAGCCTTGACCCTCTGACTCAGAAACTCAGACAGACCTGAATGGGATCATAATAAAATCAAAACTTAAAAACATGAATACAGGCAACTCGTCTTTTGTACGTTTCTTATTCCCTGAACGTACATCTGCTGATGCGCATGCCAATCCTGAAGATCTTTGCTGTGTCCTGTGTAAGTCCAAAATCTTGAACTGGGATGGAGCTTAACTGAGCCTGAATCAAACTACAAAGCACAATATTTATGTACATGGACAATCAGTAATACAATTCTTTAACACTGCAAATTCTGAAAAATATAAAATCAAAAACTACACTTTCTTTTAAACCTACCAGTTTACTTTCATCTCACTGGTTTTGATCTTTCCGTCAATGGGATACCTGGAAAAACGCATAAAGATTTAGTTTTCACTGGCTTGTGTCTATCTCACCCCCCTGTTATGCATTTCCCATATAAAACAAAGTTTTTGATGCTGTGCATACATTTGTGCATCCTATAAATGTGTCTGACCTGATGGTGACTCTGTTTTTGTCCCTGTTCAAAGCATTCAAGGACCTTTTCTCATTCACTCTCAGCTGGATGTCACTGAACTCTCTGCTCTTTGACAGCAGCTCAATCTGTACACACAATACAAGGACGGTGAATACTCATAATGGTTATTTTTTCTCTAGCTGAGTTTAGTTTAGTTGTGAGAGGCAGCAAGAGAAAGAACAAGGTCAGGCATGCTGTTCCTGCAAAATGTCAAGGATAACACTGTATAGAGTCAATCTTGAATAAATGCATTTACATCAAATACGTAGTACAGAAAACCTACCAGATCAGACAGGTTTTCAGTCCCAGACACTTTACTGAACTGTTTCATGGTGTCAAAGGCAATGCAGTACCTAGCCATCAACCTGCCAGCCTCTGTAAGAGAGAAATAAATTGCTTAACAGTTTCAAGTTTTTAGTATTAGACTTGGCTGCAAAAAAAGACATGAAAACAGCCTGAACATCTACCTGTCGGTTTGATGGTGATATCCTCATCCATAGAGATCAGCCCAACAGAGGACAGAGAGTTGAGATTCTTCAGACACAGTTCTAATGAAGATGACAGAAACGGTACATAGCTTAAATTTCAATAAGGGAACAGATCCGACACTTACATTTGAGCAAAAAAAACAAGCAAACACAAAACCTCTTTAAGCAGCCGGGTTACTGTGGCTTGAATTTTTTTGTATTTTTCTAAAAGTAACCTTCAGTTTCATAAAAGTACAGCTATGGCCCACCTTGCAATTTTGCTTCAATTCCACATCTGTCTAGGTCGGCAGAGAATCCTGAAATGAAAATGCGGACAAACTGACACTCACTGGTTTTTTTAAAAATTAACGGACCTCACAGCTGATTAACAACAAGCAGAAGACAGGAGAAGGCTCTAACCATAGTGTGTGGGGTTCTTGAGGGCTCTGATGTAAAGGAAGGTGGAGCGAATCCAGTCCAAAGCCATTTTGACATCACTGATAGTCTGCAGAACAATCTCAGCATTCAAGTGTTCCACCAGGTGGCTGTGTAAGCTGTGGAAACAGAGTCTAGTGTTACCCCATGATCGTTCCACCTGTGTGTCCTCTTGAGAGAGCGATATGAAGAAAAAGAAGAAAAAGACAGAAGGGATTTTAAAGAGAGCATTACTACTGGTCCTACCTGCTCTCAATGACTTCTATCCCATTCATAAGCTTCAGGTACTTCTCTCTGGTTTGAATCTTGGTCATGATCACAGCAGTAGCAGATGTGTCAAACTGGAGGCAGAAAGGATGAAAATGAAAGTACATCATAAAACCTAAATATAATAATGCATTCATTGCTGTTATATTCTGTCATAAACATGTCATTGCCTGTGGTCTTCCAGCACGGCCTATCATCTGGAGCAGATCTGCCTCGCTGTACTCCTGACAGGAGCCTGCAACATACTGCATGGTGGATTTGATCACCACCAGGTGAGCTGGTAGGTTTACCCCCATGGATAAAGTCCTGGTGGTAACTAGGAGAGAGCAAACACAAATTGAGACACCATAAAATAAAACAGAAGACTGGTTAAGTTATTCTACTAGTGCTCAGTTTGTTATGATCTAAGGATCTGCCTGACGTTGGAGTTTTTTGTTTTTCACTGTTATTCCAGAGTTATCATTACTAGCATCGTTGGGTTGAGTTTTCCATATTTTTCTTAATGTTTGTATTTGTCTAGTTTTGTATTCATTCATGGAGTTTTTGTTATCTTTGTTGTTGTGTTTATTTCCTGTATTTCTGGTTTATTCTGCTAGTCTTGCTTTCGTCTCACGTTCGGTGAGTTTTCTGCTCTTTGTGTTTAGTCTTCTTGTTATTTCCTGTGTGACTCCCTTATTGTCTTCACCTATGCAGACAACCATTCGCACTCACATTCACTCGCACATTCACACCTAATGGCAATTTGGATTTTCCAATCAACCTATCCCCACAAGCTGCATGTCTTTGGACGGTGGGAGGAAGCCAGAGTATCCGGGGGGAACCCACGCAAACACGGGGAGAACATGCAAACTCCACACAGAAAGACCCCGGCCTGATGTTGGAATTGAACTCAGGACCTTCTTGCTGTGCCGCAACAGTGCTAACCACCGTGCCACCGTGCTGCCCAAAAAATATATTTTATCTTTTGCTTAAATGTTTATTCACTGAGCTCTCACTGTTGCTTCTGTTTCTAGTTTTTTTTTAATTATTTCATTTTTGTTTTGTTGCATTTTGTTCAAATTAATTAGCTGCTATTCCTCATGTAGGATACTTTTTTGTACAGGATACGTTTCATATTTTGGCTGTTGTCACACAATTTCAGCACTTTTAAGACAAATGAAGTATATCATCTTAAATATATATACTATTACCATCAAAATAACAATATTTCTTATTGTTGTACAGAAACCTAAGTTATTTTTGACACAACCCTGTGATTGGTACAAGGAGCTGATGTGCAAAAACAATTACTGTGGTACTTGTCCTTCCTGTTTGTGTCAGCAGTGTGACAGGGAAAAAAAAGTATCATGTTGCACACTTGTGTGGTAACATATTACTTCACAGCGCAGGATAAAACTGTGCCTCACAGAGGACAGGCAGGTCTCCCATAGTGAAGGCTTCTTCTATCAACTTCCGATCAGACAAGTCAACTCCTGCGTGATGGTAGCCGACTCCTAACGCCACCAAATCTGGGCCGCAAACAAAGTTACCACAAAGTTATGTTAGACATTTGACATATTGCATATTCAAAACACAAAGTTTTCAATAAACGGGGTTACACACAAGTTAAGCACGATTTGTCTGTGTGCAGTGAAAGTGAGTGTGTTGTGTCAGCTTATTTAGCTGAAACTGTATTTTCTTCGGGGGGGGGGGCACGTTTTGAGTGCTTCCTTTACACATGTAAAGGAAGCACTCAAAACGTGCGGCTATCCTAAATGGGGGTTCTTAAAGTCAGCAAAGAGGCACAGAAAAGAAGACCAGACACCAGCGAGGGAGGATAAGAAGGACAGACGCAACAACATTGTCATCCCCTATGTAGCCGGTGTATCAGAGAAACTCAGGAGAGTTTTCTCCAAGCATGACATCCCGGTGAATTTCAGACCCAGCAACACGCTCAGACAAAAACTGGTTCACCCGAAAGACAAAACGCCAAAACACAAACTTAACAATGTGGTGTATGCTGTACAGTGCAGCGAGGAATGCTCAGACCTCTACATTGGAGAGACCAAACAGCCACTTCACAAGCGCATGGCACAACACAGAAGAGCCACCTCCACAGGACAAGACTCAGCAGTCCATCTGCATCTTAAGGATAAAGGACACTTTCGAGGATGCCAATGTTCACATTTTGGACAGAGAGGACAGATGGTTTGAAAGAGGAGTGAAAGAAGCCATCTATGTCCACTGTGAGCGACCATCTTTGAACAGAGGCGGGGGTTTACGACACCAACTCTCTGCCATCTATAATCCAGTTTTGAGATCCCTTCCCAGACGCCTTAACGCCCACTCACATCCTGGGCCAGCTGACCTCAGGAATTCGCATGATAAGGTGGGGCCAGGTTTCACAATGAACACACCCGAAACTCTGGCTGATTGGGACCCACACCCAGTTTCACACCTTGGCTCAGGCGATTAGAGGATCATCAGGGGGTCCTTTTGTCCCTCTGTGGGGGGTCACTCCCACTAGGTTTATATCTGGGACTCTCCACCATTTGACCTTAGAACTGAAGAAGCTTCTCGGATGAGAGGTGAAACGTCTTCAAGCAACTTAAAGAAGTCCAGACGCTTTTCTTTGCAAGCTCCTTTGATTACACTCTATATACACTGTGTCTGCACTACAAGTGTCTTTGTCATCTTGTTACTTTTCGGCCATACACCAATGTGTCACATAATCATCAGTCGACAATGTCAAAACTCACATAAATATGACCAAATGCAACATCTGCATTATTGAATGTGTTTTCTCCAATTCATCGTACATAAGTTAGATACAAACGAGATCTGTGAGTTCTGTGCAGGCCATTCAAGTTCTTCAAGCTCATTTCTTTAGACTTTATTTTGTGTCGAGAGGATGTTGAAACTGAAACTACAAAGCATCACTGAGCACATTGCAAACCACTAAAGGAGGCCCCAAGGTCATTTTTCTTTTAAAAAGTACCACTGATAACATGTTTCAGATACCTTACCTCTCAGTTTAGAATCGAGAATGGAGTTTGCATATTTCATCAACCTGCAGAGTCAAGCAGATCACACAAGTTCAATCAGAACAGCCTGCTCTGTAAACTTGCACGTGCGCGGATGTTTCACTGCGGATGATTGAACATCAAACCTTTGCTTGTGCTCGATGCTCATGATGAATCGAGCATCCTTAGCCAGAACTGCGGCTGACTGCTGAGTTCCTTTCCTTGTAGAGCAAAACTACAAGACACAATTTTCAGATAATGAGGCAAAAAAAACCCAAAAACCTGCATCTTCTGTCATGTTCAGAAAGAAAGCATAAACAACATGCAGTTTGGATACATTTTACAACCCACCACAAGTGCAGGCTTCTGCTCAGCGTACGTCTGTATGATGTTAGCTATCTTGTAGTTAAGTGCCAAATCAAACTTGAACTCAGTTTGATTTGGACCACAGGGGAATCCCAGCACCACCTTCCTTAGCTTCACCGGACGGTGGCTCTCATCCATATCCAGATATATGGCCGGGCCGTTCTCATTTGACAGCCAGTCTGCTATCTAAAAACAAGCAGGAAGTTTGAGAATCCACAAGTTACTGATCTACAAATGAGAGACAATGCAAACAGGTACAGCGGGTGCTTACATCAGATACATTGGGTATGGTAGCAGACACAGCCACAACTCTCATAGAGAGGCTGGCCTCTGGATACTGTGAAGTCCTGAAGGTGTGTACTGCCTTCATCCTGCTCACCACCACTTCCAACGTGGCACCGCGGGTTGCATCCTTCACGACATGCACCTGGTACAAAAATATTTTTCATGTGTGGAAACGGCTCAGGGATATTTGTATGCACGTAAAATACAAAATCAATCTTTATGTTTTATTATTAACATAAATGAGTGCAAGTCTAAAGGAACTAGGCCAGCGTCTGTGTACTCCCATAATACAGACTCCAGGAACAAGATGTTCCATCATTTTTAATGGATAACCTCAAGTAAAATAAAGTGCTGAGGGCAGAGGCTAATTATGTGCTATCGTGCAATGTTCCATCCTAAGACACAAAGTAGCCAGTGCATCCCCCACTGTGCAGGAAAATAAAGAGGCAAGAAGTAACATCCAAAAACGGTTCTGTGAGCAAAATATGTGACAAACACACTGACCTCGTCGATAAGGAAGAGCCTAACTAGCTGCAGCAAACAGTTATCCTTCCACTTTCGGGTCATGCTGTCCCACTTTTCCTTAAAAATATAAATGATCATGTATCAATCTATGATGCATAGAAATATAACAATATTTAACTAAGACATAACATCTTATTTTACATTTCCCCTCCTTTTCTACCCTTTATTTTGCATTTGCATAATTATGCTGCTTCATATTGTCACATACAGGTGTGGTCAGGATGATGTGGGAGTCCTGAATCTCAAAGAAGTCATCGATCTCTGTGTCACCAGTCAGCTCCTTGCAGGTCAGCCCCAGAGGACTAAACTTCTTTTTCCAGCTCTCAAAGCACTGACTGCAGAGAGCTTTGATAGGGGCCACTGGTGAAAACAAACAATGGATTCTTTATACGAGAGCTTCATAAGTCAAAAATCCTCCCCCCAAAAATTATTGGAGTAAAATAATCAGAACATGGTGAAAGTAACACACATATTCAAAGCCCCTGTGTGTGATTATAGCTAGGTGTGCCATTTCAAAGCACTGAATAAATGTGAATGAGCAGTGGGATTTAGCAGCTTATAGCCAATAATACTGCATGCTCACTATATACAGCTTTGACATCTCTCCAGGGCTCTGGTGTCTCCATTAGCAGGCGAATGATTGCCAGCTCAAACAGCACTGTTTTACCAGATCCAGTCGGAGCACAGGCCACAAAGTTTTTATTTGTATAAAGAACCTGCAGACAGACCAAACACACATACACTGGAGGACACAGTGCCAGGGGTAGTTTACATTTACACAGGTGTAAATTTACATTTAACCAGATGTGTTTTTCATGATTTCTGTGTATGCAGATTTACAAACAAATGCTTACATCATCCAGAGCTTTGGACTGAACGTAATTGAAAAAGGGAAACTCACTGAAGACAGATCTGAACTTAAATGCTGTGTAACAGGTTTTAGGAAACATCACTTTGATTCAGACACTACCTAACAGCTTCAAATTGTGTCAATTTGAACAAGAAAAAGGATACGTATTTCTGAAACTGGGCGCAAAACTCCAGATCCAGAAGATCCTGAAATGACAATATTATTTAAGACATTATAAATTTTCATTAATGCAAGATTTTCATTGAAACAATTACACATTGAATTGAATATGCAGCATTTGGTAGTGTTGTACATTTGTGACGAAAGAGAATCTGCTGATTCTTTGCAGACTACAATGGGTTAAAATGGCCTCTATTGTTCCTGTCCACTGCGTCTACTATTCACCACCTAGTGACCAGTATGTTTCATTACACTGGAGCAATCAATGGGCAGAGCTCACCTCATCACACCCAAATACACCATGGCAGCTGCTACCATGGCCAGACATTGGCATGTTGATGAGCTGCAACACTTTACAGAAGCTATATGAGCTGTATTTAAAGAGCTCCTACACAGTGAGCGCAGCGTCAACCTGCCAGTATATCAGTGCAGTGTAACACCTTGGATTAGGAGCGGCCGAGGCGTCATGGGCGGAACGAAACCTTTCTTTGTGCCCTTGTCCTGCGTCTCTGCATGTGCCGCCTGCTGCGGGGGTCGGCCGCTCGCTGCAGATGAACCCATGGGAGGGGGTGAGAGGGTGGGCATGGAGGGGAAAGGAGGAGCTGCGCGGCCAACTGTCGCCCGTGGCGGCTGAAGAGGAAGAGGAGGAGGAGGAGGCGCTGTCGCCATGGTAACCTGACTGAGAAAAGTTTGAGGTCTGGATGTTGTCTGATTGCTGCCGCCACTGCTACTGAGGTCACCTGTGTTTAAAGAGTCACCTCCACTGGTATACACCTGAATATTGAACAAGCTGTTGTGGGAAGGAGGAGGAAATAAAGAAATGAAAGAGAAGAGAGGTGGAAGCAGATTAGACTGTTAGGGGGCTGCACAATCAGGTAACAAGGCTAACATGGAGGATAGCTTAGCATCTTCTTGTGTTATTATGAGTCCAGAGATTAAAGAGTAAATCAGCACTACGGTACACATGTATAAAAAAATGGAAATGTGTGTTTTATAGAGTGAATGATAGTAATCCTGTTAGTTTAAACATCCCACGGGCCATATAACGCAGATCAGCAAAGAGTTGACTTGCTTTTTATGGCATCACATGGGTCACAGTGATGGGTCTGCAGTTAAAACGCCTTGAAAACAAGGAACTGTTACGTTTCTACTCATCATTAAACACATGCAACACAGTAAATATCTGAAAACAATGTGCACATAACTAAGACTTTCCTTGTCCGTAGAGGCAGGCTTTTGCTGCAGTCCTGAGACAACCATCTGCTGAGGCCCACATGACCAGAGTCCTGCAGGGTTTCATCGCCACCTCTGCCACTCTGACAACCACCCTGAGAGTAATCCCTGAACCCTTCACCTCCCTGGAGGCCATCGCATTGGCTGGTGCTGCTGCTGCTACCTCCGTTAGTCTTCTCAGTCTCTTTCTTATCACTGTTAAAACTGCAGGAACTGCTGATTGCTGAAGGTAGCACCTTAAGGCCAGCAGATCCTTTAAAAAGAGGCTGAAACTTATGGGTTGCCTCTGAGAAACCTGCAAGTCACATTGAAGAATGAGAAAGAGTTGAATCCAAGTTGCTGGTAGCTGTGATGCGTTTCCCTCTAAAAAATTTAATAAAGCCGCCTTCAGTGCTTTGATTAGATTAAACAAAGTTAACATCGGGGAATTAACCTTTCCATCTATACCTGAATATATCATAAGACCCAGATTCAGATTTGTTTATGCAAAGTCAAAGAAAACTGGGAATGCTTTCAAGCCTATTCAAGCCACTGAGTCAGTGAGTCACAGAGTTAAATTTAGTAGGGCTTCAATTGGCCTGATACTGAGCAGTTTACTCAAGTCAAGTGAAAAGGAATTCAACCTAATCCTGAGCACAACATACTGTATCGTGTAGAGAGCGATTCAGCTTCCTCTTGTATATCCTGAGTGGCTGGAATATGAGTAAGAGATGGAGGCTCTTCCAGCTGCCATTGACTGACCTCCTGGTGCAGTGGTTTTCTGTCAAAAAGAATAATTCAGATTACAGGAGTAAAGACAAAAGGGAATAAGTGGGACACCTTTTTGTACTTACACTTCATGGACAGCGGGTTTGTCAAAAAACAGACCATCCAAGGCCAAGGTGCAGTCATCAGAGTCCAGCATCTCATCAGATAATACAGCTATGTACTCACTGAATTTGAATACAAACCGGTTTAGGGGTAAATGATTAAGAGGAAAGAAAATAGAGATTTGACAAATGCATATGCACAACTGACCTGTTCGCTATAAAACCTAGATTAGAGAATGTGGGGAAACTGCCATTGTTGCTGCCAACCAAAGGACTTTGGTTTGTGGTAAAGATTAACACAGAGCTAACAGGTTTATCTTCATTTTTGTTTCATGACTCAATCAAGCCTCTTAATGATGTAGTTATACCATGTTTATGCCCTTATGGCCTTAAAGTTTTCAATCCCCACAGTATCATAGCATTGGGCAGATAACATGGGAATGATTTAGCTTTAATATACAGTTCTGTGCTATAATCTTGAGCCATCCCTCATTATTAAAAATATTTTGATTCCAGATTTTCTTGGTATTAAAAAAAACAAACATCTGAAGGTGTTTCAAAGTTTTCCTTTGGACATTGGGTGCTTTTTCAGTCCAGTCCTTGTACCTGACCATTTTACGAATTTTTTGTTGTTGTTTGTTAAGCCAGTTAAAAATAACCTATGACTCACTGAAGCATGAAAGGGTACCAGTGTTGTGTCTACAAATAACAGACAATTTACAAAAGAACCTATTTTAAATTCTATCTTTAGGCACTTTGTTACTAGCAGCTGGTCAGCAAATAATTTCTTTACATTTCTGTAGTACAAAAAATACCAAAGATCACAAAGTTTGGCAGGCATTAAAATAAAATTATTGCATCAACAAGGTGCTTCCCAACGAGCTGTTAGCTGAAAATGCATCAGATCTCAGTACTGTGTGCAGTATTTTCCTAAGGAAAATAGTAAACTGGGCAAGCAGAGGACAAAAGAAGAAGTATAAGGCCAACAAAACTATCTATAGCACATGAACAGTATCTGAAAGTCATGACCTAATTTCGATTCGCCAAGCAATATCATCTGGAAAGCGTCTGATTGACAACACCTTCATTTTTTGAACATGACAATGATCCCAAACACACTGCAGATGAAGTAAAAGCATACCTGTATATAAACACACACACACACACACACACACACACACACACACACACACACACACACAATGGCACACTATCACACTATGGATTCTCCTCCCCAGAGCCTGGACCTCAACATTTTTGAAGCAGTGTGGGATCATCTTGACAGAGAACAGAAGGCAGCTAACATCCAAAGACGACCTCTGAATGTCCTTCGAGAAGCTTGGAGCACTAGCAAGACTACTTAGAGAAATTACAGGAAAGGTGCCTAATTCTACCTGCCTAATGCTACGTAATTTCCCCAGGGATTAATAAAGTATTCTGATTCTGATTAAGTGAGTTCAGGCTGTGATGAAGAATAAAGGTGGTCAAATATCAACTTTCAAGCACGTTAGAATTATATGAACTCTGTTTTTTTGTTTTTGCCTTATATACTGCATTTCCATGTACGTTTGAACATGTTTCAATAAATCACTGCACCTACTGCCCACTTTCCTAGCAAAGGCCTTTTGCACAGCCCTCGTGTTAGTCATAATCCAGTTGATATCGCTTTAGCATTTAAGCTAATACAAGTTATTAACAGATTTCTTGAAAATGTTTACAGCATGACAGCTCACCTCCTGAACAAAGCAACATACAATCTGTTTGCATTTCATTTGCATTTAAATGAAGGTGTTTAAGAGCAAAATGCTTACATTATTACTTTTCTAGGCTGTTATGTTAAGGACAAAAGAAGTGTCGGCAGCTTTAGTTTAGCTAACATGTAAGAACCAGCTAATCACAATAAATTATGCAGACATTTTGACGGTTCACCGCTTAGGTAAGTTAAAAACAATGTCTTTCTTAAAATGATGACTGTATACCCACCTGTGATAACAGACATTACTCTGCAGATACGAAGACATTGTTTAGTCAGGCCTGAGTTTAACCCGCTGACCTCACTCCACAGTGACTGACAATAGTTTTATTAATACGTTTTCCTTTTGACAGTGCTGAACTCAGCTGTAGAAAAATGCCCTTATAAACAATCAGGGGCAGGTATAAGAGTGGTTACAGGATTAATTTTTATATTTTGTCGCGTATGTTTAAAAAATGTGTCTCAAGTCTTTAAACTACGAGGTAGAGAGTTACAGAACTAAGCTAATAACCGGCTACAAACGCAACAAAGACCCAAGAGAAGACAACCATGGGGGGGGGGGGGGTAGTGCTAACATTTCTCCTGTGTTGGCATACAATTCCTGTCTGTGCGTCAGTAGCAACTTTAAAAAGCAAAACCAGATGTGTGCTTAAAATAATCCAAACCAAACCTATCAATTTATCTTATCAATTAAAACTGTGATTATACGACATCAAGCCCCCCCAAAAATCTGCTACCCAAAAGAGATGGTCATTAACTCTGCTTTTATGCCTCCTATCTGGACTGAACCATTACAAATCTCTCGGGGGAGCATGAGGCCGACTCGAAACAATACGCGACGAAATAATACTTGACGAAAACATGAGCTATTGCTATAGCTGTAATATAAAACAGTCACAGGATTAAACGTAATTATTTGGATAAAAGTTTGTCCTCTTACACTAGAGTAAATTACGTGTACGATTACCCGTACGAAAGAAATGATCTGTCCCACACCAGACCACCACAGGAAAATGGCGACTGTGAAATAGATGGAAGACGAAAGTAAGAAATTATTCAATGCAGCGTATAAATTGCGCCCTGTTTTCATCCACACCGCTCAGAGGTAACGTTTGTTTGTTTTTCATCATTTGGAATGGTGTTTGTATTATGAGTAGCGAGTAACGATTGTCATTAGCTGGATTTTAGCCTGAGGAATAGGTTTTGGTGTGGAACAGCCTTAATGGAATGGTCTGCAGCTCCTGCAAGCAGCATCCAGCAACACATCGTGATATAAACGTCAAAGAAATGTAATGATCCTTCAACGGAACATTTGTCTAGATGATCATATTTGCTCTGAAAAAAAGGCATATTTGAAACTGACACCAACTGTCGTGGGCTGGCATGTACCTGAACAACTGTGCTGAAAGTTTCAGCTCTATACAAAATCCAACACCGCTCACCAAAAGCCATTTATAAGGTCCATCCCTGTGCAGATTTGGTGCTGCTACGTACATGTTAGGATCACCTTTGTGTGCCACAGAAGCATTCACTTGGTATGACACTTTTATTGCCCTTCAAAAACAACACCTCTCGCTCCTTCGACCTTGTGGTGTTAACAATGACCAGAATTAATTATCTAAGCTAAGGATCGAGTGTATTTTGTATTTAGTTTTATTTATTTTGTAGACAGTAAATGCTGATTGAGCCATGAAGTCAACTCTGGTAGCATAGCCAAACGCTTTACTTTATACATCTAAATAACCAAGAACTACAAATTGCACATTTAAAAATATAAATATTCAATGTTATTTTGAACAGTTTCCTGTTTTGTCAAGTTTATACTATCTGCTAAAGCATGCTACAAGCTGCATGTACAGACAATGCTAACTACCACTGATCTATATTTGCATTTCTGGGCTCCTGTTAATGATTTTTACCATTAAATGTTTGTTCTCTTGGTTCTCTTGGCTAGTGTCAAAAAACAATTTTTTTGGCAAATTTAAGATGAATTTTGGCTTTAGTCCAAAACCTAACCCATTCATTCACCTAATGTGTAAGATAAAGAAGTACTATTTATAAGAATGTAATTGTGTTTTACTTTGAAAAATGACATGAATAGTCAAAATACTCAGTAAAACAACAATTAGTGGCTCAGCAGTGTAGTGGTTAACACATTTGCCTAACATGCAAAAAAATGGGTGGAGACACAGGGTTGTGTCAGGAATGGTTTCCAATCTGAAAGAAGCTTTTGAATTAAATGAATAATGTTCTTCCGGTTGATTGATGACCCCAGCTCTGTTTGCTGTTTGGCAGCAGCTTCTTGCGGATTCTATGCTTACTGCACCATTTTTCCTACCTACGCCCTTGAGGTTCAAAATAAACATTTATTCCTGTGCAGCGAGGTATGAAAAAGTTCAAAAATATTAGCTAACGGTAATGTGCAATTTAAGTGTTACTTCAAGATTGCAAAAATGTTTTGTTTGGTGAGTTAAAAAATCGATGTTCCAATATGTTGCCATATTGTTTTTTCCTTAAACAGTTAACCACAGACAACAACTGTTAGGGTATTTACTTAATTGTTTATGCCCTGCCCTACTTTGTGTTTAGAGAGGTTGGAGAGGCAGAAAAATTATGTGATGTCAATATTCATAGCAAGAAGGGTGTTTCTCCCATCTCTCGAGTTTTTAAATTATCGACCATTATGAATACTGATACTGATAGGTTTCCAAATGGCAAATTTTGGCCAATAATATTGACATGCTGATAAAAACATCCGGTTTTAACCGGTGTATATATATATATTTTATACTTGACTATTAGTATAATAAGTTACATGATGAATATCTAAGTTATAGCTAGCTAGTAACCATCCCTGGCATGTTTGTGACTAGTACTGTAGTAAGCAACTGTTAATAGATTTATGCTTAACATGGTTTTGTAGTTGTGTCCATTTGCTGAGGTATTTGCCTATGGAGAGCCAATGGAAAACCCCTTTCCATTGGCTCTCCATATGCCCAGTGGAAAGGGCCTATGGATGACAGCATTGCTCCCTTCACCCATGAATGTGATGGAAAAACATAGTCATTTTGCTCCTTGTTATCATACCAAAAGAAAAACAAAATGCTTGGTTTGCATTGCTGGGAATAAGCCGGACTCGTTTCCAGTGGGTGTTGGACTTCACCGGGGCTTGTCACAGTTTCTATTCTAATTTTTACGGACAGAATCTTCAGGTGGAAACAACAGGTGCCGGAAGGCTTTCACCTTGGTGGCTTCTGCTTTTTGTAAACAGTGTGGTTCTATTGGCTTCATCAAGTGGTTGCCTCCAGCTCACATTGAAGCAGTTTGCAGCCCAGTGTTAATTGGAAGAAATGAGAATTAACACTTAACACAAGTCTGAGGCCATGGTTCTCAGTCAGAAAAGGATAGAATACCCACTCCAGGTCAGGGACAAGCTGGGTCATTCACTGACTCAGAGTAGAACCACTAAGGGGCTTGTTTGGGCATCTGATTATAGTGTCTCCTGGGTATTCCAGGCATGTCCTGGAAGAAGACATATAACCTCTCCAAGGACATGTCGTTCTTCCAGGACATGTCCTTTTTCCAGGACATACCCTGGAAGAAGGGCATGTCCTGGAAAAAGGACATGTCCTGGAAGAACGACATGTCCTTGGAGAGGTTATATGTCTTGACTGTCATAGGAACACTTTAAGGAAGTGGCTGAGGAGAGGGAGATCTAGGTTTCTTTGTTGGCTGGATAAGTGGTAGCAAATGGATCGATGAATGAATGGTTAGAAAATAGTTGGTTAGAAAATACCTGTATGAGAGCATTAACTTATAGTTTACTATTCTAACGTGATCCTTGATTTAATCCCCCATGCACACCTTGCCTCATGTGACCTCAATAGCTCACGTATGATGTTAAAAAAATTACCATACAATTTTTTAACACAGAAGTTTTCTTTTATTTACAAATATGTGTGTACTATGAAGAGGAAGTCAAAAAAGCTACATAATTTCCAGACCAATGGTCTATTTTCAGGGCAGAGGTTTGAACTGAATAATACTATACTATTTAGTTGTTTGTTAGTGAGTATATTTAAGAATGTCTTTTCTTTTTTAGGTCATGGCAGCAGAAATGTCATGTCTGACAGGTGTTGATGAAGATGACAAAGATGCAGATCCTGAGATCAATGCCCTCACACTCCTACAGGAACCAGTGAGAATGGCGCAAGAATCCGCTGCTTGCACTGATTCCTTTGGCAAGCCTTCCCCAAAACAAAACAATGTCCTTGATGTTCTGTCGAATGAAGATATGTTGTCTCCGGTTGGCTTGGGAAATGGACCTTCTTCCCATCAGGCTACACAAGCCCATGAACTAAATAGCATTTCCTCTGAAAAAGAGGAGGAAAAGAGTATCACGCCTCTAAAAACTGTACATGAAATCGACACTGCAGGAATTTGGGGATTTGATGAGTCACCTGAGAACTCATTGGATAATTTCAGTAGCACCAGTGACCTAAATTGGGACCCACACAAAGAGTTTATGCAGTTTCTTTGGGAAAACCATAGTGATTCCCCTGGTGAGGAGACTAAAGAGGAAGTCTCTCCTGCTAATAGCCAAAGGAGAAGGAAACGGAAAATGGACATGGTTGTGATGGTAGATCCTTCAGAAGACCTTTACCCTGAATTGAGCCCCAAGTCATCTGAGGAACTGTCTGAGGCTGAAGGCCAAGAAGATTCCATTCCTGTCAGAAAAGTCAGAAAGTCAAGGAAATTCTCTAAGTCACAGTCATCACCAACAGGAAAAGTTTCAAAGTATCCAAATGGAACAGTAAAGGCCATCAAGGAAATTCTTTACAATGGACCTTCAAGGAATTCGCATGAGAACAACATGAAACACGGACTTTCTCCATTGAAGGGAAGACTCACAATAAATTCTCATTCAGAGGGGAAGCCGTCCTGTTACCCATGCTCAAAATGTAAACTTATATTTAAGAAAGAACATCATTTGCATCGTCATATGAAGTCTCATGTTGAACCTCCCAATATTTCACCAAAGCCCTTCATATGCCGAGAGTGTGGCCAGTCTTTCAGACAAAGTGGTTTGCTTATTGACCACATGTCCATCCATAAGGACAAGAGAACAAGACTTACTGAAGAGATCAAAGGTGTGAATGATCGGAAAAAAGATGATAAAAACGCTAAGTTTTTCTGTCCTCAGTGTCCATTTGGAACAAATTGCCCAAACACATTTGTTCAACATGCAAAGACACATGAGAAGGACAAGAGAAAGTTTAGATGTGACAAATGTAGCTTCAGGACTCTTAGTGAAAATGACCTTAGGAGACATGACATTATGCAGCACACTGTTATTACGGTTAGAAAGCAAGTGCAGGAGGATGATCATGGAATATTCTCATGTGATATTTGTTCTTATAGAGCTTTTAGCAAAACTGTTTTTAAGAATCACCTTCTCAGACGCCATCAACAAAGTTTTGAAGAATATGAAGCCGCACAGCATAGAGAGAAAAACGCACAACTAGGTAAGGAGCAGCAAGTGCCTACTTGTAAAACTCCTGTCGAAGATGCAGAGTTTACATCTAAAATCTCTATCAAAAATCAGATTGCCTCTAAAAGAGCTTGTTCACCTAATGGGTCCAGTGACATTTCAGACTTATTCAGAAATAGCAAGCTTAAGAGAGGCCCCAGGTCTCAAGTAACAGAGTCAAAACTGGACAAATCTATTAATGTTCTCCTGTCTCGACAAAGACATGGAAAAAAGAGTTTAGAGCAGAAGAAGGAACGCAATAATTGTAGTAAACCTGTTCAGCACAGTGACAAAGATGGTTGTGATGAGTTGCTTGAAACATTGACAGTCAAGGATGAAGAATCAACTTTATCCCCAAATGGCTCCAGTGTGACTATAGATCCCTCGACAGTCAAAAAGACACCATCTAAAAGAAAGATGTCCACCCCATATCGCAACACCTCCGACCAAGACTCATGCTTTATCTTACCAAAACCTTTGCCAAGTCCGAAAAAAGTCAATCCTGAAGAAGTGGCCAACTATGATGAAAGGGATATTTTCCAGTTTAAAGATACAGATGCAAACAGTAACCTTTCTGACAATGGCATCAAAAAAGAAAAACAAAACATCATTTACACATATAGCAGAAGAATGTCTATGAGGGGTGCCCTTCAAGCATCTAAAAGGCTTTTTGAGAAGATAAAGACTGAAGAGCAAGAGCAGACTGACCCTGAAATCAAAGAAGAATGCATAGAAACAGAAGTGTTTCAAGAAACCTTTGAAGCCCACCAAATACCATTGGGAGAGTCCTTCGGAGATGATTTGTCAGAGTTGGAATCGGACCGCAAGAACTGTCCTTATTGTCCTGCAGTATTTGAGTCAGGTGTTGGATTGTCAAATCACGTCCGAGGGCATCTTCATAGGGTAGGGCTCAGCTACAATGCGCGCCATGTTGTGCCTCCTGAGCAGGTGGCTTGTCAAGACAGAAGGCCGCGAATTCGACGGAAGATGTCAGCATTACGCCGATTGAAAAAAGGTACTTGCTTATTGCATGTTCTTCTTTAAAAGAAAAACTCTTGTACATTACAGCTTTCCTTATTACTACTGTTAAAATGTGCTCTTGCCGAGTTGTAACAGATACTGCAGGAGATCTCAAAATGTGGTTCCAAAAACTAAACCATCAACAGATTAATCAAATTAATTTGAAGGTACCACTCACCAATTGGTTGGAGTTTTTCTCTAGTGACTGGTTGTTACTGACCAGTTATTAACTGCAATAATTAGTTATGTACACTAGTGCGGGGCGATATGTAAAAAATATTTATCACGATATGAATTATTTTATATCACAATGACGATATATATCACAATATACCGCAATATTACCACAATGTTTCCAGTTATTCTCTGAAAAGTTTGACAAAGACCTAGACACATTAATTCTTAATTAGGGGTCACTCGGAATTACTACAGCCAGAACAGTAGATGAAAATATTTGTTTTACTAACATGCATATCATATAGAGATTGAAAATGTGACGTCATTCAGGGGTAAAACCGCAAAGGATTCTGGGAACTCGTGGCAAGAGGTACTAGCGGACGCAGGCTTTCAATTGAAATTACATTACACAGCGATTAAAAAGAAACACAAAAAATGGCAAGAAGCTGTTGTATTATTAACTGCAATAGCCGGTCGCATGACAGCCACGGGAAGCCAACGGGTAAAGAGATCAGTTGTTATTGGATTACGTTGTTGAAGAGAAATTGTTCGAGCCATGTTTCCGAAGTAACAAAGAGCCGACGGATGGCCTGGATTGCAGCCATTCAAAGACCAAATATAACATCCCAGAGCACTCCAGCTCACATGTTAGTCTGCTCCAAAGCATTTCCAAAAAGCTCAGTGTTTTGTAGTAGTTAATACTTTTCATAACATAATTGGTGATATAGGTTACAAGCAAGTCTGGCGCTGAACAGAAATTGTCGTGCTATGCTCCTTTGTTTATTGTGCATAAATAGTGAATTGTCCTGACACAATATTGCGTTTCACTTCTGTTATTACCATGGTACATTGGCAAAAACATATACTTTTATTCACAGGGTAAAACAGGTTTTTTTGTATCACTAATTGCCCAGTACGATTACAGCATACAATATTATTGTCACTGCTACATTTCTGTGATGCTACCAGAAATTATTTCCATTACTAATTAATTACCGTTGAGCTCAAAGGTCCTATTAATAAACGGTTAACGAATGTGTATTTATGAAGACGATTTGTGAGACTGGTAAACTTACGTTTGTTCATACGATGGTCTTTCGTTCTACACGGTGCATTTCAAGGTCCTGTACCCATCCATCGGTAAACTGTACCTGGGCTTGTTGCAGTGACCTGAAGTTACTAAACTTCATGAGTGTATGCACTCACTCCAAGAACCGTATAATTATAAATATGAGCGTGGTGAAAGTTGGGCAGCACGCTAATGTATTTTGTCCACTCTGTGTGCTCGTAAGGGTCTGACCCTTTCAGTCGTTTGATTTTTTTCCTCGTATCTTTTCTTTGACTTTTCATCAAGTCTGTCTTTGTACGGACCGGCATTGTTCGCCTTCGTTTTGTACATAACTTTTTTGGGGGACAAAGGAAAAGCAAGAAGGTATTGGAACCGGAGAATGAACGTTTTGCGGTGCTGCAAATGCTTGCATTTGATGCAGTACTTGGATTGTTTTGCCACGAGTTCCCGGCATGCAATGCGCGAAAGTCACGTGGTCTGTCAATCTCTATATGTTGGTAAAACTAATATATATATATATATATATATATATATATATATATATATATATATATATATATACATGAGTACTACATGCATGTATATATGTACATAATGTACTTTATGCACATTAAATATGTATCAATGGCAGACTCATACCTTGGGCTAACATGACTCCAGTGTGGTCATGTGGAAAGTACGCAGTCTGTAAACAGCGAGCGCAGAGGGTGACGAGGTCACGAAAGGTGTCCTTCTCAATTACATGAACAGGGGCCATGCCTTTACAAATGTAACGCGAGATGGCTCCTGTGATTTGTTTATGGCACTGGGATGTTTTCTCAAACGGCGTACCTTGTGCGAAAGACTGCTTTATCTTCGGCTGGCTATAGTTTTTCTTTTCCAAACTTGATTCCGTTGTTCCATAACTTGGTTTAGGTTGGATTTTCTGGGTTCTTGAGTTTTCCTTTGTGTACCTTCTGTAGGTGATAGAAGAGATTTGTTGTGTTGCCATCGGGTGCGGGATTAGTTTTATAGCATAGCTTGCAAATGGGCGTCTTCTGCTCTGTGTCGGTGCTGTTGAACCCAAAATGTAACCAAATCACAGACGTATCCCCTCTTTTCGGTGAAAGTGCTTCTTCTTGGGTTGCCTTTGTAGCTGTCTCTGCCTGTTGCATGTCCGGGCATGAAACTGCAACCTGTCGCGCGTCCATCGTTTTGAGTTACCATAAAGCATGTCGCAAAACCACAAGACGGAGTTTCTTTGCGAAAAATTAGGGGTGCAACAATACACAAAATTCACGGTTCGGTTCGGTTCGATACTTGGGTGTAGAGCTGGGCGATAGAACGATAACGATATGTATCGCGATATAACTTTTACGCGATAGAGAAATTAAGCTATCGCGATAGACCTCGCCCTCTTGTCCTCTTTAAAAAAAAAAAAAAAAAAAAAAAAAAAAAAAGGTCAGCCAATCCAAATTAAGTAGCGCAGAGCCGAACCAATCACAGCCGCAGCGTCACGTCGCGTGACTTGTTACGTACAGCACAAGTGCCAAGCCGCACGTGTGTTTGTTTGGGAAGCAGCCAGCGGGTAATGGAGCCAGCGCGTAATGGAGGAAATGAGTGTGCCGACTAGAAAAATCAACTGAGCGTGACCGAAGAGAAAACAGATGATGGTTCCAATGCCGGAGAGATTGTCGAACGGAAGAGCCAAAGAAGTTCCGTAGTGGGAAGGTATTTCGGCTATTTCAAGTCTGACAAAAAACAGAGTAGCGTGCACTGTAAATTGTGCCGAAAGCAAGTCTGGAAATACAATAAACTGGTGCATGCGTCACACTGTGCGCCACGTTATTGTTTCGGTGAAATGAATTTCTACAATACTGTTACTGTTAATTCTACTCTCTGCAGTGTTTAAATGCTTACATATACACACAGTTACTGTCCCTCCACACATACGACTCGGTTCTGCTTCTATGCCCCAGCTTTGTTTACTTTTTCCCACCGAGGCTTCTAGACTTCTGATTGGCCAATATTTCTGCACGGTTAGGAATCTAGCGCCACCTGCTGCTTTGGCATGTTCATAGCAGCGTTTTCCTTCATTTCTGCCTTTATGTGTGGACGGGATTATTTTTTAAAACGAAAACGGAAAATCTCCGTTTTCAAAAATACCCGTGTACGTGTGGACGTAGCCTCAGTCTCTGACTGGAAGCGCTAATTCGTCATTCGGCTTTTGTCAGACTAAAGTAACTGTTAAAACTGTTTGAAAAGCTAAGCTATACAACAAGGAGAGATTGAGAATTTCCTTTTAGTTCTCAGTTTATTTGATATTGACAAAAGTTAGTCAGTTTTGTCTGTTCTTCTGTAAAACAAACTAAGATTTATTTTTAGAATTAATATTTTGTTTCTAAGTGGAATTGACAATTTAGTCTGTTTTGTTTGTTCTATTTTGAAACTTAAACGCTTTAGCGGCTGCCTTTTGTGTAGTTTGCAATATTTGCCTTTATTTATCTGAAAAAGTCTCATGTTCCTTAAGTACATCTACCCTGTTGAACTTATTATGAGAAATAAATATTTAAATCAAAACAAGCTGCTGATTATTTCACATTTTACTTGTGAGCAACGGCACATTTAAATCTTACAAATATAGTTATTTGGCTTATATCGTGATAGATATCGTTATCGACTGAAATGAAAAAAACATATCGTGATATGAAAAAATCTCATATCGCCCAGCTCTACTTGGGTGTCACAGTTCGATATATTTTCGATACAAAAAAATGTTCATGCCTTTTTAATTTGTCATTTATTAAAATTATAAATATATATTTTAACTCAAAAGTACAGTTTTTAAATTTAATGTTGCTGAAACAACAAAATAATAAAATATAAATAAATCTATCTGTTCGAGAAATCACTCATCTTTGGAAAAGAGAGTTTATTACAGAGAAATGGCTCTTTCCAAAATAAAAGCTATACTATACGCTTCTTCTGGGCTATATTCTCGGCAGCATATTAAACATATCAGGTCCCCATAAGGAGAATCCTGTGCTAACGGCTGTCTAAATGACTCGGGTAAAGTTTGTAGCATGCGTGCTTCTTGTTTTTGTCTGCTTCCACTTGTCTGCTTCCACTTGTCTTTGCACTAGGATGATGTCGGCGTAAGTGTGCAGTCATATTCGTTGTGTTCCCACTAGTGCTGTCAGCGTTAATCTAGTTAAAATGACATTAACGCCACAACGCGGCAAATCTCCGTTAACGAGTTACCGCGGATCGCCCCGTGCATGGGGCTGGACGGCGTCAACACGCTAACGAGCTAACTGCGCTAACGCAGTAGTTCCCACCAATGTAATTGAGCATTGCGTGGCACATCCGACATACTGGTTTACTTTCGTCCATGACGCGCTTACCATCAGGGTCATGCTTCACATGAAAACAAAGACAGTTCCAAACTCCAGATCTGAATGAGGGTGGTGGAGGTTCAGTTTCGGGTAGCGTTGAGGCAGTTGCCATGTTGCAACGAGCTTAGCTTCTGTCTTGCTAGCTTGCGCTGCGCTCAGTGGATCTGCGCTCGACAGTGCAGCCTAGGCGGAGTAGTCAAACGCAGATCCACTGAGCTCTCAACACAGACAGCATCGTCAGAGGAAAAGTTGATAAAATAAATTTAAAATTTTGTATCGTTCGATACATATGCGTACCAAACTGAAAGCACTATATCAAACGGTTCAATACCGATACAAGTATTGTTGCACCCCTACGAAAAATATCAGATTTTTTATACTTTATTTTCTCTTGCATAAAGTTAGAGTATGTATAGTGACAAGACAACACTAATATATTTGCCACAGGCTATTTAATGATATATTTTATATAATAATTTATAAAACTAGGTTAGAAACGATAGAAACAATAGAAGACAAATGGCACGATAGACATTTTTCTATCGTCCACACGATATATATCGTCATATCGCCCAGCACTAATGTACACTATCTATAAATAGGGTTTTCTGCAAGATGGTTAGATCAAATGAAATGTTCGCTCCACAATCTACTGTAGGCTTCCATTGTTTGTGATCTGTCACTGCAATCCAGTGTCATCTTCTGTCCACATCAGCAGCAACAAGAGAAAATTAAAGATTCTCTTTCTGGTCTTGGTGATTTCTGCAGCCAACAGTGCAGCAGAATTTAAGCATTTTGAAATACGGTAATTTATATGTAAACATTATAGTGTCAAAGGTCAGTAGGTTGTATCTGTAACAATCAACACTGACAAACTCTCAAGAACTGCTTTGTGAAAATTAGTGGGGCTACCTTCTTCCAAATTCTCCATCTTGTTTTGGTGGGGGGTGGTTAGCCGCCTGGCTGCGTCCATCTCCATAGTGTAGTGGTTAACACATCTGCTGGGCAAGTGGAAGATTACTGTGTTGATTCCAGCCAGAGACACAAATCCCCTTTGGTTATCTGGCCTTTCCTGATGGGAATAGTTGGAAGGCCTTCTGGGGTAAAAACTCTGCCAAATAAAGCATGCAGAGCTACCCGCTGTGTAATTCCATGTGACAAAGCGCTAGCCAACAGTAGCTAGCTGCATCCGAAATCTTGACAGTCATTCTTTTGAGATACCTGTATAAAACCAGTGGAAGGAACTGTGAGCATAAAACATAAAACCCAACTTGCAAACTGGATTTAAATTATAGATTAAAAGTCGTTCAGTGTTACAAAGTTCAAATGTCTGATATTATACGGTGCAATGTTTTTGTGCCTAATTTTATTTTATTTCTCTCAGCATTACAGCTAGAGTCAAACTCTGAGACCGTGAAGAGCATTCATTCTTGTCCCTTATGTGGGGACTCGTTTGACAACAGGACTGGGCAGTCAAACCACATACGAGGCCACCTCAAAAAGCTTGGTAAAAGCTTTGCATCAAAAAACAAATCCCCATTACTTTTACTACGAGAGCTGATGAGGGACAAGAAGGAGTTCCAGAGGGCCCTTCAGATTGTGGGAAAGAGACAGAACCATTTCCACTATGGTGCTTCTTCTAAGCTGTCCAGTGCTGATCGTTTCACATCGCCCCATACTGGAATCATAAAAAGTAATTCCGATTCAAGCGTTTGCACTGAAGCCAAACCACTGATACCCACCTTTTCTTTAGCAGAAATTGAATCTGAACAAAGGCAACAGGAGACGAATTTGGATGTTAAAAATTCGTTCTCAGGCACAACTGCCTTGATAGGAATTCTAAAGAAAAGGAAGTGTCAGGAAGATGCCAGACTAAAGGGATCCTCTCAGATATCCAGAAACATGATAACAGTTTCTTCAAACAGTGAACACAATTCAGGAGCAAAAGTTGTATCTTCACTGCCAAACCAAATATCTGGTAAGTAACAATGCTTTGGACTACCATTAAATTTAATTGTCTAAGCTTGTGCATGTTCTAAAACTCAGATTTGCAGCAGCTGTTTTTTGTCAGGATTTTTTTGTGTGTTTGTGAGTGTGCATGTGTGTTGAAATTAAGGTTTCATCAGCATAAATGTAGAGAATAAGAGTATACAGTGGGGCAAAAAAGTATTTAGTCAGCCACCGATTGTGCAAGTTCCCCCACCTAAAATGATGACAGAGGTCAGTAATTTGCACCAGAGGTACACTCCAACTGTGAGAGACAGAATGTGAAAAGAAAATCCATGAATTCACATGGTAGGATTTGTAAAGAATTTATTCGTAAATCAGGGTGGAAAATAAGTATTTGGTCACCTCAAACATGGAAAATCTCTGGCTCTCACAGACCTGTAACGTCTTCTGTAAGAAGCTTTTCTGTCCCCCACTCGTTACCTGTATGAATGGCACCTGTTTGAACTCATCATCTGTATAAAAGACACCTGTCCACAGCCTCAAACAGTCAGACTCCAAACTCCGCCATGGCCAAGACCAAAGAGCTTTTGAAGGACACCAGGAAAAGTATTGTAGACCTGCACCAGACTGGGAAGAGTGAATCTACAATAGGCAAGCAGCTTGGTGTGAAAAAATCAACTGTGGGAGCAATCATCAGAAAATGGAAGACATACAAGACCACTGATAATCTCCCTCGATCTGGGGCTCCACGCAAGATCTCATCCCGTGGGGTCAAAATGATCATGAGAACGGTGAGCAAAGATCCCAGAACCACACGGGGGGACCTGGTGAATGACCTGCAGAGAGCTGGGACCAAAGTAACAAAGGTCACCATCAGTAACACACTACAACGGCAGGTAATCAAATCCCGCAGTGCCAGACGTGTTCGCTGCTGAAGCCAGTGCATGTCCAGGCCCGTCTGAAGTTTGCCAGAGAGCACATGGATGATACAGCAGAGGATTGGGAGAATGTCATGTGGTCAGATGAAACCAAAGTAGAACTTTTTGGTATAAACTCAACTCGTCGTGTTTGGAGGAAGAAGAATACTGAGTTGCATCCCAAGAACACCATACCTACTGTGAAGCATGGGGGTGGAAACATCATGCTATGGGGCTGTTTTTCTGCCAAGGGGACAGGACGACTGATCCGTGTTAAGGACAGAATGAATGGGGCCATGTATCGTGAGATTTTGAGCCAAAACCTCCTTCCATCAGTGGGAACTTTGAAGATGAAACGAGGCTGGGTCTTCCAACATGACAATGATCCAAAACACACCGCCCGGGCAACAAAGGAGTGGCTCCGTAAGAAGCATTTGAAAGTCCTGGAGTGGCCTAGCCAGTCTCCAGACCTCAACCCCATAGAAAATCTGTGGCGGGAGTTGAAAGTCCGTGTTGCTCGGCGACAGCCCCAAAACATCACTGCTCTCGAGAAGATCTGCATGGAGGAATGGGCCAAAATACCAGCTACTGTGTGTGCAAACCTGGTAAAGACCTATAGTAAACGTTTGACCTCTGTTTTTGCCAACAAAGGTTATGTTACAAAGTATTGAGTTGTATTTTTGTTATTGACCAAATACTTATTTTCCACCCTGATTTACGAATAAATTCTTTACAAATCCTACCATGTGGATTCATGGATTTTTTTTTTCACATTCTGTCTCTCACAGTTGAAGTGTACCTCTGGTGCAAATTACTGACCTCTGTCATCATTTTAGGTGGGAGAACTTGCACAATCGGTGGCTGACTAAATACTTTTTTGCCCCACTGTACCTTGTATTGTGGATGAAACGGAAGTGCCTGTTACACGAAATACAGATTAGCTTTATTCTTGTTTTATTGCCTTGCAGTTAATAGTATAATATTAAATAAAGTATTGACACTTAGGCATTTCCAAGTACATTTCTTTTTTGTCACAGACAGCTTATTTGCTGAAATGTGATGAAAACTGTTGAAAGCTTGATTTTAGACATGATAAACTTACCAGTGTCTGTTTCTACAATTCATCAACACCTCTGACGAATAAGTAAACCTCACTAAACCTCTGTATTTACTTTCTTCTTATTGATTTTGTCTTTTCGCAGAGAAGGGTGAATTCAACAGGAAGGTGTGCATCCATTGTAACGCAACGTTCCACAGTGGTGTTGCATTGTCAAATCACCTCCGGGCATATGCAAAAAGAAAAAGGATCGCCTTACTCGAGGGAACCAGTAAGTGCAACTAGTAAAATCTTTAGTCAGACTACGCCCTGTATGCTTTCTTCTTAAAACCTTTACAATTACACTTACCATTCACACTACTATGTCCCCATAAACTGTTAATCCAGTTTCACGCCAGAATTTTGTCTTAGCCTTCTTCCTGACTAGGTCTTATCAGTAACAAAAACATCAAAACTCAAAACAGCTGGGCTCACAAAACAAGTGATTTTATTCTTCCTCTGTGCATACTCTTTGGCTTCTCCTGGTACTGAATAATCTC